>NC_092046.1:118719136-119040642 GCF_003086295.3 Arachis hypogaea | reverse complement strand
GGTGCCAAAAACTTGGTGCGTGAAATTGCGATCATCAACAATGGCGCCAAAGACTTGGCGCTCTCAAACGTGAATCACACTTTGTCACAACTTCGCACAACTAACCAGCAAGTGCACTGGGTCGTCCAAGTAATAAACCTTACGTGAGTAAGGGTCGATCCCACGGAGATTGTCGGCTTGAAGGAAGCTATGGTCACTTTGTAAATCTCAGTCAGGCGGGAATAAATGGTTATGGTGAATTGATAATAAATATAAATAAAATATAAACTAGGATAGAGATACTTATGTAATTCATTGGTGAGAATTTCAGATAAGCGTATAGAGATGCTTTCGTTCCTCCTGAACCTCTGCTTTCCTGCTGTCTTCATCCAATCATTCCTACTCCCTTCCATGGCAAGCTGTATGTAGGGCATCACCGTTGTCAATGGCTACATCCCATCCTCTCTGTGAAAATGGTCCAATGCCCTGTCACTGCATGGCTAATCATCTGTCGGTTCTTGATCATACTAGAATAGGATTTACTATCCTTTTGCGTCTGTCACTACGTCCAGCACTCGCGAGTTTGAAGCTCGTCACAGCCATCCCTTCCCAGATCCTACTCGGAATACCACAGACAAGGTTTAGACTTTCCGGATCTCAAGAATGGCCGTCCATGGGTTCTAACTTATACCATGAAGATTCTAATATCTCGGACTCGGTCCTCTGTATTAGATATCTAAGAGATATTCATTCTAGCTTGTTTACATATAGAACGGAAGTGTTTGTCAGGCACGCATTCGTAAGTGAGAATGATGATGATCGTCACATAATCATCACATTCATCATGTTCTTGGGTGCGAATGAACATCTTAGAATAGGAATAAGCTTGAATTGAATAGAAAAACAATAGTACTTTGCATTAATACTCAAGGAACAGCAGAGCTCCACACCTTAATCTATAGTGTGTAGAAACTCTACCGTTGAAAATACATAAGTGATAATGGAGTTCATTGGTCTCGGCCCCAGAGGGGAACCGAAGTAGCCAAGACTACGAATACAATAATAAAAAGTCCTATTTATACTAAACTAGTTATTGGGGTTTACAGAAATAAGTAAGTGATGTAGAAATCCACTTCCGGGCCCACTTGGTGTGTGCTTGGGCTGAGTATTGAAGCTTTCACGTGTAGAGGTCTTCCTTGGAGTTAAACGCTAGTTTGTAACTTGTTTCTGGCGTTTAACTCTACTTTGCAACCTGTTTTTGGCGTTTAACTCCAGAATAGGGCAGAGAGCTGGCGTTGAACGCCAGTTTGTGTCATCTAAACTCGGGCAAAGTATGGATTATTATATATTACTGGAAAGCCCTGGATGTCTACTTTCCAACGCAATTGAGAGCGCGCCATTTGGACTTCTGTAGCTCCAGAAAATCCACTTTGAGTGCAGGGAGGTCAGAATCCAACAGCATCTGCAGTCCTTCTTCAACCTCTGAATCTGATTTTTGCTCAAGTCCCTCAATTTCAGCCAGAAAAATACCTAAAATCCAAGAAAAACACACAAACTCATAGTAAAGTCCAGAAATGTGATTTTTATTTAAAAGCTAATAAAAATATACTAAAAACTAATCAAATCATACTGAAAACTATGTAAAAACAATGCCAAAAAGCGTATAAATTATCCGCTCATCAATGTGTGATCTTGGTGCTTGTGTGAGTATTATACCTTTGTTTGTTTATAATGAATTAAACCTTCCACCATTAAAACGGTCGGCAGCATGCTTTGTTTTGGCCGACAAAAGCATTATTTCTGTGGTTGGTATTATTGAGGATGTCTTAGTGAGCATTAAGGGGTTGACTTTTTCGATTGATTTTTACATCCTTGAGATGCCTCCTAATGACTCTGAAAAACCGTCATCCATCTTATTATGGAGGCCCTTCTTGAAGACCTCTCAATTTAAACTTGATGCATTCTCAGGCACTTACTCATTTGAGATTGACGGTAGAACAGTAAACTTTAATTTGGATGAGGCTATGAAGCATCCACCAAAAGACCACTCTATCTTCTGGTGTGACATTGTTGATGAAGTTGTGACCGAAGTTCACCATGAGACCCTTGATGAGATGAATTTGAGCAAAAGGGCAAGTGTGGAAAAGCTAAATGATTATGATGAAGACACCTTGCCACCTCCAATGTTGCCAGACAACAATGTACCAAGTCATGAGTCAAGTGTGGAATTGAAGCCTCTACCTCCTCACCTTAAATACGCCTTTCTTGATAACAATCCAAAACTCCTGGTGATTATTGTAAGGGAGATTACTTCTGATCAAGAGGAGAGATTACTTGATGTGTTGCAAAGGAA
Source organism: Arachis hypogaea (assembly GCF_003086295.3). Classification (NCBI taxonomy): domain Eukaryota; kingdom Viridiplantae; phylum Streptophyta; class Magnoliopsida; order Fabales; family Fabaceae; genus Arachis; species Arachis hypogaea. Next base: position 119,038,310 of record NC_092046.1, on the reverse strand, counting down.
TAAGAAGGCTATTGGGTGGAGCTTGGCGGATATAGTGGGTATAAGCCCCTATGTTTATGAGCATCACATTTTTCTAAAGGAGGGAGATAAACCAGTCTGCCAACCACAAAGGAGGTTAAATCCTACTATCATGGAAGTTATTAAGAAAGAGGTGACTAGACTTCTAGAGGCCAAAATTATCTACCCTATCTCAGATAGCGAATGGGTTAGCTCGGTACAAGTTGTACTCAAGAAGTCAGGTGTCACCATGGTCAAGAGTGAAAGTGGAGAACTCATGGCAATTAGGGTGCAAAACGCTTGGAGGGTATGCATTGACTATAGGTGCTTGAACTTGGCAACCCGGAAGGACCATTACCCACTTCCATTTATTGATCAAATGCTTGACTGGTTGTCAGGTAAATCACACTATTATTTTCTATATTGTTATACTAGTTATTTTCAAATTTAGATAGCTCTTGAAGATCAAGAAAAGACTATTTTTACATATTCTTTTAGAACATATGCTTACAAAAGGATGCCTTTTGGCTTATGTAATGCATCTGCGACATTTGAAAGGTGCATGACTAGCATCTTTTCTGATTTTCTTGAGCATTGCATGGAAATTTTTATGGATGACTTTGTTCATGGAGATTCATTTGATTATTGCTTGGGTAGTTTGGCCAAAGTACTAGAAAGATGTGCTAGCTAAAACCTTGTCCTCAATTTTGAAAAGTGCCACTTCATGGTAAAACAAGGTATTGTGCTAGGCCACATCGTTTCTAGCAATGGTATCTCTGTGGATCCTACAAAAGTTGAAGTTATTTCTGGATTACCTTACCCGTCTTCTGTGAGAAAAGTCCATGCTTTTCTTGGTCACGCAGGTTTTTACCGGCGGTTCATAAAGGACTTTAGTAACGTAGCTTTTCCTCTTTCCCGTTTGCTCTAAAAAGACATAGAATTTGATTTCAATGAGGTGTGCATGGAAGCATTTGAAACCTTGAAGGGGAGCCTTGACCAAAGCTCCCATAGTGAGAGGGCCTAATTGGGGTAGCCCGTTTGAGATCATATGTGATGCATTTAACCATGCCGTGGGAGCCGCGCTTGCACAACACAATGGTAAGGATCCTTACGTTATAGCTTATGCCTCTAAGACTCTAGATGGTGCTCAATCTAATTATACTACCACCGAAAAAGAATTGTTGGCAATTGTTTTCGCCTTGGATAAATTTCGGGCCTATTTATATGGTTCCAAGGTGGTAGTATACTCGGATAATGCAGCATTGAAATATTTGTTGGTAAAAAAAGAGTCTAAGCCGAGATTGATCTGATGGATACTACTCTTGCAAGAATTTGATTTAGAAATCAAGGATAGGAGTGGATCACCAAATTTAGTGGAGGATCACTTGAGCCGCTTTGAACTTTTGGCATGTGATTCCACCCCCTATCAATGATGTTTTTCCCTTAGATGCCTTGCAAGCAATCTCGGAAGTCATTCCATGGTATACATCTATTGCAAATTACTTGGTAGGCCATAACTTTCCTCCACACTTTTCTAAGCACCAAAGGGACAAGCTGAACAGCGAGTCCAAATATTATATATGGGATGAACCTTACTTGTGAAGATGTGGTGCCAACCAAGTAATTAGGTGGTGTGTGGCCCAATCTGAATTCCAGTTTATACTAGAGGCATGCCACTCTTCTAAAATAGTGGGCATTTTGGTCCTCAAAGGACGGCGGAGAAAAGTGTTAGACTGTGGGTTTTGGTGACCTAGCCTATTCAAATATGCCACTTCTTTTTATCTTTCTTGCCACCAATGTCAAATGTTTGGAAATATATCTAAGAAGGATGAAATGCCCCAATAACTTATGTTGTTCTGTGAAATTTTTTTATGTTTGGTGTATTGACTTCATGGATCCGTTTCCAAACTCATATGGTTATCTCTACATCTTGCTAGCGGTTGATTATTTCTCTAAGTGGGTGGAAGCAATTCCTACCCGTCCCGATGATGCTAACGTTGTTGTTTCTTTTGTAAGAAATCACCTCATTTGTCGCTTTGGAACACCACGAGCAATCGTGAGCGATCAAGGCTCTCATTTTGCAACAAGAGAATGACAACTTTGATGCAAAAGTATGGCATTGTTCACAAGGTGGCTACGGCTTACCATCCCCAAACAAATGGCCAAGCCGAGGTTTCTAATCGTGAGATTAAGCAGATCTTAGAGAAATTAGTGAAACCTCATAGGTGAGATTGAAGCTCAAGACTGGGGCACGCTCTATGGGCCTACCAGACGGCCTACAAATCACCAATAGGCATGAGTCCGTTTTGAAAAGTCTATGGGAAAGCGTTCTACCTACCAGTTGAGGTTGAGTACAAGGTGTATTGGGCCATTAAAGAGTGCAATTCGGGGTTGGGGAAAGCCGGAATTGAGAGAAAGTTACAAATATCTACGGTTGGAGGCATATGAAAATTCAAGACTCTACAAGGAAAGGGTGAAGGCGGTGAATGACCAGAATATCAAGAGAAGAGAATTTCGGGTTGGAGACCAAGTGCTCCTCTATAACTCAAGGTTGAGGTTAATGCCGGTAAATTGAGATTGAGATAGGATGGCCCTTATGTGGTGGAGAAAGTTGAACCCTATGGTGTTGTTCACTTGAGCCATCCCTCAAGCTCCAACTTCTTCAAGGTAAATGGCATAGATTAAAACTTTATCATGGTGTGAAGGTCAAGAACAAAGAGTTGGAGATCTTTGTATTGAAGGATCCTCTAGAAGAAGAGAATTGAGCATTTTGACAGTCAAACTTAAGGATGTTAAAGAAAAATGTCAGGTGGGAGACACTCCACCGTGGTATGATCTTCCATTTTTCTTTGTTTTCATGTGAATACTTGCTTGAATTTGTTGAAATTTAATTGTTTTAGATCTTTGATCCTTTTAGTTTCCTTTTGTCTACGAAGTTAATTGCTTTGGGAACTTTGTTTTGCTTGTCGTAGGCCTTAGAACATAGAATTTGGTAGCATCTTGTATGAGGTAGCCTCTAAGAAGGTGAAACAAAAATTTTGGTTCATGACTGGCCCACGTATTCAATCTCTATCATGCGTACGCATCATGTATTTTTTGGCCCAGGATGCGTACGTAGTTGATGTTCGCATAGGCGTCACCCTCGAATAGAGAGCACCACCCGCACATGGGGCTCTCGCATACGTGCCCCCCTCTTCGCGAGCCAACTGCTCGCGTGCGCGTCCCCCTAGTATGCGCATGTTCCACTGGCATCAAACATTGCCCGCGTACGTGGCCAAGATACTGCGTATGCATCATACGATATCTGGCCCAAGATGCATGCGCGGACCATGTCCGCGTACGCAGAGGCCCCTGGTAGAGAGCACCCTCCGTGTGTGTACTGCTCGCGTACGTAGCTCCTGCATCTAACTTCCTGGTCGTGCGTATGCATCTCTCTCTATGCGTATGCACAGATTCAAATTGCTGAACCCCCTTCGTAACCTCTGTCGCGATGCATTCTTCCCTCTTCATCATTCTTTCATCTCATTTCAGCTCTGCACCATCACTCAGCCAGCATCGCCCCATACCACCGTCATCATTCAGTCAGTCTGGTACCACCGTCGCTACTGGCCAGCCACCACTAACACTCTCTCTCTCCTGCACTCTCCATTCTCCCTCTTTACTCTTCTATTCTTATACTCTTCTCTTCTCCAGAGCCACCCATCATCAACCCTGTCTCAGCTCAGTTGCGCACCTCCCCTTCCAGCAAAATCTCCGTCATTCCTGTGTGTCCCATAATCACCGCGCAACTCTCGCTTCCATTCCTCCATTCCCTAGATCAGGTTCTCCCTTATGTTTCCTCTGTTCCTTTCCGTTTTCGGGTTTCACTTTAATTAGTTTTAGTTTTTGTTTTAATGTTCCTAGTTGATTTAGATTGGTATATTTGTTGCTAAACAATCGCAAAGATGGATTGATTCTGTTTGGGTCTAATTGTGGATTAATTTTAGCTTGCTTTGATGGCTTTAAACCATGCATACCAAGTGTTCTATGAATTGCCTAAGTTAAAATTGGGATTGATTCATATGTGTGGCCACCATATGCTTTCAACCATGATGTTATTAGGTAGTTTAGCTCTAAATTGAGTATGTTTGGATGGTTTTTGACTTATTTTGCTTGAGTTTCATCTTTGAACTAAGTGTAAATTGAACTTGTTAAATTGCAATTCTTTGTGTAAAATCAATTGATGAATCTAATTGAGCAAGACATGTTGATATGTTGCATTTGCCTTGTCTTGGATTATCTTGACCAATGTGCATATGCCTTTCTCTCACATTGAACCATTGAACTATGTTGTTTCCTTTTGTATATGCATTATATATGGTCCAATTGCTTTCAGTGTTTAAGGATTGCTTGATTGGAAACTCAATTGTTTTCTCCGTTCTTCCTTTCAGAATGAGGACCACTCAAGGAAAGAAACAAGCTTTTGCTTCCAAGAAACCAGTTGAGCAAGTCATTGTGCTACGGAGTCCGGACTTATCTGTACTAGCTCAAGATCCGATTAGGTTTGCAACCGGTATTGTGCATTTTAATATGGAAAATTCCAGGATAGCAAGAAGTTACATGTCGAGCGACAACTGAAGATGGATGAGCTACCCTCTGAGCTTCGGGCATTAGTGAATTCTCACATTGAAAGCCGAGGGTAGAGCTTTTTGGATAGGGAACTGAGGGAGGTGAATGAACCATGGGTGTTGGAATTTTATACCAACTTTCACAATGACAACCTTAAGTCCATTCTTTTTTGAGGAAAAGAAATTCCATCATGGAAGGTGCAATTGCGAAGATTCTTAACATTTCGCCTAAGATAAAAGGGTGATGTGACTATGTGAAGGCGCAAGCCGACCGCAACTAGGCACCTTGAATAGGGATAAGATTATAAAGAAAATAGCTATTCCAGACTCGGCATGGGTTATGAGTTTGGGGGATAATCCTAGACCAATGGGACTCCTGGTTAAGCAACTCACTTTTAATGCTCGGATATGGCAACAACTCTTGAACAACTATGCCATACTGACTACTCATGAGACACTATTACATGGGAGATGGCTGTTTTGGTTTGGGTTATGTTAGAGGGTGAGCCGGTGAATTTGCCCAAGGTTATAAAGCAGTCGATGTGGAAGGTGCCGATATCTTTCAAGCAGAAAGTGGCTTTTCCGGTTATGGTGACTGAGATGATTTCCAAGGCCAGCCTTGAGTGGGAGGACGATGATTATCCACCTACCTTAGCAAACAAGGACCTCTATATTCTTCATGGCAATTGGCTGAAGGATTACCCGGGCTTTGGTGATCAAAGTAAGAAGAAGAAGAGAAAAATAACCACCAGAGAATCGAGCCGACCACCAGCACCATCATCATCTACTCTTCAGGCCCCTATGACTCAGGAGCTCGGTCTCAAGCTCTTGGAGCGACTAGAGTGCTTAGAGAGGCGCATAATGTAAGAACCACGATTAATTAACCATTTAATTAAATAATTAAATTACCCAAAATAGGATCCAAAAATTTAGAATGTGAATTAGAGATTTTAAATATGATTTTCGGACTCAGTAGATTTTTCTGAGTTGGAAAATATAATTTTCTGTGAAAAACCGCATAAAAATTTGAACCGATAAATGAACCGGCAGTACCGGCTTAAATCATTCCGGTGCTGTGCGAGAATAATTAAAAATAGTAGAAAATCTTAGGAAAATATTTAGATTTGAAAATTGGGCGTTAATCTTAAAGGTTTGGCTCGAAATTGGGCCAAACAAGCCCAAAAACGCTAACGGGTTGGACCAGGCCTAAGTTGGGCCCAAGCTCAACATATAAAAACACATTAATGACTCCCCATTCAGCCACCATAACCGTTAGAGAGTGAGAGTTTCAGCTGAAGTGAGAAGAGAGGAAGGGGTTTCAAAAATACTATTCACTCCTCACTTTTAGTGGACATATCTTGAGCTACGGTGCTCCGATTCACGTGCCATCAGCGGCTACACGAAGCTCTCACTGAGCCCATCACTTCTAGCTAAGCCTTGTGGTAAGGTTCTCGAAATTTCCTGCCCTTGTGAAATTCGAAAATTTGATTTTGATTTTGAGTGAAATCTTGTGATTTTGGGTGTTTAGGTACACTCTAGTACTTGATTCCTATTGGGTTTTAACGCAATCAACATTGGATAAGGTGAGTTTATTCTTAATCCTTGTAAAATTGTGATTATGATAAACCCTGGGTTGATTAGATATGAATTATGTGTATATAGCTTGAATTGGTGTTATATGGAAAATGTTGGTGACTTGAAAGTGGACTTGGTGGCTTGATTGAGTTTGAGAGCTTGTGGAAGCTTGGTAGAGGTCAATTTGGTGATTTAGTGCATATTGAGAATTAACCAAGGTATGGTTTCGGTTTTCTCTATGTAATATATAATATTTCTGGACACTTAGACTAGTGACCCATAGGATAGGATTGGATTAAATTGGTTGTTGAAATTGTTGTATGATGATGTATGATGATTTGATGATTTTGGATTATTTTGATGAATTGTGATGTCATGTTGATGAAATGGTGTTGAAGATTGAAATTGAGATTGATCATGATGATTGTTGGTGATATAATGATAATGTATGATTGTGTTGGTTGAGAAATGTTATAGTGTGAAATAATTGATAATTGAGAGTTGAGGAATATGTAATGTGAATGGAAATTGGCGTAAATGGTGATTTGTGACACAAAGGGTAAGTTATGTGGTAAATTGGAGTATGGTGTGAATTTAAGTTGGTTTTGGTTATGAACTTTAAGGATTTGAGAATTTAGTGATCTTTGGTAAAAATGGATTTTGGTGAACTTTGACGGATCATATCTTGAGCTTCCGTTTTTGAAATGGAATGAATTTTATATTAAATCAAAGAGCTTTAAAACGGTATCAATTTTTTAGAAATCTGAATTTTGTAGAGAGAGATATGATCGTTGCAAGTTGGTGTCTGAAATCTGAATTCTGTGAATGATGCAGAATTTGTGATTTCTAGTTTGTGTGCGCAGGCACACCTCGTGTATTTTTGAAAATGTGCATACGCACACTCCTGTGCACACGCACACAAGGGGATATGGCTGCTGTTGGGAGTGCTAGCACACTCTGTGCGCACACAACCAAAGAAGTTTTGCAAGCTATGCGCATGCATAGCCTTGTGCGGACGCACACTCTGGAAGGTGCACTCTATTGAGGGCGTTCGCATGCATTGTGCGAACGAGCAAAATGGAAATTTTTACTTCCTGTGCATACGCACACCTCGATGCGTACGCACACTTCTTGAAAATCCTCCAGAGCGTGCGTACGCACAACCCTATGCGTACACACTACCCTATTTTTCAATGAAAACCTTGTTTTTAACTGTTTCACTTTCTCGGCAAGCTTGTAAACTTCCGTGACACTTATATAAGACTCTTTGGCTTGTTTTTTGATGTTAAAATATAAAAAAGGTCCTAGGCGATCTAATTCGGTATTTCTGGTAAAAGGTTAGAGAATGGAGGCTTAGGTTTCTATTGTACTGAGGACGGATTAGCTGAGAGAGATGACGAAGTACTGTAATAACGATTGATATAAAGAATTGTGGAAATTATGAATTGACAGTGGTTGAGATGAGTTTGGGACTCGGAATGAAATGATGAATTATTGATATACTGAAAAATAATTTTTTGAAAACCACTGGATTACTATTATATACTGAGATTTGTTGAGACGCTATGCGCTTGGTGATGGGCGGATAATTTATACCCTTTTTTGCATTGTTTTTACATAGTTTTTAGCATGTTTTAGTTAATTTTTATTATATTTTTATTAGTTTTTATGCAAAAATCAAATTTTCTAGACTTTACTATGAGTTTGTGTGTTTTTCTGTAATTTCAGGTATTTTTTGGCTGAAATTAAGGGACCTGAGCAAAAATCTGATTCAGAGGCTCAAAAAGGACTGTAGATGCTGTTGGATTCTGACCCTCCTGCACTCGAAGTGGATTTCTTGGAGCTACAGAAGCTCAATTGGTGTGCTCTCAATTGGATTTCTAGCAATGTATAATAGTCCATACTTTGTCCGAGATTTGATGGCCCAAACTGGCGTTCAAACGCCCACCTGAGACCCTTTTCCTGGCACCAGAACTGGAGTTAAACGCCTAAACTGGCACCCAAGCTGGCATTTAACTCCAAGAATGGCCTATGCACGTGTAAAGCCCAATGCTCAGCCTAAGCACACACCAAGTGAGTCCCGAAAGTGGATTTCTGCACTATCTGCACTTAGTTACTTATTTTCTGTAAACCTAAGTTAGTAGTTTAGTATAAATAGCACTTTTTACTATTGTATTTGCATCTCTGGATGTTTAGTCCTTAGACATTTGAGGCTGGCCACACGGCCATGCTTAGACTACTTTCTCTTATGTATTTTCTACGGTGGAGTTTCTACACCTCATAGATTAAGGTGTGGAGCTCTGCTGTTCTTCATGAATTAATGCAAGTACTATTGTTTTTCTTTCAATTCACGCCTACTTCTTCTCCAAGATATACTCTTGTACTTAATTCAGTTAAGTCAAAATGAAGGGGTGACCCGTGACAATCACTCACTATCTTCGTTACTGGCTTAGCCAAGATCCGCGTGCCTGACAACCACAAGCGGTCTACATGATGTTCAACATAGTCATTGGACGACAGCTGAAGTATATTCTCTTGGGTTTCTAATCAACGATTCACATCGTCTTTCCTGACAACAGAGCATCTGAATCTGAGATTAGAACCTTCGTGGTATAGGCTAGAACCATTGGCAGCATTCCTGAGATCCGAAAAGTCTAAACTTTGTTTGTGGTATTCCGAGTAGGATCTGAGAAGGGATGACTGTGACGAGCTTCAAACTTGCGAATGTTGGGCGCAGTGACAGTGTGCAAAAGGACAAGGGTCCTATTCCGATGCTAGCAGGAACCGACAGATGATTAGCCGTGCGGTAGCTGTACATGGTATTTTTCATCCGAGACGAAAAATTTGACAGTTGATTAGCCGTACAGAGATCGTTCCTGGTATTTTTTATCCGAGAGGATCATACAGCTTGCCATGGAAGGAAGTAATGCACGATTGGAAGAAGGCAATAGGAAAGCAGAGGTTCAGAAGCAATAAAGCATCTCCAAACACTTATTTGAAATTCCCACCAATGAATTATATAAGTATCTTTATTTTATTTTATGTTTTATTTATCTTTTAATTATCAAAATCTCATAACCATTTGAATCTGCCTGACTGAGATTTACAAGATGACCATAGCTTGCTTCAAGCCGACAATCTCTGTGGGATCGACCCTTACTCACGTAAGGTATTACTTGGACAACCCAGTGCACTTGCTGGTTAGTTGTGCGGAGTTGTGAAAAGTGTAATCACAATTTCGTGCACCAAGTTTTTGGCGCCGTTGCCGGGGATTGTTCGAGTTTGGACAACTGACGGTTCATCTTGTTGCTTAGATTAGGTAATTTTATTTTATGTTTAAGCATTTTATTTTTATTGTCGAAAAAAAATACAAAAAAATTAATAAAATCATAAAAACCAAAAATATTTTGTGTTTCTTGTTTGAGTCTTGTGTCAAATTTTAAGTTTGGTGTCAATTGCATTTTTTTAATTTTTCTTAAAATTTTCGAAAATTCATCATGTTTTCTTCATGATCTTCAAGTTGTTATTGATGATTTTCCTTGTTTGATCTTTAAACTTTCTTGTTTTGTGTCTTTTCTTGTTTTTCTTGTGCATTTTCGAATTCATGGTGTCTAAACATTAAAAATTTTTAAGTTTGGTGTCTTGCATGTCTTTCTTTTTTTAATAAAAAAAAAATTTCAAAAATATGTTCTTAATGTTCATCTTGACCTTCAAAGTGTTCTTGGTGCTCATCTTGGCATTCAAAGTATTTTTACATATTTTTCTGGTTTTGATCTTAAATTTTTATGTCTTGTGTCATTTTGTTGTTTTTCTCTTTCTTCATTAATTCAAAAAAAAAATCAAAAATAATATCTTTCCCTTATTTTACTCATAACTTTCAAAATTTTGAGTTGATTTGGTCAAAAATTTTTAAAATTTAGTTGTTTCTTGTTAGTCAAGTCAAAATTTCAATTTAAAACTTTATCTTTTCAAATCTTTTTCAAAAATCAAATCTTTTTCATTTTTCTTTCATGTTTTCCGAAATTTTTTTAATTAATTTTCAAAATCTTTCTCTTAATTTTATTTCATAATTTTCAAAATTATTGCTAACATTTAATGTTTTGATTCAAAAATTTCATGTTTGTTACTTTCCTGTCAAGAAAGGTTCAATCTTTAAATTCTAGAATCATATCTTTTAGTTTCTTCTTAGTCAAGTCATCAACTTTAATTTTCAAAATCAAATCTTTTTAAATTTCTTATTCAAATCTTTTTCAAAATAAATTTCAATCATATCTTTTTCAAAACTTAATTTCAAAATCTCTTTCTAACTTCTTATCTTTTCAAAATTTATTTTTCAAATCTTTTTCAATTAACCACTTGACTTGTTTGTTTTAATTTTAAAAAGTGTACTAATTCTTATCTTTTTCAAAACCACCTAACTACTTTTTCACTTCTCATTTTCGAAAACTAACTAACAATTTTTTCAAAAATCTTTTTAATTAATTAATTTATTTAGTTTTCAATTTTATTTTATTTCTTTTCATAAATTTCAAATTCTAACTTATAATCAAAATAAAAACAAAAATATTTTTCTTTTCTTTTAATTAATAATTCGAACCCTCTCTCCCTCTCTGTGTTCAAATTTCTTCTTCTACCTCATTCTTCTATTCTTCTATCCTTATACTCACATAAAGGAATCTCTATACTGTGATATAGAGGATTCCTCTTCTTTTCTATTCTCTTCTTTTTCATATGAGCAGAAACAAGGATAAAGACATTCTTGTTGAAGCTGATCCTAAACCTGAAAGGACTCTGAAGAGGAAGCTAAGAGAAGCTAAAGCACAACACTCCGGAGAGGACCTGACAGAAATTTTTAAAAAAAAGTAGACATGGCAGCCGAACCCAACAACAATGGTGGAGATGCAAGGAAGGTGCTTGGTGACTTTGCTGCACCAACTTCCAACTTCAATGGAAGAAGTGAATTACATGGGAGAATCCTAAACACTTACAATCCTTCATCGAGGAATCATCCTAATTTCTCATGGAAGGATCAGCAGAAGCCTAATCAAAGCTTCAATAATAATAATGGTGGGAGAAATAAGTTTGGCAATAGCAAGCCTTTTCCATTATCTTCTCAGCAACAGACAGAGAATTCTAAGCAGAGCCTCTCTGACTTAGCAACCATAGTCTCTGATCTATCTAAGACCACTCTCAGTTTCATAACTGAAACAAGGTCCTCCATCAGAAATTTGGAGGCACAAGTGGGTCAGCTGAGTAAAACAGTTACTGAAATCCCTCCTAGTACTCTCCCAAGAAATACAGAAGAGAATCCAAAGAGAGAGTGCAAGGCCATCAATATAACCAAAATGGCTGAACCCATAGAGGAGGAAGAGGCAGTGATTTCCAGTGAGGAAGACCTTAATGGACATCCACTGACCACTAAGGAGTTCCCTCCTGAGGAACCAAAGGAATCTGAGGCTCATACAGAGACCATAGAGATTCCACTGAACTTACTATTGCCATTCGTGAGCTCTGATGAGTATTCTTCCTTTGAAGAAGATGAAGATATTGTTGAAGAGCAAGTTGCTCAGTATCTAGGAGCAATCATGAAGTTGAATGCCAAGTTATTTGGTAATGAGACTTGGGAGGATGAACCTCTTTTGCTCATCAATGAACTGAATGCTTTGGTTCAACTAAAATTACCTCAGAAGAAACCGGATCCCGAAAAGTTCTTAATACCCTGTACCATAGGCACCATGACCTTTGAGAAGGCTCTGTGTGACCTAGGGTCAGGAATAAACCTCATGCCACTCTCTATAATGGAGAAACTAGGGATCTTTGAGGTACAAGCTGCAAGAATCTCACTAGAGATGGCAGACAAATCAATGAAACAAGCTTATGGACTTGTAGAGGATGTCTTAGTGAAGGTTGAAGGCCTGCACATCCCTGTTGATTTTATAATCCTAGACACTGGGAAGGATGAGGATGAATCCTTCATCCTTGGAAGACCCTTCCTGGCCACAGCAAGGGCTGTGATTGATGTGGACAGAGGAGAGTTAGTCCTTCAATTGAATGAGGACTACCTTGTGTTTAATGCTCAAGGATCTTCTTCTGTAACCATAGAGAGAAAGCATGAAAAGCTTCTCTCAATACAGAGTCAAACAAAGCCCCCACACTCAACTTCTAAGTTTGGTGTTGGGAGGCCACCATTAAGCTCTGAGTCTCTGTGAAGCCCTCTAAGAACTCACTGTCAAGCTATTGACATTAAAGAATCGCTTATTGGGAGGCAACCCAATGTTATTTAATTATATTTATTTTAGACATTTATTTTCCATTGTTATTTTATGTTTTCTTTAGGTTGATAATCATGTGAAGTCATAAAAATAGTTACAGAAATAAAGCAAAATAAAAAATAGTATAAAAAACATCACACCCTGGAGGACAGGCTTACTGGCGTTTAAACGCCAATAAGGATAGCATTCTGGGCGTTCAGAAAAACTCCCCGTAAAGAAGGATTCCTGGCGTTTAACGCCAGCCAGGGTATCTGGCTGGGCGTTAAACGCCTAAAATGGCAGTCAAGTGGGCGTTAAACGCCAGAATAGATAGCATTCTGGGCATTTAACGCCATGATGACACAAGGGAGGTAATTTTGTTTCCAATTCGATTTTTTTCAATTTTTCATATTTTAATTCATAATTTTTTGCATCAAACATATTTTAAACTTTCATCTTTCAATTTCTATTTTCAAAAATTAATAATCTTTCCAATTATTTTTAATTCTCTTTTTAATTCTTTTCGACTCCTTCCAAAAGGTTTTCAAAACTTACATATCTTTTCAAATTCTTTTCAACTCTTTTTCTTGTATACATTAATATGTTTTCAAAATTAATTGCATCACTCTTCTTCTACTCCATTCTATCTTATTTTGCTCGAGAACGAGCAAAGCTTTTAAGTTTGGTGTGGAAAAGCTCAGTTTTTTTGTTTTTCCATAACCATTAATGGCACCTAAGGCCGGAGAAACCTCTAGGAAGAGGAAAGGGAAGGTAGTTGCTTCCAACTCCGAGTCATAGGAGATGGAGAAATTCATCTCAAAAACCCATCACTAGAAAGAGGATGGAGCAAACAAGAGAGCCCACTCATGGACCTCAACAAGAGCACTCCATTATCCTCCATAAAATCAGAGAGGACCAAAAGGCCATGAGAGAGGAGCAACAAAGGAGATGCCAATCAATAACACTATCTGAATTCTGAGTTCCTATGGATGCCAATCATTCTGAACTTCAAAGGATAAAGTGAGATGCCAAAACTGTTCAGAAGCAAAAAGGCTACAAGCCCCGCTCATCTAATTGGAACAAAGTTTCATTGATATTTTTAGAATTTATTGTATTTTCTCTTCTTTTTATCCTATTTTGTTTTTAGTTGCTTGGGGACAAGCAACAATTTAAGTTTGGTGTTGTGATTAGCGGATAATTTATACCCTTTTTGGCATTATTTTTACATAGTTTTTAGCATGTTTTAATTACTTTTTATTATATTTTTATTAGTTTTTATGCAAAAATTATATTTCTGGACTTTACTATGAGTTTGTGTGTTTTTCTATAATTTTAGGTATTTTCTGGCTGAAATTGAGGGACCTGAGCAAAAATCTGATTCAGAGGCTGAAAAAGGACTGCAGATGCTGTTGGATTCTGACCCTCCTGCACTCAAAGTGGATTTTATGGAGCTACCGAAGCCCAATTGGCACGCTATCAATTGTGTTGGAAAGTCGACATCTTGGACTTTCCAGAAATGTATAATAGTCCATACTTTGCCCGAGATTTGATGGCCCAAACTGGCGTTTAAACGCCCATCTGAGACCCTTTTCTGGAGTAAAACGCCAGAACTAGCACCAGAACTGGAGTTAAACGCCCAAACTGGCACCCAAGCTGGCGTTTAACTCCATGAATGGCATATGCACGTGTAAAGCTCAATGCTCAGTCCAAGCACACACCTAGTGGACCCCGGAAGTGGATTTCTGCACTATCTGCACTTAGTTACTTATTTTCTGTAAACCTAAGTTACTAGTTTAGTATAAATAGCACTTCTTACCATTGTATTTGCATCTCTGGACGTTTAGTCCTTAGACATTTGAGGCTGGCCACACGGCCATGCTTAGACTACTTTCTCTTATGTATTTTCTACGGTGGAGTTTCTACACCTCATAGATTAAGGTGTGGAGCTCTGTTGTTCTTCATGAATTAATGCAAGTACTATTTTTTTCTTTCAATTCATGCCTACTTCTTCTCCAAGATATACTCTTGTACTTAATTTAGTTAATTCAGAATGAAGGGGTGACCCGTGACAATCACCCACTATCTTTGTTACTCGCTTAGCCAAGATCCGCGTGCCTGACAACCACAAGCGGTCTACATGATGTTCAACATAGTCATTGGACGACAGCCAAAGTATATTCTCTTGGGTTTCTAATCAACGATTCACATCGTCTCTCCTGACAATAGAGCATCTGAATCTGAGATTAGAACCATCGTGGTATAGGCTAGAACCATTGGCAGCATTCCTGAGATCTAGAAAGTCTAAACCTTGTCTGTGGTATTCCGAGTAGGACCTGGGAAGGGATGACTGTGACGAGCTTCAAACTTGTGAATGTTGGGCATAGTGACAGTGTGCAAAAGGACAAGGTTTCTATTCCGACACTAGCGGGAACCGAAAAATGATTAGCCGTGTGGTAGCCGTACATGGTATTTTTCATCCGAGACGAGAAATCTGACAGTTGATTAGCCGTACAGAGATCGTACCTGGTATTTTTCATCCGAAAGGATCATACAGCTTGCCATGGAAAGAAGTAACACACGATTGGAAGAAGGCAATAGGAAAGCAGAGGTTCAGAAGTAACAAAGCATCTCCAAATGCTTATCTAAAATTCCCACCAATGAATTACATAAGTATCTTTATTTTATTTTATGTTTTATTTATCTTTTAATTATCAAAACCTCATAACTATTTGAATCCTTCTGACTGAGATTTACAAGATGACCATAGCTTGCTTCAAGCCGACAATCTCCGTGGGATCGACCCTTACTCACGTAAGGTATTACTTGGACGACCCAGTGCACTTGCTGGTTAGTTGTGCGGAGTTGTGAAAAGTGTAATCACAATTTCGTGCACCACCTGACAGCGATGGTAGGTTAATCTCGCCTGTCGAGGTCATGGCGGCGGCGTAAGGACAGTAGGTTTATTGCGCTTACGCTGAGATGTTAGGTCTGTGGCAAGTGTCCCCCGCTCGCATCCCTTCGAAATTACTATAATGTGCAGGCACTGACATCCTGGACTGTGATCTGGGCACGATATCTCGGGGTTTCCCATTATGAGATTGACGTGGCGGAAATTGGCGGATTAAGAAATTAGTATAAGAGATACGTTGCAAGTACAGTTCTTAACCAACAAAAATCCTCTTATCAATTTAGAAGGGTTGTCACAAAATTAGAATTAAATTACTGGGAGTATGAATCCCAGGTCGTCTCCCAACAAGTTACAGAAAGATGTGCTATTTTATTAATCAGATGTTTTCAAAAATGGTTTTGAGTTTGATAAATAGGAAATTAAATCAGAAAATTTATGTAATTTAATAAAAATCTTGACCGGGAGTAGATTAGTCGGAAAGTCTATCCTTGTTGGAGTTCTCCCAAGATTAATTGATAATTGAAGGTTGTTCTGCTTAGTTATCCTTTACCAGGTAGAGGAAAGTCAAGCAAGTTGGAAGTCTATTTTTATTCACAAGTTCTAATTCTATCCCTTGGAAAGGATTAGTGTCAGTGACTAGAGGGCGATCCAACAATAAACCCAATTACAATTTTACTCTTGAGCATTCCAACTCAAGGTTCTCCTTTCAATCAACTCCCAATCAAGTTATGGAACTACTCGCTCATTATGAATGTAAACTTCACAAAATAAGAAAGGGAAATAAAGGAGGACATGATAAATAATAATCAAAAAGACCAATTAAAAATAAAAATAGTTCTTCTATTAATAAATTTTAAAAATAATCCAATAGTAATTTTGAACAAATTAAGGATATGAAAGAGTAAGTGACAAGTAAGGAAAACAAACTAGAATGATAAAGTCTTGGCAGAGGTAATAATACTTCTCAATATCCCAATCCAAAAAGCGATAAAACCAAAATCCTAAAAACTATGAATGTGTAGAGAGAAAACCTAGAGGAGGAGAAAAGTCAGATCTAAAAACTAAAAATCATGCGGAATGAATGTCTCCCGGTCTCTGCATGTTCCCTGGCTCTAATCTGCTTCTCTGGGCTGAAAACTGGGTCAAAACATGGCCCAAAATTGCCCCCATCGAATTCTGCAAATTCTGCAGATCGCGCACGTCACGCGATCGCGTCAGCCACGCGTTCGCGTCATCCAGCATTTTGCCTTGCCACGCGTGCACGTCGTCCACGCATTCGCGTCACTCGTATAGTTTCCAATCCATGCGTTCGCGTCAGGCACGTGAGCGCGTTACTACGATTTCTCCATTTCGCGCGGTTGCGTGAGCCATGCGTCCGCGTCGCTTCTCGCTGGTCATCTCCTTAATTTCTTGTGTTTCTTCTATTTTTGCAAGCCTCCTCTCCAATCTCCAAGTCATTCATATCCTATAAAGCCTGAAACACTTAACACAGGGATCACGACATCGAATGGAATAAAGGAGAATTAAAATAGATAATTAAAAGTCTCTAGGAAGCAAGTTTTCAACCATGGAGTAATTTTGGGAAGGAATTGTAAATACATGCTAATCATATGAATAAGTGGGTAAAGACTTGATAAAACCACACAATTAAACACAATATAAACCATAAAATAATGGTTTATCAACCTCCCCACACTTAAACATTAGCATGTCCTCATGCTTAGTTGAAGGAGATAAAATAAATGAGTAGGAACATGTAAAACTCATGCAATGCAACCTATACATATGAATGCAACTATATGATTCTTGTCCACTTGATTAAAAGTAAATAAGCTCTTCAAGACAATCACAAATTAAATTCCACTAATTCAATTCTTATACAGTGAGAATAGATAAAAATGCAAGAAGGTAGCTCATGAAAGTAGGGAACATAGAATTTAAACATTGAAACCTCACTCATGATGTATGTACACTCTAGTCTCTCAAGTGTATAGGGCGATCACTCTACTCCTCTCTAATCATGCTTTCTAAAATTTGTTCTACACCTAACTAATCAACAACATTTAACGTACCAATGCAAACATCATGAGGTCTTTTCAAGGTTGTAATGGGGCCAAGGTAAGGGTAAGGGTACATATATGGCTACGTAAGCTTATAAATTGAATCTTTAATTAACCTAAGCTTTCACCTAACACATATATATTCTATATAATTTTAAATTTCATACTTAGCTATCCAAAATTTCCTTTTCACATTCCATTCTCATGTATCAACTTTATTTTAATTTTATCATATATGCATTGATCTTTGAATTTTAACTTAGCATTGGGGTAATTTTGTTCCCTTATTTATTTATTGAATATTTTTGGATATTTTTTTCTTTTTTTTTAAACATGAAAATAAACATAGCTTATCAATGCACATGGATTTTTAATTTTTATAGTTTCACATGAGTAGGTACCCAAATTCCCATTATATTATCATGACACATTCCCTTATTATCTTTTGTTCCCACAATCTTCCCATACTCAATTAACACACAATTCTATCTCAAGCTAACCAAATATTCAATTGGGATATATAATTGTTTTTCCGTTTAAGGCTAGTGATGTCGTAAAATACAGAACAAATGGGATTTAAAGGCTCAAAGTGGCTAACAAAGGTAACTTAAGGGGTAGCCTTAATTGGGATAAGTGAGCTAAACAAATAATGGCCTCAATCATATGCAAGCATATAAATATATTAAACAGTGGACATATAGGATGAAACAAAATATAGATTACAATCATAGAGAAGTAAGCACATAGAATAAAATATTTATAGTTAAATAAGGTAACCATGTAACTAAGCTCAAATCTGACGGGTTGTGTGTTCTTAGCCTTTTAAACTATGTTCCAAATGCAACTTCAAGCAAAATTAACATAAAAGTTTTGATTAAAATTAGTGAAATTTTGTTCTAACAAAAATAGGGTCTTAGAAGAAACTTATTATCTTTTCAATCAAGTAGAACATGCATGCAGCTAACCTATTACTATGCAATTTATCCTATTTTACAAAAGAAAAACTAACTAAATATCCTATTTTATTGGTGTTAAGGAAGAGAAATTACCTCTGGAAGTCAGATACTGACCGACCTCCCCACACTTAAGGTTTTGCACCGTCCTTGGTGCCATCTGTCAGGAACAAAGGTGGGCTGGTAGCAGTATCTCCACAATCGGGACCGTCATGGCTCCCTGTGCTGGTAAAGGAAGTGGAGTCTAGGGTGTTTGGGTCTTTGTAGTTTCCCATAAGTAGCTCCTTGAGGTATGTGAATCGGCGCTTGTTACAGCGCTCTCTTAGCTTTGCTTTGTGTTCTTGCTGATCCAACCTTTCAAGTATCTGATGGAGCAGTTGGTTTGTTGTAGGTGCTTGTGGTGTTGAAGGAGGAATGTCTCCAGCCGGATTAGTAGGTTGGCTTGTAGTGGCTGCTGGAGGTCTGATATATGTCCCGTTAGGGACGTATTGATCATCTCGTGGAAGCATGGCTTTGGTGTCCCCAGCTCTATAGGAGACTCCGACTGCTGAGACGAGATCTGAAACCAACGCGGGAAAAGGTAAGTTGTCCGCAATTTGTACGTGTCCCATTGCATTCCGGATGTGTCTTGGTAAGTTTAGGTACTGGTCTGTAAGGATACACCAGAATAAAACAGCCATGTCTGCAGTGAAGGAGGACTCGTGGGTGCTCGAAAAGACATAATGGGACATGATCTGTGCCCATATGCGAGCCTCCAAGGTAAGTGCAGAAGTCGATATTCCCTTAGGTCGGGAACGATGGTATCTGTAGATCCATCCGCTGCCAGGTTGTGCGATAACTCTGAGAACGGCGTCCCAGTCAAATTGGTACGTCTGGCGCTTGAGTGTGGCCTCTTGAAATGCGTCCAGTCCTTCTAGAGTAGGGAGAAGATCTAAAGCTCGCTGAATGGCCTCTTCTGTAATGGGAACTTACTTCTGATGGACATAGACAGACTGCAGGGTTGGCAG
Organism: Arachis hypogaea; assembly: GCF_003086295.3. Classification (NCBI taxonomy): domain Eukaryota; kingdom Viridiplantae; phylum Streptophyta; class Magnoliopsida; order Fabales; family Fabaceae; genus Arachis; species Arachis hypogaea. The sequence goes on along the minus strand of NC_092046.1, from coordinate 119,018,952 downwards.
GTGGAAATTAGAGTAGAACTCGACTACCCAGGAAAGATTAACCTGCCGTGGCTGTCTCTGTAGGAATCCCATTGTCGTCGCTCAATTTGCGGCTTAACAAATTCAGCAATACGGGTCGGGAGGATAAGAAGGTATTCGTTGTTGTAACTCCTTGCTGCCAGTATGGGGAACATCTGCTCATAGTAGCGGTTGGTAAATCGCGCAGTGTCCTTTGCTGGGAAGGCTTTCTCTTTTTCATCAACCTTTATAATCCTCTTAATTCTTTCTGTTGAGGGCTTAACAGCAGTTGAAGATGGCTCTGCCACTAATGCTCTTTTTGTTCCTCTTCTTGCTGTTGATTTAGGAGTAGCTTTCTCTTTTCCTTTCTTGGTGGCCATCCTGAAAGGGGAAGAGTAAGGATGTTAAAACTTCAAGGGATAGAGCAAGGAAGAGAACGGGAAAGGTGGTAATCAATGCACAATAAAGATGAATGATGTTAACACATGGTCATGACTACATGTGAAAAATCATCAATGGAAATATAGCAAGTGCATATGATGACAATTAAATGCAAGGTGTTTATTGGCATGCCGGCAAAGGCATGAGTAGCATTGATCAAGCATTCAATGTCCAAGTTAGATTACCAAGCCTTTCAAACTAATAACCTGTTTGTAATAACAATTATATTTAAATAATATAATATAAAAAAGGGTTTTGTAAAAAGCAAACATTTAGAGTAGAAGAATAAAAGAAATCATAAAAATAGTGCACAATGCCATACGGGCATTTTCACAAATACATAGCATGCATGGTAAATAAGCTATTGAAAGTATTAGATTGAACATGCAAGCAACCCTTAAAAATTGATATATAATTGTCAAAAAATTTCTGTAAAAATCCACAAGCAAATCATAAGAAATAATAATGACCCAAATAAATTTTCAACACCAATTAAAAGAAAACGAAAGAAAAAGAAAACATGGATAATGAAAGTAAAAAGAAAAAAAAGAAAAGAAAAAGAAAACATAAAAACAAAAAGAATAATAGAAAAGCAAGGAGGGAAGAAGAAAAGAAAAACCTTGATAATGGTGGTGAGAGAGAGAAAGTAGAAAGTGAGAAAGAAGGAAGAAGGAAGAAAGGGGAAGAAAGAAATAAGAGGGGAAAAGAAAAAGTAGGATTTGGGGAAGAGAAAGATAAGATATTTTAGCAGATATGGATATGTTGTGCGGCGCAAGCGACGCGGACGCGTGGGGTACGCATTCGCACGAATGGCGCTTATAGGAATCAACGCGGACGCGTCGGTCACGCGGACGCGTGACTCGTTCGGTGCTACTGGCGCGAGGGCAACCTCGCGCTCGCACAAATCTATGTTCTAAACTCATTGTTGCCAAATTCCAGGGTGATGCGTTTGCGTGGTAGGGCCTGTGCGTCTAGCGCCATTCCACCCCCAGTCCAGCGTAACATTCTGCCATACACCCTTTCATACGTCGATTTTCAGGGCACGCGTTCGCGTGCTTGACGCGGACTCGTGGGAGGCATTGTTTTCTTCACGACGCGGAAGCGTCAACGACGCGGTCGCGTGGGTCAAATTGTGCCAAAGGCACGCCTCCAGCCACGCTCTCGCGTGACTTTCTGTTCGATTTCTTTTTCTTTGTTACGCACCTGTGACGCGGGCGCATCAGTGACGCTGTCGCGTCGCATGGGTTTTTTTTATATATATGCAATATACAAATGCAGATGCAAACTATAGGCACTAGTACTGAGAAGAGTTATTGAGAAAGGAGATAAAGAAATAAAAGAAAGGAACGATCATACCATGGTGGGTTGTCTCCTACCTAGCACTTTGCTTTAACGTCCTTAAGTTGGATGCTCCACTAGCTCAGTCTTCTGCTGTTGGCGGATCCTCCAAGAGGAAGATCTCTAGCTCCTTGTTTTTTGTCACCTTATCACCATGATATAGCTTTAAGCGATGTCCATTCGCTTGAAGGATGACTCAGGTGGAAAACTCCGTATGGCTCGGCCTTCTCTACTCTATATGGACCTTCCCATCTTGATCTCAACTTGCCTAGCATGAGCCTCAGTCTAGAGTTGTAAAGGAGGACTAAGTCCCTAGGTTGGAACCCTTTCCTCTTGATGTGCTTATCATGCATAGCCTTCATCTTTTCCTTGTACAGCCTTGAGTTCTCATAAGCTTCTAGGCGAAGGCTTTCTAATTCTTGCAGTTGCAACTTCCTTTCAGCTCCGACTTTCTCAAATCCCATGTTGCACTCCTTTACTGCCCAAAAGGCTTTGTGCTCTACCTCAACTGGGAGGTGACAGGCTTTTCCATAAACTAAGCGGAAGGGACTCATCCCAATGGGTGTCTTGTATGCTGTTCTGTATGCCCAGAGTGCATCTTGTAGCCTGGTGCTCCAGTCTCTTCTATGAGGTTTGACTATCTTCTGCAATATACGCTTTATCTCTCTGTTGCTACTTTATGAATTATCCCATGCTTCTTCAGTAATCATGTTAGTCTCCTGTTACAAAAATGGGTGCCTTGATCGCTTACGATTGCTCGTGGTGATCCAAAGCGACAAATAATCTAGTTTCTAACAAAGGAAACAACAGTGTTAGCATCATCAGTGCGGGTAGGAATTGCTTCCACCCATTTAGAAACGTAATCTACAGCTAACAATATATAAAAATGACCATTAGAATTTGGAAATGGACCCATGATGTCAATGCCCCAAACATCAAAAATTTCACAAAAAAGCATAATCTGTTGAGGCATCACATCCCTCTTGGATATATTACCAAACCTTTGGCATGGGGAACAAGATTTACAAAATTCAGCAGCGTCTTTAAAAAGAGTAGGCCACCAGAATCCACAGTCTAAAATTTTTCTAGCTATTCTTTGAGGGCCAAAATGTCCTCCACTCTCAGATGAGTGGCAGGCCTCTAAAATGGACTGGAATTCTGATTGAGGCACACACCATCTAATTATTTGGTCAGCGCCACATCTCCATAAATATGGGTCATCCCATATATAATATTTGGACTCGCTTTTCAGCTTGTCTCTTTGATGCTTAGTAAAGTCTGGAGGAAAAGTGCGGCTAACTAGATAATTAGCTACAGGTGCATAACAAGGGACTACTTCAGATACTGCTTGCAGGTTATCAAATTAGAAATTATCATCTATAGGAGTGGAGTCATCCCTAATGTGCTCAAGGTGACTCAAGTGGTCTGCCACTAGATTCTGGTTACCACTCCTATCCTTAATTTCTAAATCAAATTCTTGTAGTAGCAGTATCCAACGTATAAGCCTTGGCTTGGACTCCTTTTTAGCTAATAAATACTTTAGAGCTGCGTGATCTGAGTACACCACTACTTTAGTACCAAGTAAATAGGCTCGGAATTTATCCAGAGCAAAAACAATAGCAAGAAGCTCTTTCTCAGTAGTAGTGTAATTAGACTGAGCGGCGTCTAAAGTCTTAGACGCATAAGCAATTACAAAAGGATCCTTACCTTCACGCTGAGCCAGCGCCGCTCCTACTGCATGGTTGGAGGCGTCGCACATAATTTCAAATGGCTGGCTCCAGTCTGGTCCTCTCACAATTGGAGCTTGAGTCAAGGCGGTCTTCAGATTATCAAACACTTGTTTGCAATCCTCACTGAACTCGAACTCAGTATCTTTCTGCAGTAGACTGGATAAGGGTAGTGCTACCTTACTGAAGTCCTTAATAAATCTCCGGTAAAAACCTGCATGGCCAAGGAACAAACGGACTTCCCTCACAGAGGAGGGGTAAGGTAAAATAGAAATAACATCCACCTTTGCTGGATCTACAGAAATGCCAGTATTAGACACAACATGTCCTAGTACAATCCCTTGTTTTACCATAAAGTGACATTTTTCAAAATTCAATACAAGGTTCGTACTAACACATCTATCTAATATTCTAGATAAACTATCTAAGCAAAGGCTAAATAAATCACCATAAACGCTAAAATCATCCATAAAAACCTCCATACAGTTCTCAATAAGGTCAGAGAAAAGACTCATCATGCACCTTTGGAAAGTAGCTGGTGCATTGCATAAGCCAAAGGGCATTCTCTTATAAGCATAAGTTCCAAAAGGACATGTAAAAGTAGTCTTTTTCTGATCTTCAGGAGCTATATGAATTTGAAAATAGCCTGTATAACCATCTAAAAAGCAATAATGGGATTTACCTGACAGGCGATCAAGCATCTGATCAATGAATGGCAAGGGGTAATGATCCTTACGAGTGACTTGGTTGAGACGCCTATAGTCAATGCAAACTCTCCATGAATTCTACACTCTAATTGTCAGAAGCTCTCCATGCTCATTTCTTACTGTTGTGATTCCAGATTTCTTGGGCACCACTTGTACTGGACTGATCCATTCGCTATCTGAGATGGGGTAAATGATATCTGCCTCAAGTAGCCTAGTCACTTCTTTCTTGACAACTTATAAGATGGTGGGATTCAATCTTCTTTGAGGTTGACGGACAGGCTTTGCTCCCTCTTCTAAGAATATTTTGTGCTCACAAACTTGAGGGTTGATGCCTACTATATCCGCTAGGCTCTATCCAATTGCTTTCTTGTGTTTTCTCAGCACACTGAGTAGCTGTTCTTCTTATTAGGAAGTGAACTCCCTCGCAATAATAACTGGAAACTTCTGATTGTCCTCAAGGTAAGCATACTTGAGGTGTGGAGGGAGGGGTTTTAATTCTAATTTCTACTCATGGTTAGGCTCTGGATTATCTGGAGCTGGTGATAACGGCAAAGTGCTCTCATTGTCCTCTGAAAATGTCCCCACACTTGGACCTTGCCCTATGTACTTCTCTTCTAATTCCTCCTGGTGAACTTCAGCCACGGTTTCATCTATGATGTCACACTGGGAGATAGAATGATCTTCCGGAGGGTGCTTCATAGCTTCATTTAAACTGAATTTCACTATTCTACCATCTATTTCAAAAGAATAAGTTCCTGAAAATGCGTCCTGCTTGAACTTTGAAGTCTTCAGAAATGGTCTTCCAAGCAGGATTGATGATGGCCTTCCTGAGTCATTAGGGGGCATTTCCAGGATATAGAAGTCAATGGGAAATGTGAGTCCCTTAATGCTCACTAATATATCTTCAGCAATTCCAACCACTGTAATAATACTTTTATCTGCTAACACAAAACAACCTGCCGACCTTTTTAAGGGAGGGAGCCTCAAAGTATCATATATAGACAAGGGCATTATGCTAACACACGCTCCTAAATCACACATGCAGTCAAAAAATATCACACCTCCAATAGTACAATTAACCATACATGGACCTGGATCACTACACTTTTCAGGTATACCTCCCATTAAAGCAGATATAGAACTACCTAAAGGAATAGTCTCTAATTCATTAATTTTGTCTTTATGTATACATAAATCTTTTTGAAACTTTGCATATTTAGGTACCTGCTGAATAACATCAAAAAGGGGAATAGTTACCTCAACCTTTTTGAATATTTCTACCATTTTGGGATCAAGTTCCATCTGCTTCCTGGGCTTCCTTGCAATTTGTGGAAACGGAATAGGAAGTGCATTTTCTGCAGCGTCTGTGATAAACCACTATTTTATGGTTTATATTGTGTTTAATTGTGTGGTTTTATCATGATCCTTACCCACTTATTCATTAAATTAGCATGCATTTAGATTTCCTTCCTGAATTTATTACATGTTTGAAAACTGCTTCCTAGAGACTTTAATTATTTATTTTTAATTCTCCTTTATTCCATTCGATGACGTGATCTGTGTGTTAAGTGTTTCAGACTTTATAGGGCATGAATGAGTTGGAGATTGGAAAGGAAGCCAGCAAAAATGGAAGAAACACAAGAATTTGAGGAGATAACCAGCGAGAAGTGACGCGGTCGCATGGCTCACGCGACCGCGCGAAGGAGAACAAATCGCAGTGACGCGGCCGCACGGCTCACGCGGCCGCGCGAATTGGAAAACTTTTGGCGACGCGGTAGCGTGGACGACGCGAACGCGTGGCGAGGAAAAGCGCGAATGACGCGTCCGCATGGATGACGCGATCGCGTGACATGTGCGATCTGCATGATCTGCAAAATTCGTTGGGGGCGATTTTGGGCCCTATTTCGACCCAGTTTTCGGCCCGGAACAGCAGACTAGAGTCAGAGAACCTGTAGAAACAATTAACACATTCATTCAGAGACAGTTTCAGATCTAGTTTTACTCTCTTAGGTTTTTCTCTCTAGGTTTTAGAATTTTAATTTTCAATTGGTCTTAGCATTGGAACATTGAGAAGAGTTATTTCCTCATCAAGACTTCATCATTCTAGTTTGTTTTTTTAACTTGGTTTCATTCTTCCATGTTCCTTGTTTTGTTCAATTTTGTTAATTGAATACTTTTATGATTAATTAATGCAAGGATTATTTCTTTTTAATTCAATTTCAATTCCAATAATCATGTCTTCTTTTAATTCCCTTTCATGTGTTATGGATTCTTTATTTACAATGCATGAGTAGTTTCCTTACTTGATGGGGAGTTGATTAAAAGGAATTCTTGAGTTGGAAGGATTGAAAGAAAAATTTGTAATTGGGTTAAATGTTGGATTGCTATCCTGTCACCAATGCCAATCCCTTTGAACTAAGTGGGTTGCAACTTGTGAACAGATCTGGCATTCCAGCTTGTTTGACTTTTCCTTACTTGGTAAAGGATAACCAAACAGAACAACCATTAATTATAAATTAATCTTACATTCACTCCACCAATAATAGAAATTCCAACCAATCATCTCCCAGTCAAGACTTTTATTCATATTATTTAACTTTCCTCAATTTACATCCCAATTTACTTAGCTCAACTTCTTGGAACATCTGATTAATAAGATAGCACACTTTTCTGCAACTCGTTGGGAGACGACCTGGGACTTAAAACTCCCAGTAATTTTTAATTTAATTCTCTGTGACATATTTCTAAATTGATAGGCAGATTTTCGGGGAGTTAAGAACTATACTTGCAACGTAACCATTTTAATAATTTTTAATTCACCAGCTTCTGCGTCTCATCAATTTTTGGCGTCGTTGCCGGGGAGTTGCAATAGAGTGCTAATTTTATTAATTAGAATTTATTTATTTGCATTTTTTTTATTTTGCTACTATGAGCTGCATGTTTCTTCCGTCAAATGACGCGTTCACTTCCTGATCCGCGCTTGCTAATATTCGATCCCGAAATTGAAAGGACAATTTCACGAATAAGGCGAGAACAGCGTCGGTTAGCCCACTCTGAGGGCGGATCTGAAAGTGAATCTGAGGAAGAAACCAGCCTCCGTTCTACTGATTCGGTTGTTTTATGTGCAGAAAACATGGCAGCTAGGAGAGTTACCATCCAGGAGGAAGGAGCCCCTAATTTTACAATGCAACCGTTTCAAGCGCATCATCCGGCGGTAGCTACAGATTTTGAAATAAAACCCGCACTGCTAAATTTGATGCCCAAGTTTCATGGCCTACCTGCTCAAGAGCCTATCAAGCACTTGAGAGATTTCTAGGCAGCCTGTTCTACTGTCAGGCATGATGGCACTGATGAAACTTCAATTTTGCTGAAAGCTTTTCTGTTTTCTCTTGAGGGAAAAGCAAGAGAGTGGTACTACACTCAACCTCTAGCAAATGTATCCAACTGGGATACACTCAGAAAGGAGTTTCTGGAGAAATTCTTCCCATCTGAAGTTACTGATAAGCTAAGGAAGGATATCTTCACAATTGTTCAGGATGACAATGAGACTCTCTTTGAATACTGGGAGCGCTTCAATAATCTTCTGGAAGCATGCCCCCACCACATGATTGACAAGATCGTGCTACTCAGCTATGTTACACAGGGTATGAGGCCCCAAGATAAGACCATACTGGAAAGTGCCAGCAATGGGTCTATGAAGAAGTACAAGACCACTGATGAAGCTTGGCAATTGATCAGTGATTTAGCTGAATCCACTAGGAACCATAGACAAAAGCAAGGCCGTTCAAAAGCTGTTGTAGAAGTATCTTCTAGCAGAGAGACTGCTGCTCTAACTCAAAGCATCTGTGAAATGACCAACTTACTGAAGCAAATACAGTTGAATCAACAAGCTCAGCAAGCTCAACCTCCACCACAGCAAAACCAACAACTAGTCCCACAAAGAATTTGCGGAATCTGTGCTGATTATAGCCATTACATTGATGAATGCCCGCAGCTCCAACAAGAAGACAACATGGTGGCATCCACTCACAACTTCTATGACCGCCCCAACCAAGGGTACAATCAAGGTGGAAATAATAACCATGGATGGCAGGATAATTCAAACCAGAATTGGAGGGACAACAATAACAGAGGAGGCAGAGATAATCAGGAAAATCAGAGGTGGAACAATAACAACAACAGGTAGCAAAATCAACCTTACAGAGCACCTCACCTGAGGCAGAACCAAGGACCACAGAACAATCAGCAGCAGACCTCTCAATTTACCCATTCTTCTTCACCTTCTACTGAAGACCTACTGCAATCTTTTGAGAAAAGACAACTGGCCATGGAAAGTAACATCATGAATAGTATTAATGCCAGTCTGAATGGTTTCACTTCTACTATGCAAGCTTTTATGACACAGCTTGGATCAGCACAAAATTCCAGTAACCAACCTTCAAGCACCACTGGCATCCCCTTTCAACCATTACCCAATCCAAAGGGAGGCATTAATGCTATCACCCTGAGGTCCGGAACCACACTGCAGGAGAGGATTCAGGAGGAACCAAGCTCACCAGAATACGCCTCAGCTGAAGAGGTGGTAGAAATTGAAGATGTTGAAGAGGAAGAGGATATACAGGACATAGCAGAAGAAGAGATAGCTCAACCACAGGAGGAAGCACCAAAAAGCGCAGGCACCACAGAAAACACTACTCCCATTCCATTTCCACAACTTGCAAGGAAGCCCAGGAAGCAGCTAGACCCCGATCCTAAAATGGTAGAGATATCCAAAAAGGTTGAGGTAACTGTTCCCCTTTTTGATGTTATTCAGCAGGTACCTAAATATGCAAAGTTTCTAAAAGACTTATGTATCCATAAAGACAAAATCAACGAATTAGAAACTATTTCTTTAGGTAGTTCTATATCTGCTTTAATGGGAGGATTACCTGAAAAATGTAGTGATCCAGGTCCTTGCATAGTTAGTTGTACTATTGGTGGTGTAGTAATTTATGATTGCATGTGTGATTTAGGAGCATGTGTCAGTATAATGCCTTTGTCTATATATGATGTTTTGAGGCTCCCTCCCTTAAAAAGGTTGGCAGCTCGTTTTGTGTTAGCAGATAAAAGCATTATTACAGTGGCTGGAGTTGCTGAAGATGTTTTGGTGAACATTAAAGGGCTCACATTTCTCACTGATTTTTATATCTTGGAGATGCCCCACAATGATTCAGATAAGCCATCATCAATCCTACTTGGAAGACCATTCCTGAAGACATCAAAATTCAAATTGGATGCTTTTTCAGGAACATACTCCTTTGAAATAGATGGCCGCATAGTAATCTTCAATCTGAATGGAGTCATTGACAATCCCCAGAAGATTGTTCTATCTTCCAGTGTGATGTCATAGACGAAAGTGTGGCTGAAATTCAAGAGGAAGAGTTTGAAGAGAGGCACACTGGACAAGGTCCCAGTGTGGAGACCCTCTTAACTGACAGTGAGGGCACTTCGCCATTTTCACAAGCCCCAGATAATCTAGAGCCTGCCCATGATCAAAAGTTAGAATTGAAACCTCTCCCTCCACATCTCAAATATGCTTATCTTGAGGATGAGCAGAAGCTTCCGGTTATTATTGCAAGGGAACTGACTGCTCAACAAGAAGAGCAGTTACTTGATGTACTGAGGAAGCATAAGAAGGCAATTGGGTAGAGTTTGGCAGACATAGTGGGAATTAACCCTCAAGTATGCGAGCACAGAATATTTCTAGAAGAGGGAGCAAGACCTATCCGTCAACCCCAGAGAAGATTGAATCCCACCATCTTGGAAGTTGTCAAAAAGGAAGTGACCAGACTATTGGAAGTAGGTATCATATATCCCATTTCAGATAGTGAATGGGTAAGCCCAGTACAAGTGGTGCCCAAGAAATCTGGAGTCACTACAGTGAAGAGTGAGCATGGAGAGCTCATAGCAACTAGAGTTCAGAATGCTTGGAGAGTCTGCAGTGATTACAAGCGTCTCAACCAAGGTACCCGTAAGGATCACTACCCACTTCCATTCATTGATCAAATGCTGGATCGCCTGTCAGGTAAATCATATTATTGCTTTTTAGATGGTTACACAGGTTATTTCCAGATTCATATAGCTCCTGAGGATCAGGAAAAGACTACTTTTACATGTCCTTTTGGGACCTATGCTTATAAGAGAATGCCCTTTGGCTTGTGCAATGCACCAGCTACCTTCCAAAGGTACATGATGAGTCTTTTCTCTGATCTTATTGAGGATTGTATGGAAGTTTTTATGGACGATTTTAGCGTTTATGGTGATTCTTTTAGCCTTTGCTTAGATGGATTATCTCGAGTATTAGATAGATGTGTTAACACAAACCTTGTATTGAATTTCGAAAAATGCCACTTTATGGTAAAACAAGGGATTGTATTAGGAAATGTGGTATCTAATAATGGTATTTCTGTAGACCCAGCAAAGGTGAATGTTATTTCTAGTTTACCTTACCCCTCTTCTGTGAGGGAAGTTAGTTCGTTCATTGGCCATGCAGGTTTCTACAGGAGATTTATTAAGGACTTTAGTAAGGTGGCACTTCCCTTGTCCAGATTACTGCAGAAGGATATTGAGTTCGAGTTCAGTGAGGATTGCGAACAAGCGTTTGATAAGCTGAAGACTGCTCTAACTCAAGCCCCAATTGTGAGAGGACCAGATTGAAGTCAGCCGTTTGAAATCATGTGCGATGCTTCCAACCATGCAGTAGGAGCAGCGCTGGCTCAGCGCGAAGGTAAGGATCCTTTTGTTATTGCCTATGCGTCTAAGACTTTAGACACTGCCCAGTCCAATTATACTACTACTGAGAAAGAGCTTCTGGCTATTGTTTTTGCTCTGGATAAATTCCGAGCTTATTTACTTGGTACTAGAGTAGTAGTGTATTCGGACCATGCAGCTCTAAAGTATCTATTAGCTAAAAAGGAATCCAAACCAAGACTTATACGTTGGATACTGCTGTTACAAGAATTTGATTTAGAAATAAAGGATAGGAGTGGTAATCAGAATTTAGTAGCAGACCACTTGAGTCGCCTTGAACATATTAAGGATGATTCTACTCCTATAGATGATAATTTTCCTTTTGACAACCTGCAAGCAGTATCTGCGGTAATCCCTTAGTATGCACCTGTTGCTAATTATTTAGTTAGCCGCACATTTCCTCCACATTTTTCTAAACATCAAAGAGACAAGCTAAAAAGCGAGTCTAAATATTATATATGGGATGACCCATATTTATGGAGATGTGGCGCTGACCAGATAATTAGACGTTGTGTGCCTCAATCAGAATTCCAGTCCATTTTAGAGGCCTGTCACTCATCTGAGAGTGGAGGACATTTTGGCCCTCAAAGAACAGCTAGAAAGATCTTAGACTGCGGATTCTGGTGGCCTACTCTTTTTAGAGACGCTGTTGAGTTTTGTAAATCCTGCCCCCATCCCAGAAATTTGGTAATATATCTAGGAGGGATGAGATGCCTCAACAATATATGCTCTTCTGTGAAATTTTTGATGTTTGGGGCATTGACTTCATGGGTCCATTTCCAAATTCTAATGGATATTTTTATATATTGTTAGCTGTGGATTATGTTTCCAAATGGGTAGAAGTAATTCCTACCCGCACTGATGATGCTAACACTGTTGTTTCCTTTGTGAGAAACCATATTATATGTCGCTTTGGATCACCACGAGCAATCGTGAGCGATCAAGGCACCCATTTTTGTAACAGGAGACTAACAGGATTGATGAAGAAGCATGGGATAATCCATAAAGTTGCAACAGCTTACCATCCCCAAACTAATGGGCAAGCCGAGGTATCAAACAGAGAAGTTAAGCGTATCTTGCAAAAGATAGTAAAGCCTCACAGAAAAGACTGGAGCACCAGGCTACAAGATGTACTGTGGGCATATAGAACAGCATACAAGACGCCCATTGGGATGAGTCCCTTCCACTTGGTTTATGGAAAAGCTTGTCATCTCCCAGTTGAAATAGAACACAGAGCCTTCTGGGCAGTTAAGGAGTGCAACATGGGAATTGAGAACGCCGGGGCTGAAAGGAAGTTGCAACTGCAGGAACTGGAGAACCTTCGCCTAGAAGCTTATGAGAACTCCAGAATTTACATGGAAAAGATGAAAGTTGTGCATGATCAGAACATCAAGAAGAAAAAGTTTCAACCTGAAGATTTTGTCCTCCTTTACAAATCTCGACTAAGGCTCATGCCCGGTAAGTTGAGATCAAAATGGGAAGGTCCATACAGAGTAGAGAAGGCTAAACCATACGGAGTTTATCACCTAAGCCATGCTTCAAGCTCTGAACTTATTAAGGTTAATGGACAACGCCTGAAGCTATACCATGGTGAGAAGGTGCAGAAAAATAAGGAGCTTGAGATCTTCCGCCTGGAAGATCCCCACATAGCAGCCGATTGAGCTAGTGGAGCGTCCAACTTACGGACGTTAAAGCAAAGTGCTTGGTGGGAGACAACCCACCGCGGTATGATCGTTCTTTTCTTCACTTTTGGTTTTTTCTTCTTTAATAATTCTTCTCTTTATTAGTGCTTTCGTGCATTTGCATTTCATGTCTTCATATTTCTTTTTAAAAAAAAAAGGGTTTTTCGCCGCGCGATGCGATTGCATCAGCGACGCGTCCGCGTCGCAAAGAGGGTGGAGAAAACAAATAAACGAACAGAGAGTTCGGCTGGAGTCCGGCTGGAGGCGTGCCAATGGCACAAATCGACCCACGCGACCGCGTGCCCCACGTTGCCGCGTGCCCTGAATTTTTGACGTAAAAGGGTGCACACTGAGATATTGTGCAATAGCAGTGCTGAATTGGTGCTGGAAGCACAATCCTTTTCACACGACCGCGTCACCGACGCGGCCGCGTCACCCATTTTATAACGCACACTCATGCGATCGCGTGACCCACGCGATCGCGTCACCCTAATTTGGTAATTAAAATAAATCGAACAGAGAGTTGTGCTGGAGCGAGGCTGCACTCGCGCTAGCAGCGTTACACGGATCACGCGACCGCGTGACTGACGCGATCGCGTCCCCTTACCTGACGCGCACCCACGCGAACGCGTGCCCCACGCGGCCGCGTCGCATGCGCCGCACAACTCAACCTAAATTGCCAAATTATCTTATCTTTCTCTCCCCCAAATCCTAATTTTTCTTTTCCCTCCTTATTTCTTCCTTCCCCCTTCTATCTCACCTTTCACTCTCTATCTTTCTCACCACCATTAACAAGGTTTTACCTTCTTCTTCCTTCTTCTCTTTTCCATCATTCTTATTATATTATATACATTTTTGTTTTCTTTTTCCCTCCTTTTTCTTTTCACTTTCGTATTTCATTTTCTTCTTTCCCTTTTTACATGGTACTAGAAAATTTTTTGAGTCATTATCCCTCATTATATGCTTGTGACTTGTTACAATTTATTTGACAATTATTATTATTTTTAAGGGGATTGCTTGCATGTTCAATTTCATACTTTTTATATCTTACTTACCATGCATGCCATGTGTTTGTGAAAAAGCCTATATAGCCCTATGCACTTTTCTGCATTACTTTATTCTACTATTCAATGCTTGCTTTTCACAACTTTTCCTTATTATTTTATTAATTGAATTTAATTGTCAATACAAACGTGATGGTTTGTTACAAAGTATTGCTTGGTCTATGCTACTCATGCCCTTTGCCAGCATGCCAATAAACACCTTGCATTCATTTGTCTTTATATGCACCAGCTATTTTCCATAGTTGGCTTCTCACACGTACTCGCGAGCATGTGTTAATGTCAGCATATCTTCATGTGCATCCATCACCCCCTTTTTCCGTTTTCCTTCCTTGCTGTATATCTCTTTAAATTTAATTTTCTTTCTCTTCCTTTCTTTCAGGATGGCCACCAAGAAAGGAAAGGAGAAAGCAACTTCCAAACCACCAACAAGAAGAGGAACTAAAAGAGCATTAGTGGCAGAGCCTTCTTCTACCGCAGTCAAGCCCTCAACAAAACGAGTTAAGAGGATAATAAAGGTTGACGAAAAGGAAAAAGCCTTTCCAGCAAAGGACGCTGCGCGATTTTCCAATCGCTACTGTGAGCAGATGTTCCCTATCATGGCAGAAAGGAATTATAACAATGAATACCTTCTTATCCTCCCGTCCAATATTGCCACCTTTATTGAGCCGCAAATTGAGCGAAGACAATGGGGTTTCCTACGGAGACAGCCGAGGCAGGTCAATCTTTCTTGGGTAGTTGAGTTCTACTCCAACTTCTACATGCCGACCCTGCAGTCTGTTTATGTCCGGCAAAAGCAAGTCCCCATCACAGAAGAGGCCATTCAGCAAGCTCTGAATCTTCCCCCTATTCCAGCAGGAATGGACGCTTTTCAAGAAGCCACCCTTCAGCGCCAGAGATACCAATTTGACTGGGACTCCGTTCTCGGATTCATCACATTACCTGGCAGCCGTTGGATCTACGGATACCACCGTACCCGCCCTAAGGGAATCTTGGCTTTAGCACTTTCCTTGGAGGCTCGCGTATGGGCGCAGATCATGTCCCATTACGTCTTTCCGAGCACTCATGAGTCCTCCTTCACTGCAGACATGGCTGTTCTACTATGGTGCATCCTTACAGACTAACCTCTGAATCTCGCAAGACATATCCGGAATGCTATGGAACACGTGCAGATTGCGGGCAACTTACCTTTTCCCGCCTTGGTCTCAGATCTTGTCTCAGCAGCCGGAGTCTCCTACAGAGCTGGGGACACCAAAGCCATGCTTCCGCAGGATGATCAGTATGTCCCTAACGGGAAATACCTCAGACTCTCAGCAGCCACTACAAGCCTTCCTACTGCTCCAGTTGAAAATAATCCTTCTTCAACACCACAAGCATCTACGACTTAAAAATTGCTCCAGCAGATAATCGAACGGTTGGATCGGCAAGAACAAAAAGCAAAGATGAGAGAGCGCCGTAATGAGCGCCGATTCAAACACCTCAAGGAGCTACTCAAGGGACATTTTAGAGACTCAGACACCCCGGACTCCACTTCCTTCACCAGCACAGGGAGCCATGACGGCCCCGCCTGTGGAGATACTGCTACCAGCCCACCCTTGTTTCTAACAGATGGCACCGAGGACGGTGCAAAGCCTTAAGTGTGGGGAGGTCGGTCAGTACCTGACTTCCGGAGGTAAATTCTCTTCTCTGGCACCAATAATTAGGATATTTTAGTTAGATTTTCTTTCCTTTATAGAATAGAATAAATTGCATAGGTTAGGATAGTTGCATGCATGTTCTACTTGATTGAAAAGACAATAAGTTTCTTTTAAAAATCTATCTTTGGAACAAAATTTCACTAATTTTTCAAAATTTTTATGATAAATTTGCTTGAGTTGTATTTGGAACATGATATTTGAGTTAAAGAACACACAACCTGTGAAAGATTTGAGCCTTTATGAATGGTTATATTATTTAACCATAATTATTTCGTTCTTGTATGTTTACTTCTCTATGATTGTAATCTATATTTTGTTTTATCTTATATGTCCAATAGTTATTATATTTGCGTGCTTGCACATGATTGAGGCCATTATTTTTTTAAACTCACTCATCCAAATTAAGCCTACCCTTTTCAATTACCTTTGTTAACCACTTTGAGCCTTTAATTCCCATTTGTTCAATATTTTACCACATTACTAACCTTAAGCCGAAAAATAATCGTATATCCCAAATTGAATCTTTAGTTAGCTTAAGATAGAATTGTGTGTGCTAGTTAAGTGTGGGAAATTGGGGGAACAAAAGTTGTTAAGGGAATGTGTCATGAAAATTCAAAGGGAATTTGGATACCTACTCATGTGAAACTACAGGAATTAAAAATCTATATGCATTGACAAGCTTTATTTTATATATATATAAAATAATAAATATGAAAAATTGATAAATAAGGGGACAAAATTACCCCAGTGTTGAATTCAGAATTCGAAGATCAATGCACATATGATAGAACCAAAAATATAAGTTGATACATGAGTATGTATTGAAAAAGGGAATTCTGGGTAGCTAGGTATGAACTTTAAAGATGACATTAAGTGTATACAAGTTATATTATAGATTGGGTTAATTAAAGATTCAATTTATTAGCTCACTTGACCAAATATACACCCCTGCCTATACCTTAGCCCCATTACAACCTTGAAAAGACCTCATGATGTTTGCATTGGTATATTAACTATTGTTGATTGGTTAGGAGAAGAACAAAAGTTAGAAAGCATGATTAGAGAAGGATAGAGTGACCACCCTATACACTAGAGATTAGAGCGTACATACATTATCAGTGAGGGTTCAATGCTTGAATTTTCATGTTCCCTGCTTTCACGAGCTATTTTCTTGCACTTTTATCTGTTTTATTGTGTAATGATAAAATTAGTGGAATTTGATTTGTAATTGTTTTGAAGAGCTTATTTACTTTTGATTAAGTGGACAAGAATCATATAGTTGCATTTATTTATATATGTGTAGGTTTGCACTGCATTTCATGAGTTTCTACATGTTCATACTTATTTCCTTATCTCCTTCAATTAAGCATGAGGACATGCTAATGTTTAAGTGTGGGGAGGTTGATAAACCACTATTTTATGGTTTATATTGTGTTTAATTGTGTGGTTTTATCATGATCCTTACCCACTTATTCATTAAATTAGCATGCATTTAGATTTCCTTCCTGGATTTATTACATGTTTGAAAACTGCTTCCTAGAGACTTCAATTATTTATTTTTAATTCTCCTTTATTCCATTCGATGCCGTGATCTGTGTGTTAAGTGTTTCAGACTTTATAGGGCATGAATGAGTTGGAGATTGGAAAGGAAGCTAGCAAAAATGGAAGAAACACAAGAATTTGAGGAGATAACCAGCGAGAAGTGACGCGGTCGCATGGCTCACGCGACCACGCGAAGGAGGACAAATCGCAGCGACGTGGCCGCACGGCTCACGCGGCCGCGCGAATTGGAAAAGTTCTGGCGACGCGGTAGCGTGGACGACGCGAACGCGTGGCGAGGAAAAGCGCGAATGACGCGTCCGCACGGATGACGCGATCGCGTGACATGTGCGATCTGCATAATCTGCAGAATTCGTTGGGGGCGATTTTTGGCCCTATTTCGACCCAGTTTTCGGCCCGGAACAGCAGACTAGAGTCAGCGAACAAGCAGAAACAATTAACACATTCATTCAGAGACAGTTTCAGATCTAGTTTTACTCTCTTAGGTTTTTCTCTCTAGGTTTTAGAATTTTAATTTTCAATTGGTCTTAGCATTAGAACATTGAGAAGAGTTATTTCCTCATCAAGACTTCATCATTCTAGTTTGTTTTTTTAACTTGGTTTCATTCTTCCATGTTCCTTGTTTTGTTCAATTTTGTTAATTGAATACTTTTATGATTAATTAATGCAAGGATTATTTCTTTTTAATTCAATTTCAATTCCAATAATCATGTCTTCTTTTAATTCCCTTTCATGTGTTATGAATTCTTTATTTACAATGCGTGAGTAGTTTCCTTACTTGATGGGGAGTTGATTAAAAGGAATTCTTGAGTTGGAAGGATTGAAAGAAAAATTTGTAATTGGGTTAAATGTTGGATTGCTATCCTGTCACCAATGCCAATCCCTTTGAACTAAGTGGGTTGCAACTTGTGAACAGATCTGGCATTCCAGCTTGTTTGACTTTCCCTTACTTGGTAAAGGATAACCAAACAGAACAACCATTAATTATAAATTAATCTTACATTCACTCCACCAATAATAGAAATTCCAACCAATCATCTTCCAGTCAAGACTTTTATTCATATTATTTAACTTTCCTCAATTTACATCCCAATTTACTTAGCTCAACTTCTTGGAACATCTGATTAATAAGATAGCACACTTTTCTACAACTCGTTGGGAGACGACCTGGGACTTAAAACTCCCAGTAATTTTTAATTTAATTCTCTGTGACATATTTCTAAATTGATAAGAAGATTTTCGGTGAGTTAAGAACTATACTTGCAACGTAACCATTTTAATAATTTTTAATTCACCAGCTTCTGCGTCTCATCAGTCTGCAACCCTTGGTGCTTCTTTCTGTGGTCGAGCTTCTTCTTCTTCAACCATGTCTTGTACGTCTTCTTCCTCTTCAGCATCTTATACCTCCACCACCTCTTCAGCTGGGGCGTGTTCTGGTGGGCTTGGCTCCTCCTGATTCCTCTCTTGCAGTGTGGTTCTTGACCTTAGGGTGATGGCATTGATGCCACCCTTTGGATTGGGTAGGGGTTGAGAAGGAATTCTACTGGAGCTTGCATGTTGAGTGTTTGAAGTATTGGATGATCCCATCTGAGAGATGAGAGCTTGTATAGCGGATGTTAGACCGTTAAGTGAACTTTCCATGTTCTTTTGTCCTTGCGCAATGGATTGAAACATCTCGTCATTCGGAGAGGAATTAGAATAAGTGATCTGTGGAACTTGTTGTTGGTTGTGCTGTGGTCCTTGGGATTGCCTCAGGTGAGGTGCTCTGTAAGGCTGATTCTGGTTCTGCTGCCTGTTGTTGTTATTATTCCACCTCTGATTTCCTTGATTGTCTCTGCCTCCTCTGTTATTGTTGTCCCTCCAGCCATGGTGGGAATTGTCTTGCCAACTCTGGTTATAGTTCCCACTTTGGTTGTAGTTGCCTCCTTGTTGATTGTATCCTTGATTCGGGCGGTCATAAAAGTTATGAGTGGCTGCTACAGTATTGTCTTCCTGTTGGAGCTGCGGACATTCATCAGTATAATGACTATAATCAGCACAGATTCCACACACTCTCTGTGGAACTAACTGTTGGCTTTGCTGTGGGGGAGAAGGCTGAGCTTGTTGAGCTTGTTGTTGACTCAACTGCATCTGCTTCAGTAAGATGATCATTTCACATATACTCTGAGTCAGAGCAGTAGTATTCCTGCTAGAAGATACATCTGCAATAGCTTTTGACTGGCTTTGTTTCTGCCTGTGATTCCGAGTAGATTTAGCTAAGTCGCTGATCAATTACCATGCCTCATCAGTTGTCTTGTACTTTTTCACAGACCCATTGCTAGCACTTTCCAATATGGTCTTATCTTGAGGCCTCATGCCCTGTGTGACGTATCCGAGCAACACTATCTTGTCAATCATATGGTGGGGGCACGCTTCCAGAAGATTGTTGAAGTGCTCTCAGTATTCGTAGAGAGTCTCGGATTCGTCCTGAACAATCACAGAACTGTTTTTCATCAGTTTATCAGTAACTTCAGCTGGAAAGAATTTTTCCAAAAATTCTCTTCGGAGCGTATCCCAGTTAGAAACAGTTGCTCCGGGTTGAGTGTAGTACCACTCTCTCGCCTTTCCCTCAAGAGAGAATGGGAAGGCTTTTAACAAAATAGAAGTTTCATCTGCACCATCACGCCTGACAGTAGAACAGGCTGCTTGGAAATTTCTAAGGTGCTTGATAGGCTCTTGAGCAGGTAAGCCATGAAACTTAGGCATCAAGTTGAGTAGTGCAGTCTTGAGTTCAAAATCTACAGCCACCGCTGAGTGATGCGCTTGATACGGTTGCAGTGTAAAATCAGGGGCTCCATCTTCCTGGATAGTAACTCTCCTAGGTGCTGCCATGTCACCTGCACGTAAATCAACCGAATCAGTAGAAAGGGAGCTTGTTTCTTCCTTAAGTGACATTTCAGATTCGCCCTCGGAGAGGACTAACCGACGCCGAGCTTGCCTTATACGTGAAATAGTTCTTTCAATCTCAGGATCAAATACTGGCAAGCTTGGATCAGGAAGTGAACGCGTCATTCAATGAAAGAAACATGCAGCTCATAGTAGCAAAATAAAATAAAATGCAAATAAATAAATTCCAATTAATAATTTAGCACTCTATTGCAACTCCCCGGCAACGGCGCCAAAAATTGACGCGGCGAAAATTGGCGAATTAAGAAATTAATATAAGAGATACGTTGCAAGTACATTTCTTAACCAACAAAAATCCGCTTATCAATTTAGAAGGGTTGTCACAAAATTAGAATTAAATTACTGGGAGTATGAATCCCAGGTCGTCTCCCAACGAGTTGCAGAAAGGTGTGCTATTTTATTAATCAGATGTTTTCAAAAATGGTTTTGAGTTTGATAAATAGGAAATTAAATCAGAAAATTTATGTAATTTAAGAAAAATCTTGACCGGGAGTAAATTAGTCAGAAAGTCTATCCTTGTTGGAGTTCTCTCAAGATTAATTGATAATTGAAGGTTGTTCTGCTTAGTTATCCTTTACCAGGTAGAGGAAAGTCAAGCAAGTTGGAAATCTATTTCTATTCACAAGTTCTAATCCTCTCCCTTGGGAAGAATTAGTGTCAGTGACTAGAGGGCGATCCAACAATAAACCCAATTACAATTTTACTCTTGAGCATTCCAACTCAAGGTTCTCCTTTCAATCAACTCCCAATCAAGTTATGGAACTAATCGCTCATTATGAATGTAAACTTCACAAAATAAGAAAGGGAAATAAAGGAAGACATGATAAATAATAATTAAAAAGACCAATTAAAAATAAAAATAGTTCTTGTATTAATAAATTCTAAAAATAATCCAATAGTAATTCTGAACAAATTAAGGATATGAAAGAGTAAGTGACAAGTAAGGAAAACAAACTAGAATGATGAAGTCTTGTCAGAGGTAATAACTCTTCTCAATATCCCAATCCAAAAAGCGATAAAAACAAAATCCTAAAAACTATGAATGTGTAGAGAGAAAACCTAGACGAGGAGTAAAGTCAGATCTAAAAACTAAAAATCATGCGGAATGAATGTCTCCCGGTCTCTGCATGTTCCCTGGCTCTAATCTGCTTCTCTGGGCTAAAAACTGGGTCAAAACATGGCCCAAAATTGCCCCCAGCGAATTCTGCAAATTCTGCAGATCGCGCACGTTATGCGATCGCGTCAGCCATGCGTTCACATCATCCAGCGTTTTGCCTTGCCACGCGTGCGCGTCGTCCACGCATTCGCGTCACCGTACAGTTTCCAATCCATGCGTTCGCGTCAGGCACGCGAGCGCGTCACTACGATTTCTCCATTTTGCGCGGTTGCGTGAGCCATGCATTCGCGTCACTTCTCGCTGGTCATCTCCTTAATTTCTTGTGTTCCTTCCATTTTTGCAAGCCTCCTCTCCAATCTCAAAGTCATTCATGCCCTATAAAGCCTGAAACACTTAACACAGGGATCACGGCATCGAATGGAATAAAAGAGAATTAAAATACATAATTAAAAGTCTCTAGGAAGCAAGTTTTCAACCATGGAGTAATTTTGGGAAGGAATTGTAAATACATGATAATCATATGAATAAGTGGGTAAAGACTTGATAAAACCACACAATTAAACACAATATAAACCATAAAATAATGGTTTATCAGAGATCGAAGGGCAACATCTCCATGGAGATGTGTTGGGTTGGCAGTTGAACCGACAATGTGATATCACAGCCAATAGGACAGTCATTAATCATGTGCATCTTTTATCTGCTTGCTTGCTTTGCCGACTTGAATTGTATGCCTAATTGTATAACATGCCTAATTGCCTAATTGAATTACTTGATATACATGCTTATATTTGTGTTTTCCTTGCATTGATATTATCTGTATTTTCTACTGGGATTGAGGAGATTCGGAAGGAGGTGGCGACGGGATTGCATGGCGGTTAGGCTGGTGAAGGCTATGGGACAGCGGAGAAATGTTAGATTAGAAAATCCATTAAGTTAGATTACCCTTGATTATTGTGGTTTTAAAGTTGCATTTTATAAGTTATAGTTATGCTTTAAGTTGAATCTCAGGATGGATATGAAGCTCTAGGATTGCCTCTGGCATCCAGGAGTCTTATATCTTACATCACTGGGCACTGTTACCATACTGAGAACCTCCGATTCTCATACCATATCTGTTGTTGTTTTTCAGATGCAGGTCGCAACCCATTTTGGTGAGTTTCTTGGTGGTGACAGAGCGGAGGATTGCTATCTTATTTTGAAGTCTTTTTTATTATTTCCCTTAGATCTCTCACTTTTTTTATTTATTTTGCCTAGAGGCTTACATTGAGAGGAAGTTTGTATAAGTTGTTTTACTTTCTAAACTCTGTATGTCTGTATATAACTAGCCGACTTAAACTCCCCGAGCAGCGGCTAGATCTCTATATTATTATCTTTTGATATATCTATATACATATACCTTGATACCCGTACGTATATCTTGTGCTTCGTTTAGTGTAGCTTCGTTAGTACGTTTTGTGCTTTTCCAACTCTGTTTTTGAGCTTAATTCTTCATCGGGCTTCTAGAATATATTAATTCTTTTTATATTTTATGTATGAGCGTTAGAACTGCCGTAACCTTTGATTAACCTTTGCTTTACGACGCGAGGTAAGGCTTAGGGTAATTAGAGTGTTACACATGAACTGAAAATATGAGAACATCAAGTAGCAGAACAGAGAGTGGGACCCCATGATTGAAGTGTTGGATACTCCTGAGAAGCTTTCAGAGGCTGAGAATGCTGAGCCAGCAGCTGAGGTGTAGGCCAAGACTAACACACAGGCGGCAGATACTGAGATGTCGGTGGCAGACATTGAGGTATCTCTGTCCCCGCAGCCTGAGGTTACACTACCTACCCGTCCCGTTGCCTGGCACTTTTGTTAGCACGGAGGACCGTGTTAAGTTTAAGTGTGAGGGGAGGGGAGGATTTGTAACATTTTTTGGGCCGTAAACTTCTACTCCAAACACTTTGCATTATGTTTTGCTTTTAGTTATGTCTGTTTTGCTTTAAGTTGTTAGAACTCTACGGATAGTTGCTACTCTTAGCTTTTACCTTGTGCACTTATATTTTGGATGGACATATATTTTGGTTTAGCTTTAGTTCAAATTTTAGTACGGCATGCTCTTTTGTCTTGGTTGGTGTATATATTGCCTTTTATTTTAGTATATATGCTATAGATAATGATTGTGATTGGATGATTGTGAATAGTGATAGAGCCTAGCTCATGCTTGTTTTCCTAAATGTCATGGTGATTCTTTGATAATGAAGTTAGGGAAGAGCTAGGAATTTTGGTTCACATCCAACACATAGGACATACATACATAAAGAATAAGTTGGTAAAAACAACATAAAAAGATTCCAAGAAAGATTTTTAAGGGCACTTCGTTGAATTGATTCGAAAATTGCCTTTGAACTTGCTTAAAATGTTTTGTGGAGTATAAGAGAGAGCTAGAACAAGCAACCTTGTGAGTTGTTGAGCCTGAATGTGTGGCTGCATACTCCTACCAGGAATTTTTATTCTTGTGTGATATACTCCTTCTTTGATTGTGATTTTGAATTTTGCTTAATTCTTTATGTCCGATATTTGGTGTTTTAAATACATTTAGCATGATTGAGGCCATCATTTCAATTGAAACTCACAAACCCATATGGCCATACCCTTACATCTAACTTTGTAGCCAATTTTGAGCCTTTGAATCCCTTTTGTTCTATGTGTTATCACATCCTTCACCCTAAGTGAAAAATCATGAATAACCTTAAATTGCATCTATGATTCGCTTAGGTTGAGGTGTGCGTGTTAAGTGTGGGGGAATTGTTGGAAGACATTGGTAGTGAAGGAAAATTTTGTTTGGGTACTTCATTGAAAATTTTGAAAAATGGGTGTGCATTCATATGACAAGTTGCTTAACCATATGCAATTAGTGTTGATAAAAGGAAAGAAAAACAAAATTTTCAATTATGAAATTTTATTTCCTCAATGTAATAAAAAAAAAGAAGAGCACTAAAAAAGGGGACAAAATGCCCCAAAGTAAAGAAATGGTAATAATGCATATGTGTTATGACTAAAAAGAGAATGCATGAATGTGTAAAAAGGAAGTGGTGGGTAGTAGGTTGCATTTATGGTAATTAGGTGAGGTAGGTTGTGTGGATACTTAAACTAATCAAAGATTCAATTTAAAAGTCCACTTAACCATATTAATCCTACCTTGACCCTAGCCCCATTACAACCCCTTAAAGACCTAATAATAAATGTGTTCATGCATCAAGTACTTGTTGATTGTTAGATGAAGAGCAAATTTGAGAAAGCATGATTAGAGGATAATTGAGTGATTAAACCCTAAATACTAAGCGATTAGAGTGTACACACATCCGGTGAGGGGTTTGATTGCTCAATTCTATTTCTCCACACGTTTATATTGTTTTGAAAATTGCTCCATTTTGAACTTGAATCAATTCTTTGGATTATGATTGCTTTGCACTTGTGACTCGTTGTAGCCTGATGAGCGGATAATTTATACGCTTTTTGGCATTATTTTTAGTATGTTTTTAGTAGAATCTAGTTACTTTTAGGGATGTTTTTATTGGTTTTTATGTTAAATTCACATTTCTGGACTTTACTATGAGTTTGTGTATTTTTCTGTGATTTCAGGTATTTTCTGGCTGAAATTGAGGGACTTGAGCAAAAATCAGATTCAGAGGTAGAAGAAGGACTGCTGATGCTGTTGGATTCTGATCTCCCTGCACTCAAAGTGGATTTTCTGGAGCTACAGAACTCGAAATGGCGCGCTTCCAATTGCGTTGGAAAGTAGACATCCAAGGCTTTCCAGAAATATATAACAGTCCATACTTTGGCTGAGTTTAGACGATGCAAAAGGGTGTTGAACGCCAGTTCTATGCTGCAGTCTGGAGTTAAACGCCAGAAACATGTCACGAACCAGAGTTGAACGCCAGAAACACGTTACAACATGGCGTTCAACTCCAGAAAGAGCCTCTGCACATGTAACATTCAAGCTCAGCCCAAGCACACACCAAGTGGGCCCCGGAAGTGGATTTATGCATCAATTACTTACTTCTGTAAACCCTAGTAGCTAGTTTAGTATAAATAGGATTTTTTACTATTGTATTAGACATCTTTGATCAGTTTTGTGCTATCTTAGACTTTCATGGGGGCTGGCCATTCGGCCATGCCTGGACCATTATCACTTATGTATATTCAAACGGTAGAGTTTCTGCATTCCATAGATTAAGGTGTGGAGCTCTGCTGTTCTTCATGATTTAATGCAAAGTACCACTGTTTTTCTATTCAATTCAACTTATTCCGCTTCTAAGATATCCATTCACACCCAAGAACATGATGAATGTGATGATTATGTGACGCTCATCATCATTCTTACTTATGAACACGTGCCTGACAAACACTTCCATTCTACATGCAACCAAGCTAGAATGAATATCTCTTAGATATCTAATACAGGGGACCGAGTCCGGGTTATTAGTATCTTCGTGGTATAAGTTAGAACCCATGGATGGCCATTCCTGAGATCCGGAAAGTCTAAACCTTGTCTGTGGTATTCCGAGTAGGATCTGGGAAGGGATGGCTGTGACGAACTTCAAACTCGCGAGTGCTGGGCGTAGTGACAGACGCAAGAGGATAGTAAATCCTATTACAGTATGATCGAGAACCTCCAGATGATTAGCCATGCCGTGACAGAGCATTTGGACCATTTTCACAGAGAGGATGGGATGTAGCCATTGACAACGGTGATGCCCTTACAGAAAGCTTGCCATGGAAAGGAGTAGGACTGATTGGATGAAGACAGCGGGAAAGCAAAAGTTCAGAAGAACGAAAGCATCTCTATACGCTTATCTGAAATTCTAACCAATGAATTACATAAGTATTTCTATCTTTATTTTCTATTTATTTATTATTTATTTTCGAAAACTCCATAACAATTTGATATCCGCCTGGCTGAGATTTACAAGGTGACCATAGCTTGCTTCATACCAACAATATCCGTGGGATCGACCCTTACTCACGTAAGGTTTTATTACTTGGACGATCCAGTGCACTTGCTAGTTAGTTGTGCGAAGTTGTGAAGTTATGCTTGGACCATGGTATTGTGCACCAGTTATTGGCGCCATTGCCAGGGAGAGAACGAACAACAAATTTTACAACCTCAGAGTAACAATTTCGCATGTACCAAGTTTTTGGCGCCGTTGCCGGGGATTGTTCGAGTTTGGACAACTGACGGTTCATCGTGTTGCTCAGATTGGGTAATTTTCTTCTTATTTTATTTTCAAAAAGTTTTCAAAAATTTTTCAAAAGTATTTTCTTCTTTTTTTTGTTTTTCCCAATTAATATTCAAAAAAAAATAATATTTTCAAAAAAAAAATTTATATTTTTCTTCAGAGTTTTTAAGAATGAATTCTAGTGTTTCATGAAGCATGTTGAAGCCTGGCTGGCTGTAAAGCCATGTCTAAATTCATTTGGACTGGGGCTTCCAACCCAACATTATCAAGAGCAAGCTAGTTGTTGCTAATCCACCTGCTGTTGTTCCTGATCCACCTGATTTACATGCTAAAGCTTGACTGGCTATTAAGCCATGTCTAACCCTCAGATTGGAGCTTTAGACTAAGAGTGCAAGATTCTTGGAATTCACATTAAAAATTTTGGAATCCTTATTTTTCTTTTTCACATTAATTTTCGAAAAATCCAAAAAAATCATAAAATCATAAAAATAAAAAATATTTTGTATTTCTTGTTTGAGTCTTGAGTCAATTTCAAGTTTGGTGTCAATTGCATTTTTTCTAAAAATTCTCTGCATTTTTCGAAAATTCATGCATTCATGCATTCATAGTGTTCTTCATGATCTTCAAGTTGTTCCTGGCCAGTCTTCTTGTTTGATCTTGATGTTTTCTTGTTTTGTGTCTTTTCTTGTTTTTCATGTGCATTTTTGCATTCATAGTGTCTGAACATGAAAGATTTCTAAGTTTGGTGTCTTGCATGTTTTCTTTGCATTGAAAATTTTTCAAAAATATGTTCTTGATGTTCATCATGATCTTCAAAGTGTTCTTGGTGTTCATCTTGACATTCATAGCATTCTTGCATGCATTCATTGTTTTGATCCATAACTTTCATGCATTGAGTCTTTTTCATGTTTTTCTCTTTCATTATTGAAAATTCAAAAATCAAAAAAATATCTTTCCCTTTTTCACTCATAAATTTCGAAAATTTGGATTGACTTTTTAAAAATTTTTTAAAATTTAGTTGTTTCTTATGAGTCAAATCAAATTTTCAATTTAAAACTCTTATCTTTTTCAAAATCTTTTTCAAAAATCAAATCTTTTTCATTTTTCTTATTTATTTTTGAAAATTTTAAAAATATTTTTCAAAAATCTTTTCTTAATTTTATCTTATAATTTTCGAAAATATTCTCATTAATTAATGTTTTGATTCAAAAATTTCAAGTTTGTTACTTGCGTGTCAAGAAAGATTCAACTTTAAGTTCTAGAATCATATCTTGTGATTTCTTGTGAATCAAGTCATTAATTGTGATTTTAAAAATCAAATCTTTTTCAAAACTAATTCTAATCATATCTTTCTATCATATCTTTTTTTTTAAATCTTATCTTTTTCAAAAATTTGACTTTCAAATATCTTTTCTAAACTTCTTATCTTCTTATCTTTTCAAAATTGATTTTCAAATCTTTTTCAACCAACTAATTGACTTTTTGTTTGTTTCTTATCTTTTTCAAAACTACCTAACTAACTCTCTCCCTCTAATTTTCGAATATATCTCCCTCTTTTTCAAAAATTCTTTTTAATTAACTAATTGTTTCAATTTTTAATTTTAACTTGATTTCATTCCTAATTTTCGAAAATCACTAACCCCTTTTCAAAATTTCATTTTCGAAAATCCTCTTTCTCTCTCATCTCCTTCTATGTATTTATTCATCTACTAACACTTCATCTCACCCAAATTCGAACCTCCTCTTCCATCTGTGTTCGAATTTTCTCTACTTCCCTTCTTTACATTACATTCTTTTCTTCTTCTACTCACACAGGGGAACCTCTATACCTGGGAAAAAAGGATCCCTATTATTATTATTTTTCTGTTCCCTCTTTTTCATATGAGCAGGAGCAAGGACAAGAACATTCTTGTTGAAGCAGACCCTGAACCTGAAAGGACTCTGAAGAGGAAACTAAGAGAAGCTAAAATACAACAATCCAGAGACAACCTTACAGAAATTTTCGAACAAGAAGAGGATATGGCAGCCAAAAATAACAATAATGCAAGGAGGATGCTTGGTGACTGATAAACCACTATTTTATGGTTTATCTTGTGCTCAATTGAGTGGTTTTTATCTACTCTTTACCCACTTATTCATACTATTTGCATGGTTTTATATTTTCTTCCTAATTATGTGCTTTGATTGAAAACATGCTTCTTTGATCTTATATTTGCTTATTATTAATCCTCTCTTATTACCATTAGATGCCTTGATATGCGTGTTAAGTGTTTTCAGAGATTACAGGGCAGGAATGGCTCGCAGGATGGGAAGAAAGCATGCAAAAGTGGAAGGAATGCAAGAAGTTGGAGAAATTGCTAAGTTGTCCAGCCTGACCTCTCTGCACTCAAACGGCTATAACTTTAGCTACAGAGGTCCAAACGACGCGGTTTCAGTTGCGTTGGAAAGCTAACGTCCGGGGCTTCGATTTGATATATAATATGCTATAGTTCCTCTGACGCTAGGCGATGCGACCGCGTGATTCATGCGGCCGCGTCGCAAGTGACGGAAATCAGCGCAAATGAATTCGCAACCAGCGAATTCTGGACTGTTTTTCACCCAGTTTGCGGCCTAGAAAACACAGATTAGAGGCTATAAAGTGGGGGAATGCATCCATACATATCACGCTTCCATAATTCACTTTTCATGTAGTTTTTAGAGGGAGAGGTTCTCTCCTCTCTCTTAGGATTTAGGATTAGGATTCCTCTTAAAGGAATTAGGATATATTATTATTTCAACTTTATTATTTCAACTTCTTCCGAGGTTCAATGTTCTTTTTATTTCTTTTCTCAATTTTGTTTATGACTCTCTATGTTTAGATTGATTTTCTATTTAATATATCTTGAGGTACTTCAGACTTATGATTGCTCCTTTTTATTATATAAATAAATTAGATTTTTCCCTTTTGGCTTTGGTTGATTTATTGGTAACGCTTAAGCTGTCAAATAAAGCAGTGGTTGAAATTGGGAGTTGCTCCAATAACTCTAGTCTTTCCATAGGAATTGACTAGGACCTGAGGATTAAGCTAATTAATCCACTTGATTTACCTTCATAGTTAGAGGTTAACAAAGTGGGATTAAAACCCAATTCTCATGGCAATTGATAAGGATAGGACTTCCAGTTCTTCATACTTTGCCAAGAGTTTATTTTTATTATTAATTTATCTTTCATAATTATTCCTCTTTCTCAAAACCCCAATTTACAATCTCCATAACCATTAATAAGAACATACTTCCCTACAATTCCTTGAGAAGACGACCCGAGGTTTGAATACTCGGTTATCAATTTCAAAGGGGTTTGTTACTTGTGACAACCAAAACGTTTGTACGAAGGGATTTCTGTCGGTTTAGAGACTATATCTACAACGCGACTGTTTTTATGACATTCTTTACTGGCAAAAATCTTAACGTCAGTGACTTTACTGCACCTAATTCTAATTTACATGGAAGAAGCATCTCCATCCCTACCATTGGAGCAAACAATTTTGAGCTGAAACCTCAATTAGTTTCTCTGATGCAGCAGAACTGCAAGTTCCATGGACTTCCATCTGAAGATCCTTTTCAGTTCTTAACTGAATTTTTGCAGATCTGTGATACTGTTAAGACTAATGGAGTAGATCCTGAAGTCTACAGGCTCATGCTTTTCCCTTTTGTTGTAAGAGACAGAGCTAGAGTGTGGTTGGACTCTCAACCCAAAGATAGCCTGAACTCTTGGGATAAGCTGGTCACGGCTTTCTTAGCCAAGTTCTTTCCTCCTCAAAAGCTGAGTAAGCTTAGAGTGGATGTTCAAACCTTCAGACAGAAGGAAGGTGAATCCCTCTATGAAGCTTGGGAGAGATACAAGCAACTGACCAAAAAGTGTCCTTCTGAAATGCTTTCAGAATGGACCATCCTGGATATATTCTATGATGGTCTGTTTGAATTAGCTAAGATGTCATTGGATACTTCTGCAGGTGGATCCATTCACCTAAAGAAAACGCCTACAGAAGCTCAAGAACTCATTGACATGGTTGCTAACCAGTTCATGTACACTTCTGAGAGGAATCCTGTGAGTAATGGGACGCCTCAGAAGAAGGGAGTTCTTGAAATTGATACTCTGAATGCCATATTTATACGCTTTTTGGCATTATTTTTAGTATATTTTTAGTAGAATCTAGTTAGTTTTAGGGATGTTTTTATTGGTTTTTATGTTAAATTCACATTTCTGGACTTTACTATGAGTTTTTGTGTTTTTCTGTGATTTCAGGTATTTTCTGGCTGAAATTGAGGGACTTGAGCAAAAATCAGATTCAGAGGTAGAAGAAGGACTGCTGATGCTGTTGGATTCTGACCTCCCTTCACTCAAAGTGTATTTTTTGGAGCTACAGAACTCGAAATGGTGCGCTTCCAATTGCGTTGGAAAGTAGACATCCAGGGCTTTCCAGAAATATATAATAGTTCATACTTTGGCCGAGTTTAGACGATGCAAAAGGGCGTTGAACGCCAGTTCTACACTGCAGTCTGGAGTTAAACGCCAGAAACACGTCACAAACCAGAGTTGAACGCCAGAAACACGTTACAACCTGGCGTTCAACTCCAGAAAGAGCCTCTGCACGTGTAACATTCAAGCTCAGCCCAAGCACACACCAAGTGGGCCCTGGAAGTGGATTTATGCATCAATTACTTACTTCTGTAAACCCTAGTAGCTAGTTTAGTATAAATAGGACTTTTTACTATTGTATTAGACATCTTTGATCAGTTTTGTGCTATCTTAGACTTTCATGGGGGCTGGCCATTCGGCCATGCCTGGACCATTATCACTTATGTATATTCAAACGGTAGAGTTTCTGCACTCCATAGATTAAGGTGTGGAGCTCTGCTGTTCTTCATGATTTAATGCAAAGTACCACTGTTTTTCTATTCAATTCAACTTATTCCGCTTCTAAGACATCCATTCGCACCCAAGAACATGATGAATGTGATGATTATGTGACGCTCATCATCATTCTCACTTATGAATGCGTGCCTGACAAACACTTCCGTTCTACATGCAACCAAGCTAGAATGAATATCTCTTAGATATCTAATACAGGGGACTGAGTCTGGGTTATTAGTATCTTCGTGGTATAAGTTAGAACCCATGGATGGCCATTCCTGAGATCCGGAAAGTCTAAACCTTGTCTGTGGTATTCCGAGTAGGATCTGGGAAGGGATGGCTGTGACGAACTTCAAACTCGCGAGTGCTGGGCGTAGTGACAGACGCAAAAGGATAGTAAATCCTATTCCAGTATGATCGAGAAACTTCAGATGATTAGCCATGCCGTGATAGAGCATTTGGACCATTTTTACAGAGAGGATGGGATGTAGCCATTGACAACGGTGATGCCCTTACAGAAAGCTTGCCATGGAAAGGAGTAGGACTGATTGGATGAAGACAGCAGGAAAGCAGAAGTTCAGAAGAACGAAAGCATCTCTATACGCTTATCTGAAATTCTAACCAATGAATTACATAAGTATTTCTATCTTTATTTTCTATTTATTTATTATTTATTTTCGAAAACTCCATAACTATTTGATATCCGCCTGACTGAGATTTACAAGGTGACCATAGCTTGCTTCATACCAACAATCTCCGTGGGATCGACCCTAACTCACGTAAGGTTTTATTACTTAGACGACCCAGTGCACTTGCTGGTTAGTTGTGCGAAGTTGTGAAGTTATGCTTGGACCATGGTATTGTGCACCAGTTATTGGCGCCATTGCCAGGGAGAGAACGAACAACAAATTTTACAACCTCAGAGTAACAATTTCGCATGTACCAAGTTTTTGGCGCCGTTGCCGGGGATTGTTCGAGTTTGGACAACTGACGGTTCATCGTGTTGCTCAGATTGGGTAATTTTCTTCTTATTTTATTTTCAAAAAGTTTTCAAAAATTTTTCAAAAGTATTTTCTTCTTTTTTTTGTTTTTCCCAATTAATATTCAAAAAAAATAATATTTTCAAAAAAAAATTTATATTTTTCTTCAGAGTTTTTAAGAATGAATTCTAGTGTTTCATGAAGCATGTTGAAGCCTGGCTGGCTGTAAAGCCATGTCTAAATTCATTTGGACTGGGGCTTCCAACCCAACATTATCAAGAGCAAGCTAGTTGTTGCTAATCCACCTGCTGCTGTTCCTGATCCACCTGATTTACATGCTAAAACTTGACTGGCTATTAAGCCATGTCTAACCCTCAGATTGGAGCTTTAGACTAAGAGTGCAAGATTCCTGGAATTCACATTAAAAATTTTGAAATCCTTATTTTTCTTTTTCACATTAATTTTCGAAAAATCCAAAAAAATCATAAAATCATAAAAATAAAAAATATTTTGTATTTCTTGTTTGAGTCTTGAGTCAATTTCAAGTTTGGTGTCAATTGCATTTTTTCTAAAAATTCTCTGCATTTTTCGAAAATTCATGCATTCATGCATTCATAGTGTTCTTCATGATCTTCAAGTTGTTCCTGGCCAGTCTTCTTGTTTGATCTTGATGTTTTCTTGTTTTGTGTCTTTTCTTATTTTTCATGTGCATTTTTGCATTCATAGTGTCTGAACATGAAAGATTTCTAAGTTTGGTGTCTTGCATGTTTTCTTTGCATTGAAAATTTTTCAAAAATATGTTCTTGATGTTCATCATGATCTTCAAAGTGTTCTTGGTGTTCATCTTGACATTCATAGCATTCTTGCATGCATTCATTGTTTTGATCCATAACTTTCATGCATTGAGTCTTTTTCATGTTTTTCTCTTTCATTATTGAAAATTCAAAAATCAAAAAAATATCTTTCCCTTTTTCACTCATAAATTTCGAAAATTTGGATTGACTTTTTAAAATTTTTTTAAAATTTAGTTGTTTCTTATGAGTCAAATCAAATTTTCAATTTAAAAATCTTATCTTTTTCAAAATCTTTTTCAAAAATCAAATCTTTTTCATTTTTCTTATTTATTTTTGAAAATTTTAAAAATATTTTTCAAAAATCTTTTCTTAATTTTATCTTATAATTTTCGAAAATATTCTCATTAATTAATGTTTTGATTAAAAAATTTCAAGTTTGTTACTTGTGTGTCAAGAAAGATTCAACTTTAAGTTCTAGAATCATATCTTGTGATTTCTTGTCAATCAAGTCATTAATTGTGATTTTAAAAATCAAATCTTTTTCAAAACTAATTCTAATCATATCTTTCTATCATATCTTTTTTTTTTAAATCTTATCTTTTTCAAAAATTTGACTTTCAAATATCTTTTCTAAACTTCTTATCTTCTTATCTTTTCAAAATTGATTTTCAAATCTTTTTCAACCAACTAATTGACTTTTTGTTTGTTTCTTATCTTTTTCAAAACTACCTAACTAACTCTCTCCCTCTAATTTTCGAAAATATCTCCCTCTTTTTCAAAAATTCTTTTTAATTAACTAATTGTTTCAATTTTTAATTTTAACTTGATTTCATTCCTAATTTTCGAAAATCACTAACCCCTTTTCAAAATTTCATTTTCGAAAATCCCCTTTCTCTCTCATCTCCTTCTATGTATTTATTCATCTATTAACACTTCATCTCACCCAAATTCAAACCCCCTCTTCCATCTGTGTTTGAATTTTCTCTACTTCCCTTCTTTACATTACATTCTTTTCTTCTTCTACTCACACAGGGGAACCTCTATACCTGGAAGAAAAGGATCCCTATTATTATTATTTTTCTGTTCCCTCCTTTTCATATGAGCAGGAGCAAGGAAAAGAACATTCTTGTTGAAGCAGACCCTGAACCTGAAAGGACTCTGAAGAGGAAACTAAGAGAAGCTAAAATACAACAATCCAGAGACAACCTTACAGAAATTTTCGAACAAGAAGAGGATATGGCAGCCAAAAATAACAATAATGCAAGGAGGATGCTTGGTGACTGATAAACCACTATTTTATGGTTTATCTTGTGCTCAATTGAGTGGTTTTTATCTACTCTTTACCCACTTATTCATACTATTTGCATGGTTTTATATTTTCTTCCTAATTATGTGCTTTGATTGAAAACATGCTTCTTTGATCTTATATTTGCTTATTATTAATCCTCTCTTATTACCATTAGATGCCTTGATATGCGTGTTAAGTGTTTTCAGAGATTACAGGGCAGGAATGGCTCGCAGGATGGGAAGAAAGCATGCAAAAGTGGAAGGAATGCAAGAAGTTGGAGAAATTGCTAAGTTATCCAGCCTGACCTCTCTGCACTCAAACGGCTATAACTTTAGCTACAGAGGTCCAAACGACGCGGTTTCAGTTGCGTTGGAAAGCTAACGTCCGGGGCTTCGATTTGATATATAATATGCTATAGTTCCTCTGACGCTAGGCGACGCGACCGCGTGATCCATGCGGCCGCGTCGCAAGTGACGGAAATCAGCGCAAATGAATTCGCAACCAGCGAATTCTGGACTGTTTTTCACCCAGTTTGCGGCCTAGAAAACACAGATTAGAGGCTATAAAGTGGGGGAATGCATCCATACATATCACGCTTCCATAATTCACTTTTCATGTAGTTTTTAGAGGGAGAGGTTCTCTCCTCTCTCTTAGGATTTAGGATTAGGATTCCTCTTAAAGGAATTAGGATATATTATTATTTCAACTTTATTATTTCAACTTCTTCCGAGGTTCAATGTTCTTTTTATTTCTTTTCTCAATTTTGTTTATGACTCTCTATGTTTAGATTGATTTTCTATTTAATATATCTTGAGGTACTTCAGACTTATGATTGCTCCTTTTTATTATATAAATAAATTAGATTTTTCCCTTTTGGCTTTGGTTGATTTATTGGTAACGCTTAAGCTGTCAAATAAAGCAGTGGTTGAAATTGGGAGTTGCTCCAATAACTCTAGTCTTTCCATAGGAATTGACTAGGACCTGAGGATTAAGCTAATTAATCCACTTGATTTACCTTCATAGTTAGAGGTTAACAAAGTGGGATTAAAACCCAATTCTCATGGCAATTGATAAGGATAGGACTTCCAGTTCTTCATACTTTGCCAAGAGTTTATTTTTATTATTAATTTATCTTTCATAATTATTCCTCTTTCTCAAAACCCCAATTTACAATCTCCATAACCATTAATAAGAACATACTTCCCTACAATTCCTTGAGAAGACGACCCGAGGTTTGAATACTCGGTTATCAATTTCAAAGGGGTTTGTTACTTGTGACAACCAAAACGTTTGTACGAAGGGATTTCTGTCGGTTTAGAGACTATATCTACAACGCGACTGTTTTTATGACATTCTTTACTGGCAAAAATCTTAACGTCAGTGACTTTACTGCACCTAATTCTAATTTACATGGAAGAAGCATCTCCATCCCTACCATTGGAGCAAACAATTTTGAGCTGAAACCTCAATTAGTTTCTCTGATGCAGCAGAACTGCAAGTTCCATGGACTTCCATCTGAAGATCCTTTTCAGTTCTTAACTGAATTTTTGCAGATCTGTGATACTGTTAAGACTAATGGAGTAGATCCTGAAGTCTACAGGCTCATGCTTTTCCCTTTTGTTGTAAGAGACAGAGCTAGAGTGTGGTTGGACTCTCAACCCAAAGATAGCCTGAACTCTTGGGATAAGCTGGTCACGGCTTTCTTAGCCAAGTTCTTTCCTCCTCAAAAGCTGAGTAAGCTTAGAGTGGATGTTCAAACCTTCAGACAGAAGGAAGGTGAATCCCTCTATGAAGCTTGGGAGAGATACAAGCAACTGACCAAAAAGTGTCCTTCTGAAATGCTTTCAGAATGGACCATCCTGGATATATTCTATGATGGTCTGTTTGAATTAGCTAAGATGTCATTGGATACTTCTGCAGGTGGATCCATTCACCTAAAGAAAACGCCTACAGAAGCTCAAGAACTCATTGACATGGTTGCTAACCAGTTCATGTACACTTCTGAGAGGAATCCTGTGAGTAATGGGACGCCTCAGAAGAAGGGAGTTCTTGAAATTGATACTCTGAATGCCATATTTATACGCTTTTTGGCATTATTTTTAGTATATTTTTAGTAGAATCTAGTTAGTTTTAGGGATGTTTTTATTGGTTTTTATGTTAAATTCACATTTCTGGACTTTACTATGAGTTTTTGTGTTTTTCTGTGATTTCAGGTATTTTCTGGCTGAAATTGAGGGACTTGAGCAAAAATCAGATTCAGAGGTAGAAGAAGGACTGCTGATGCTGTTGGATTCTGACCTCCCTTCACTCAAAGTGTATTTTTTGGAGCTACAGAACTCGAAATGGTGCGCTTCCAATTGCGTTGGAAAGTAGACATCCAGGGCTTTCCAGAAATATATAATAGTTCATACTTTGGCCGAGTTTAGACGATGCAAAAGGGCGTTGAACGCCAGTTCTACACTGCAGTCTGGAGTTAAACGCCAGAAACACGTCACAAACCAGAGTTGAACGCCAGAAACACGTTACAACCTGGCGTTCAACTCCAGAAAGAGCCTCTGCACGTGTAACATTCAAGCTCAGCCCAAGCACACACCAAGTGGGCCCTGGAAGTGGATTTATGCATCAATTACTTACTTCTGTAAACCCTAGTAGCTAGTTTAGTATAAATAGGACTTTTTACTATTGTATTAGACATCTTTGATCAGTTTTGTGCTATCTTAGACTTTCATGGGGCTGGCCATTCGGCCATGCCTGGACCATTATCACTTATGTATATTCAAACGGTAGAGTTTCTGCACTCCATAGATTAAGGTGTGGAGCTCTGCTGTTCTTCATGATTTAATGCAAAGTACCACTGTTTTTCTATTCAATTCAACTTATTCCGCTTCTAAGATATCCATTCGCACCCAAGAACATGATGAATGTGATGATTATGTGACGCTCATCATCATTCTCACTTATGAATGCGTGCCTGACAAACACTTCCGTTCTACATGCAACCAAGCTAGAATGAATATCTCTTAGATATCTAATACAGGGGACTGAGTCCGGGTTATTAGTATCTTCGTGGTATAAGTTAGAACCCATGGATGGCCATTCCTGAGATCCGGAAAGTCTAAACCTTGTCTGTGGTATTCCGAGTAGGATTTGGGAAGGGATGGCTGTGACGAACTTCAAACTCGCGAGTGCTGGGCGTAGTGACAGATGCAAAAGGATAGTAAATCCTATTCCAGTATGATCGAAAAACTTCAGATGATTAGCCATGCCGTGACAGAGCATTTGGACCATTTTTACAGAGAGGATGGGATGGAGCCATTGACAACGGTGATGCCCTTACAGAAAGCTTGCCATGGAAAGGAGTAGGACTGATTGGATGAAGACAGCAGGAAAGCAGAAGTTCAGAAGAACGAAAGCATCTCTATACGCTTATCTGAAATTCTAACCAATGAATTACATAAGTATTTCTATCTTTATTTTCTATTTATTTATTATTTATTTTCGAAAACTCCATAACTATTTGATATCCGCCTGACTGAGATTTACAAGGTGACCATAGCTTGCTTCATACCAACAATCTCCGTGGGATCGACCCTTACTCACGTAAGGTTTTATTACTTAGACGACCCAGTGCACTTGCTGGTTAGTTGTGCGAAG
Organism: Arachis hypogaea; assembly: GCF_003086295.3. Lineage (NCBI taxonomy): Eukaryota > Viridiplantae > Streptophyta > Magnoliopsida > Fabales > Fabaceae > Arachis > Arachis hypogaea. The sequence goes on along the minus strand of NC_092046.1, from coordinate 118,981,053 downwards.
TTGTGAAGTTATGCTTGGACCATGGTATTGTGCACCAGTTATTGGCGCCATTGCCAGGGAGAGAACGAACAACAAATTTTACAACCTCAGAGTAACAATTTCGCATGTACCATAGCCCTATATGCTTATATACTTGCTTGGAAGTTTGGTTGTTTGTTTTCACCAATTTCATAGGACATTATGGTATAGATATAGGTAGGTATCATGCATTAGTATAGTTGCATACACATGAGTAGTTGCATTCAATAACTTGTTCACCCCTTCTTTTACTTTCTCATTTTGATTAGCATGAGGACATGCTATTATTTAAGTGTGGGAGAATTGTTGAATTCATATTTGATGATGATTTTTGACTTGAAATGAATGGATTTTATCACAGTAATCTCACACTTATTCACTGAAATAGCATGCATTTGTGATTTCCTCCCAAATTGCACTTAATTGCAAAAACATGCTTTTTAGGCTCCAAAAATGCTAATTTTAATTCTCTTAAATTCTATTCGATTTCTTGATATGTCTGTTAAATGATTTCATGTCTTAGAAATCAAGGTTAGATTGGAAGAGATAGAAAAAGGAGCAAGCAAGAGTAGAAAATCATGCAGAAATGAAGATTTTGGCTGTCATCATTTGTGCATACGCATCATCATGGCGTGCATACGCACGCTTCACTTTTTTCTCACCCCCGTACGTGGACCACATTGCTGCGTACACGGGATAGCTGTCACGTGACTCATTAGTGGAAACACTCTGGGAGCGATTTATGAGCTATTTTTGGCCCAGTTTGAAGCCCAATTCGAAGACTAGAGTCTGCGGGTGAAGCAAACAAGAGGACATACATTCCATTAGCCTAGTTTTACATAGTTTTTGAGTTTAGAGGGAGAAACTCCTCCTTCTCTCTAGGTTTTAGTGTTTCTTGTTTATTTTCATTTCAATCCATGAACTAGACTATTGTTAATTTCAATTTTTAGTGTTCGAATTGTAGTTTCGACTCCCTAATTTTACTTAGCACTGTTGCAATTTTACTTATTTTGGGTTATGATTTTGGATCTTGTTGGATTTTGATTTTATTAATGCATTGAGGTTTTTCATGTTCCAATTGTGTTATTTGAATTGTTATTGTTGATTATTGCTAGTGGGTACTTTTAATTTGGATTGTTTTCTCAATTTCAAGATGCTTGTTATTATTTCTCACCAAGTGTTTGAGAAAATGTCACTTATGATTATGGAGTAGATATCCTATCTTGGCCTTGGGGTGGAATAATTAGATACTCTTGAATTATAAGAATTTAGTGTTAATGGATCATTGAGGATTGCTTGTTAGCTTGAACTCCACTAAATCTAGTCTTTCACTAGGATTTGACTAGGACTTGTGGACTAAAGTTAATGTTTCTCACTTGACTTTCCTTCAATTATTAGAGGATAACTAAGTGGGGGCAATGGGCAAATACCATCATAGTTGAGGAATGCAATGAGGATAGAAATTCTAATTTCCACCCTAGCCAAGATTTCTTATATTGATTGCTTGACTTATCTCTTGTTGAATTTGATCTCTTGGTTCTCTTAGTTTGATTACTTGTATTTAGTTATATGCTATTGTTATTTTCTATTGCATGCTTGATAGTTAATTAATAGTTGATTGTTGGTCTTAGTTAGTTCAATTTACTTGTTAGTTGTTTATTGCCTTAATTTCTAGTCATTTTATTTTTCTTGTACTCAACTCAAAAACCTCCAAAAATTTCTAACTAACGATGTGCATCATGTTGCAATTTCTAGGGAAGACGACTCAGGATTCTACTCCCGGTATTTGATTTGATAGTTGTGACATTATTCTAAACTTTAACTTGTGATATCGTGTCGTTTGGGACTATACTTTGTGACATTGAATTGGAAAATCCTTTGGTAATTTCTTAACCGACATTTATTTCATATCACTGCTGGTGCGGTTCCTTCGACCTACGCGTCGGTGTGCCGGCGGGTAGGGCCACCTGCAAGAATACTCCAATGCCAAAGTCAGAGTCCGTACTAGGAGGCGGCTAATTAGGGTTAGAAAGGGTGACGTACCTCTGGAGAGAGGTAGGTCCCTCCCTATTTATATTCTATACCCGTCGGGCGCTTTGTGATCAGGCCCATCGTTCTGGAAGCTTTTGCTAGCTGTCCTGGTTCCCTGTGGAATGGGAGGTGATATGCGGGTCGCCCCGCATATTGAGTAGGCTGAGCTAGTGGGTCAGTGGTCCGTGGCTGAACCCAGATTTTTAATGGGCTGGGGCGGAACAATACATTTATTTAAACAATACTCTAAATTATAAAAATTTTAAACCTACATTTTTGAAAGATATATAATTTGGTATTGGATCGTGCTAAATAAGTTGATAATAAATAAATTAACAAATATTTATCATAAATTATTCAAATAATAAACTAAATTTTAGAGTAACAAATAAAAATAAATAATTATAATAAATTGCAAATTTTGTGTAACAATGTTTTGTATTTAGAAGCTTACAACTTTTTGTATTAAAAATAAATTAGTTGAAAAATTTTCATTTTATCAAAGTTTATTTTATTTCAAAATTTTTAAAATTCTTTCGATTTTTTTGGTAATAAAAATTTTAAATTTTGTGATAAAACTAAAGTTGTTTGAGCGCCTTTTTTTTTTTTGGATAGGCCCTTGTCTGTAGGTAATTCGACCCGAAAATTCAACCCATCCCTGACAGAGCATCATCCCAACCCGGTTTCTGATCATCACTACGCCTCTTCTGTGCTGCTCCATGAATGCCGCTGCTGTGAGGTATTGAGCTCGTTTGGACCTCATATGGGCTTCTTTCTCACAATCTTTTTTAAGAACAAAATATCTCAAATTGGATTAAAATTAGTGTTACTTTTGGAGATTCCACATTTTTTTAGTCACTTTGTACAGCAGATGGCTAGACAAAAATGGAAATATTTTCAATGGGGAGACAAATTCAGCATATGGCATTGCGCATAAAGCATTAAAGCTCAAATCATAATTGTGGCTGTGTTCTTCATTTTCCTTTCTTCGTTCCTTTTTTTCTATATTCTTTTAGTCTTGTACACCAAAAAAATCCAATGAGATCCGGTTGGATAGATGAGTGACAGTGCGGTATGAGACACGGTGATTGGTGAGAAACGCAGTGAGAGACGCAACGATAGATACCATAATAGGCGGCGCCTTGACGAACCATGGTCCATGATGGTTGCAGGTACGAAGAGAGAAAGAATGCTATGGCTGCCTGGCTGGTGTGCGAAACATGAAAAAAATGAAGCATCCAAACTAAGATAAAATATATGAAGGAGAAATTGAAAGAAAAATGTTAAAATAGGTTTTTGATTTTTAGTTTTCTTTTGCATTAAATTTCATGGAGATTTAAAACTCCAAACGTTAGTGGAGTATTGTAACAAGCACCATGATTATTAGTTATTTAATGCGCAAGTTTAATTAATGTTTGGGAGTTATCTTTGAAGTGTTGGAAATCGCTTCCTTGGACTTCGCATTGACCTCCTATCAAGTCCCGTGGTGCGTGAAAAAAGCGAGGAATAACCTACGAAGACACTCTGACGATCAAACCAGTAAGTATCAATAAAGTAGGGTTTATGAAGATTTGAGTTGTCATACCTAGAGGAGTTGGTAGCTCTTCTTTATATAAGGTTGGTTGTTAATCATGTCCCTTAAATTGTTAAGAGATCGGAGAATTTAGGATTTTCAAATTCAAAAAATGTTAAAGTGTCGAGGAGTTAAGTAATAAGTGAAGGCTCTGAGCCTTGGGTTTATGTGGAACTGGGAGCTCCCTCTTGGGTCGTAGTTAGGCCGTTAGGGCCTAAGGTCGGGTTCGTGACAATGTCCCCAAATGTGATGTGTCTAGGTTAGCACCATCACATTTCCGTGGACCCGGGTGTTTGTTAAGTTGCCAAGGCTTGGCGGTGTGACTTTCACATGGGTGATTGGAAGCTTCTAGTCTCCTACTTGTAGACTTGTGAATCTTTCGAGGCATCAAATTTACAGTTTTACCCTTAGTCCTTTCATATTCACGTTACATATTTAAAACCATTTCAATTTTTCTCTCTTCTTATTTTCTTTTTTCTTCATTACTCTCCTTGCTTCCTTTCGTCTGTTCCTAGTCTCCTACAATATTATTTGCCCTCTATTCCAAGGTTTATGATTCCCTTGGCTATCACTAGCGGTTGTTCCTATTCACAGAATCACTCTCCATCATACATCTCTTTCTTTTTTTCTCGTATTCATATGGTTTGTTTGCTTCTTTAGGTATGCATTTTGGTTTCAATCTTTGTTTTCTTAATTATTTCTTAGCTTCTTCCCTTTTTTATTTTGGTGAACATGCTTGTTAAGTTTGTATATAGAAATGCTGGTAGAGGGCATAATAGGTTGGGGGTACCACTACCTCTCTGCCAGAGCTAGTTTTTAGTACTTTTTTTAGCTTTGTTAGCATAGTTTCCTTCATTACTATAGCTTTTGTGCTAGGTTCATAATGGTGGTGGTGCCCTCATTTGTAGATATGGTGCGAAGGAAAGTTGATCCTCAACCTTAGAAACTCATCTTCCCCAATTGAGGGGTCCTAAGATTTACTACTGGTGTACTTCTGATGTGTTAGGAACCCTTTGTTGGATAAGTGAGGGTGATTTGCAAGAGCTCTGCGAGATTGGGGCTATTTGTGGAGGCAGCGTGGTAGAAGTGCACTACGACCTCGTCCTCCTTGACCCACAAGAGCACGTGTGTTATGTGAACTTGTCGGCACCTTGTGTCCAGGAATGGATGTAGGTTTACAAGCCGATGTTCAATGTCTTGGGGGTCCAGTTCCTGTTTTCAGATTTTGTGATGTCCCTCTTGAATTGATGCGGCATGACTCCCTTGCAGCATCATCCTAATAGCTGGGCTACTATTAGGTGCTTTGAGCTGGTGTGCGAGTACTTGGGGATCCTAGCCGTCATGGTTGTCTTCTTATACTTTTTCCTTCTGACTGTGCCAAATTTGGAGGGGAAGTATAATAAATGGTATACGTCTTTTCAGGCTGTCAAAAACTAGAATATTTGTAGCCTTTTTGAAGACTCTTTCCATGTGTTCAAAGAAGAGTACTGCAAGGTTAGGTCGGCCAGAGAGCATTATCCCTTTTTGGTTGATGTTGGAAAGAGAAAGGAGGTTTTAGATGTACTGAAGTTATAAGGCTGGTTCTGATTATTTAATAAATATTTTGTATGAAGGTTTGTCTTTGAAGAACCGAAATATCACTAACACATTGTCGGCGATCTAGGAAAACAGGACTCTTAACCCTTAGCAGGTCACGGGTGACTAGAAGGTCAGATGTCAATGTGTTAGTGGGTTTTAGATTTTTCTATTTGTGGGTTTTGTTATCTTCCTTGTTTGTATTTGTCTTTCTGATGTGATGCACTTTTCATTTGTAGTTAACATGGTCAATGGTCACGTGACTTTGACCAACCTAATGGCAAATTTTCTTGAGATGGAAAGAGATGATAAAAAGGAGAGTACTCCTCAGACCATGGAGTTGGCTGCATTCGAGAGTGGTCAAGGTGGGAACCACCAAGATGAGGTTCTAGAAGAGGAAGAAGGACGAGGGTAGTAGTAAAGGGAAAGAGGTCACCACTCCTTCTGTTATGGAGAAGGCCTTTGATGTTCCAAGTTTCATAAATGAGCACCTGCTCCCCGGGACAGAAGATTTCTTCACTAACTGCGACCTATCTAGTCAGGCGAAGTGGGTTTACTGATCTCTGCTTCAATCTGTGGCCATAGTTCGTAAGAGTAAGTCTGTTTTTGTCCAGTTTCACTTATTGAGGGGAACCTTCACCAAGCCTAGGCCGATCTTGCGGCTTCTCAGGTATAGAAAAAGGCTGCAGAGACTGCAAAGGTTGAAGTTGAAAAGAAGGTTGGGGGAGGCTGGGGACAAGATCCAGCAGCTTACCAACCTCGAGATCAAGCTTCAGTTGCGAATATCCCAGGCCGAGCATCGTGCCGAGAAAGGGGAGAAAAAGGGCAAGGAAGCCAGGCAGGGGGTAGCTAACTTGAAGAAAAGAAATAAAGAGATTGTGAAAAATGCAAAAGAGGCTATCTCCGCTACTAAGAGGCCTTGAAATTTTAGGTCGCTTTCCTCTCTCCCGACTTCGATGTGCCTCGGATTGGTGCCTTCAAGGTTATCAAAGATGGTCAGATTGTGGACATGGCTCTTGAGAAGAGGACTTAGGATTTTTTTATTCTTTTTTATTTTGTTGCCTGGTAGGCCAATGTAAAGTTGTAATTTGACTCTGTCCAATGGGCCAACTGTAAACTTAATTTTTCTTTGCTTATGGGGGTGGTTATACATTACTTTGGTTAAGTTATGAAACTTTACCATTTTAATTTTATCCATTTTTATGTTTGTATTTATTAGTTCTCGGATTGATTAGTTTCTAGGGTACCCTTTTTAGATCATAATCTAAGGTAATTTATAAAAAATTAAGAGATTTACTATGCAAGATAACTTGGAAAAAGATAAAGAGAAAGGCCTTATCAAAACCTTCCTTTGCCCTATACCAGTTCATTAGGAAAGGAAAAAGTACCCTACTTTTAATAATTTAGTTTTACGTCCAAGGATAACTTAGTACGAAAAAGGAAAAAAATAAGAAAAAGAAATACAAATGGAATCAAATTTTTCTTTTCATGGATAGAACCTTTTAAGGTTCGAAGTTCCAAAATCGCAAAATTCCGGTGCCATCGAGTTTCTCTAGCTTGTATGCTCCATTTTTGCATGATTCATGGATGCGGTAAGGGCCTTCCCAGATTGGGATAGCTTTTTTTTCTCCTAGTTTGTGAACATCTATGTCGTTACGTCGGAAAACCAAGTCTCCTTTTTTGAAGTTCTTTTTTTACTCCCTAATTGTATCTTAGGGCGATTCATTGCTTGAGGGTTGCTTCCTTCAAGTGGGCCATGGCTTAGACCTCATCAACTAGGTCATTCTCGGACTTTTGGTCGAAAGTCCCAAGGAGGAATTTTACCGGCACTATAGCCTCCATGCCGTATGTGAGTCAAAAAGGTGTCGTACCAACACTAAGGGGTAGTTTGGTAAGACCAAAGGATGGAATTGAGTTCGTCCGCCCAATCGCCCTTCTTCTAATCTAATCACTTTTTTTTTATCCCTTTTAAGATAACTTTATTGGAGCCATCAACCTGGCCGTTTGCTTGTGGGTGTTCCACCAAGGAGAAGTGTTGCCGAATCCCTAATCCTTCAAAGACGTTGCAAAAATTTTTATCGGTGAACTGAGTGTCATTGTCTGAGATGACGACCTTGGGAATTCTGAACTTGTTGATTACCTGTCTCTAGAAGAACTTCCTACACTGGGTTGTCGACATGCTGTTTAATGCCTTGGCTTCTATCCATTTGGTGAAATAGTCAATGGTAACTATCATCACTTGAGTTGTCCTGTGATGTGGAAAAAGGACACATGAGATTTACTCCCTCACACACAAAAGCTCGGGATGACGTTAATTGAGTCAGCTCTTTTGCTAGCGCTCTGTGGAAGTTACCATTTTCTTAGCACTTTACACACGATTGGACGGGCTACATTAAGTCTTTAATTATCGTTTACCATTAATATCCTACCCTTATTAATTTTTGGGCCAGCATTTTCCACCCATGTGATGTACACACACTACAAGAAAAACACCCATTCAAGTACACTTGAAAAGTGTAGTCAAAACCGAAAAAAAAATGATGCCTTAGGAAAAGGCTACGCTTTTTAGGCTTCGGAGACACTTTTGTAGGCGATGCCTATACTAGTGTTGCCTATTCTCAAAGGCTACGCTTTTCTGTAGCAAAGGCTACGCTTCTCGCCTTTGAGAATAGGGTACGCTTTTTAAGTGATGCTGTTCAGGACCTAAGGCTACGCTTTTCAGCACTAATAGTTACCATAATTCTAAAGAATAGGCTACACTTTTCAGGGCTACTACATCACTTTATAAATGTAGCAAAAAGTATACCTATAGCTACTCTATATAAGTGTAGCCTTTTGTCCCTCATTTTTTTTTAAAATTTCTGTTTATATATATATATATATATATATATAAACAGAAATTTCTAACAATTTTTTTATCTAAACTCTAATATTTGAGAATATAATTATATATATAATCTTGTATTGTTAATTAAATTAGTTAATTATTATAAAATAAAAATGTATACATATATAATAATACCATACAATAATCTTTAAACAATAAAAATTATACTGAAACAAAATACAATTATACAATAATGAACCAAAAATATTGGAATGATCATAATTTTGAGCATTCATACATCTCAAACTAGAATAAGTATACTCATATAATGCACTTAGAGTTTACTACTAATAAACTAGGAAAAATCAAAATATTATATCATATAAATGTATCTTAGCTTCTAATAAAAAACATCATCATCAACCATACATCTTTCAATTTCCACCTTTGTCAATAAACCATCATGATAAGCATCTCAATCTTCATTCACATCTTCAGAATTATCCTGCATAATTATATAGAAAAATAATTATAATTTGAAAAACTACAAGAAGAAAAAAGTAATTAACAGATTAATAACACATACAATATCCGAGAGGCATAGGATAATTGAAACTACTCTACTTTTCATATCACCAAAGTCTTTTGCTTTAAAATAACAATCACATTCAGGGGGATACTATAAATCACCATAAAGGACAACTAAAAAACGGACTAACACAACCTCATACTAAATGGGAACTAAAATCAGAAAAATAAAAAAAAAATCAGAAAACCAAAACCAGAAAAATCAGAAAAACCAGAAAAATCAGAAAAATTACAGCTTTCACCCTGATAACAATAATATTAAAATTACATAATGAAAAAACAAAACCAAAAAAACCAAATCACAGCTTCCATCTTCTTCAATTTCAGTTCAAATTAAAAAGATATGGCATCCTCCTAAGTTCTAACAAATAAAAATTTTAAACTCAAAATCCTAATTAACAATTAACAATATATAAACAAATATTAGGGAATAAGAAAAAACTGGTCATACCATATTTATGTTTGGAATATGTGTTGATCCATGAGCGCTATTTGCATCAATTGGAGAGTGTTGGGCATCTTGTAACAAAGCTTCAATTTCTTCCGGCCTCATTCCAGGTTCAGATCGCTGAACTAGTAACTTAATCATGTTTCGCAATCCATGAAGGTCAGCCTCTTGGTGCTGCTGTTTGGCCTTCATGTCTCCAAGTTCAGCCTTCAAAGATGTGACTTCCTCCTGGTGTTGTTGCTTGAGTTCAGAAATTTCTGCATGCTTTTTTAAGTCACGTCGTGTAATAGATCTTCCATAGCACCTAACCCGACCTGGTTGTTCTTTTCCAAATAAAGACTCAAAAGCTTCCTCATCTGTTTCACCAGCAGCTTGCCGGTTTTGGAATTCATCCTAATTAAAAGAAACATTTGACATAGAATTAGTTACCGTATCCTAAATTTGATTTATAATCATTAGTAATTCAATGAATTCTCATACAATTGCATCTTGTGTTTCCTGATCAACTTCCTTCCTTTTCCGACTTGTTCGAGTAGCAAGGAACATTTCAAACCTTTTTGGTTCCTCATTTGTTTCCTTTGTCGCGCGCTATAAAATAAAGCCTTAAATAAGTAAGTCTATAACAACATAACTAAAATTAACTAAACAAATCCCAGCACAAATATGAAATAAGTATACTAGAGCCACTCGTACTCTTCCGAAATTGATTGTAGGATTGTAGGATGACTCCAATAATAGATCAATTTTATGAATTGACTTTTTGGAACTTGTGTCAGTCGATTTTTCACCATATCTTCGATGGTATCAAAGGGAACAAAGTGCTTATGCTTAATTTTTCCCTTGAACCGCTTCCAAGCATCCCGAATTGCTTGGATCACCCACTTTTCTCCACTGTCTGGGAGGATAAACTTGGTCTGCATGATATCAACAGTGTTATACGCACCTTCCTATATTTAAAATAATCGACATTTAATAATAATAGAAGAGTCTTACATTAACATAGTTCCACATGAATTTCTTAGCTTTAGGAGTTACAGCATGCCAGCTAGTGTACAAAAGACTCACAAATCTTTTATTTCTCCCAATTGTTCCTACAAAACTAGTTAAATTAGACACACTTTGATCGGTTGGTCCTACTGGCTGTCCAATATCAAAAATAACTTCTTCCCGCTGTTCCATAGTTTTTTCATAAATCTCTTTGCAAGTTGTTTTTCCCCGGGTTTTCTTCTTCTTTGGCTCTCCTAGTTTCATGCATTAGGGGGAAAATTAGGGAGTAATTAGTGATGCCAATTGAAAAATTAAGCATTATGATTTACAAAAAAATATAAAAAATGATAGAAATAAATTACCTTCGTCATCATCAATGTCCTCCATCACATGTGAATAATAATTTTCATCAAGTGGAAAGCTATCTCCTACATCATCACTTAGTTTAGAGCTTAGTCCGTCAATTTCTACATCTATCCCATTTTCAAAAACGAAAATCTGTAATAATGAAATGAGAGGTCTAATCACACCAAAATCTGGAAAGGCTCCCAATAATTGATGAAGAAAGGGGCTCCATGACTTCCTAACGCTAGAAATGACCCCTGCCATTGGATTAAGAAAAAAAATAAAAAAATAAAAATGGTCATCATTCACCCCATAACATGCTCAGTCGTATCCATAGGGTTAATTATTAAAAATTACATTATCATAAATATAGTATTAGTATTCAAATTTGAAAGGCTGGTGAGAAGTATGTATATTTTGGAGAGTAATAATTAATAAGGGAAGGGTAATTATTGGGTTAGAAGGGAATTTTTTGCAGAGTTAATTGTGATATATATGTCAGTTAATTGCATCAATTGTCGCTTCATACTGAAAACAAATTAAAATGGTAAAGTGGTTGCACTTTGAATCAAGTATTGAGTTAGAAAGACTTTAGCCAAAACAAGCAAAAAGAATAAATAAAAGCACTCCTCAGAATCCTGACAATAATTGATTAACATATAGTCACATATAAAGAGAGAAGGAGGTAACTTCAATACTTCATCCTAATCCTTTTTACAAAACCAAAGTATAACTAATCCATTACAAGCACCAAGCTTATTTGTGTTAGGGCAAAACAAAAACCATTCTTATTGCTTAGTTAGCAACAAAAAACTTTATGTTTGTCCATATATATTTTCTAACAATAATGTTCCACATTTCCACTATATGTGCCTAATAAGAAAATTCCACATTACTGTTGAGTTAAGTATTTATATTTAATACATAATATATGTCAAAACAGTTTAACATAAATAATCCAAAACAACTACCCTAATACTAATGATTGTCATGCATCTAAAATGATTGTCATGCATATTGGAATCTGAGAAAAGCTGTTAGATTGAAATCTACTGGAAATAAGCGTGCAAAGCCTTCCAAACTTGAGGACAAGGATCATGCAGATAATTCAAAGGACAAGGACCATGCAGATAATTCAGAGAACAGTGCTACTGTTTCATCAAATGAAGATGCAAAATGAATTTTGAAAGATATGTCATCTGCAGAGCAAAGTGATCTATTTGCTATTGTTACATTTAAACGTGAAAATTTTGTTCAGAGTCGGCACCCACCAGGAAAGCAATATGATACAATTCATTGGTGAGTTGCTGCCAACTTATTCATTGAGAAAACAGAAACGGAAGCTGAAAACAGAGAAGGAGAAGCCAACTTATTCATTGAGAAATCACAGAAACAAAAACTTATTAACGCTGCATTTGGATTCAGTCTCAGAAACAAACCCTAAAATACCACAAATCTTCATCAACAATAGCATGCATGTTATCAAATTGCAGTTCACAAATCCATATTTCACAGATTAAAACCCCCAAATTAAAACCCCTAAAATAGGAACCCTAAGCCTCTGATCAATTTCAGAAGCAAATAGAAATTAATACATACCTATTCAATGATGTGAGCACAGCGAAGATGAGAAGCACGGAGATGACGATGGCGAGAACGGCGCAGCGACGATGGTGAGAGCGGCTCAGTGACGATGGTGAGGGTGGCACAACGACGATCAGTGCAAGCGATGGCGAAGAGGAGGCGAAGAGGAGTGTCTAGTGGGGAGTGGGGGGTGAGTGGGGAGTGTCGGTCAATGGTGAGAGTTACAGGGTTTCTTCTTGTAGGGCAACGATGGCGAGGGCTTCTACTTCACGATGAAGGTGATGAAGGTGATGAGTGAGCTTTCAGGAAAAAGTGAGACTGAGGGTTTACGAAAGGGGACGAAGGTGATTGAGTGACATTTGGAGGGAATTGAATCACAAAAATTTTACTAAGTGTGATGAGTTTGCTTTCAGGAAAGAGGAAAAATTTCACTAAGTATCAAATTTTTTACTCTAGATACATTAGGCATCGCTTTTTAAGTGCACCCAAAACTTAAAAAATAGGCTACCCTTTAAAAGCGTCTCCTCTGATACGAAAAGTGAAGCTATAGATATCAACCTACAGCTACGCTTTATAAGTGATTTCTATAATACATAAGGCTACACTTTTTAAATGATGCCGCATTTGTGTATCATTTTCTCTTATAAAAAGGCAACACGGAGAAAAGCGTAGCCTATTCCTAGAATAGGCTACACTTTTCAAATGTAGCTTAAAAAAAGTGTGGCTGAATGGGTATTTTTCTTGTAGTGACAACAGCCCTCGCATACCTTTTTTATGACGTACTCTATTTGTTCAGGTCGGAGACACTTCAGGAGCGGTTGTGAGAAGCCCCTTCGGTATAGCACCCCTTGTATTACTGTGTACTTGACTGCTTCTCACTTCAAAATCTTTGGCTTAGACGGGTCCTACAGGAATTCATCCTTTTTGATAAACCTCTTAATTAGAACTTTCCAGTCTTGGTTCTCTCCTTGGTTTATGGTTAGGGTTACAGAGGACTCTTTGACTTTGTGCTGACTAGTTTTGACATTAGGTTAGCTCTCGCATTCTTTTTTCGAGGTACATGATGAACCATTACCTCATCGAAAGACACGCAAGGCTATTTAGTTTTCTCCAATTATTTTTGTAACGACCCAATTTCCAGCCTTGATATGTTATATGATTATGTAGAGGAAGAAGAGAGGATCATTTTGGTGAAATCGGAGTTTTGATTTGAGTTTTAGTTCAGAAGAAATCAAGCTTTGAAGATTTAAGTGTCATGAAAGTTTCTATCTTTTCTCTCTTGTTATTTTTGGCCAAAAATAAAGAAATGAGACAGCCTTGGAGGTCTTGGGGATGTAGGGTGAGTTGTGATTGGTTGGCTAGGAGGTGCATTAAAATAATATTAAAATATCTCAAGTGTATAACTACTAAAACTAGGTGTATCGGAACACTTGTAAAAACATCTCTAGAAATTATTTTCTGAGCTACTAGCATAAATGACACTAGTAACATATTTAATATGAGAATAGAACATGTATTATGAGACCTTAGCATTGCTAAAGTCTTCAGAGAGTGCTGGTGCTAAACTGCACCAATAAACTGTGAACCCGGTTAAACCAATTTTCCGTTTTTAACTAAAACAGATCAGGTAACCTTATAATATCATTCAAGCATCTTCTAATACTAATATAATGATAATATTATACTATTATCTCTCTTCTCTCATGAATCGAGTCTGATTCATCAAACAGAGAGTATTTACAAAAACTAGAATCAAACTCCTAACTGATACGGTTCAAAAACTAGGTTCTTCATGATTGCGTTATCGAGCTTGCCTCAGAAGAGGTTCTAGCTTAAGAATGACATAATGACAATGAGGATTGAGATGCTTGATGATATATAAGAGGTGTTCCCTTTACTGATCTTCCGGAGAAATCCGTGCCTTCAGAAAAGATCTCGTGTACTCGAAAAATCGGGGTTGTTACATTATACCCTCCTTAAAGAAAATTTTGCCCTCAAAATTTCAGCCGCGTGTAAGAATCTTTCTTCAAGTGGTCTATTTCCTTCAAGCCATCCTAACGAAGAGATCGGTCCATTCTTGACAGCATCCAAATCTCACACAGCCATAGCCATTAAGATTATAACAGCTATGAAGATAGCTGTGGCTCACGTCGATTCATCGTTCGGAGCTCGATTAAACCATGCCTATTCACAGTCATTGAGGTCTTATCTGCACCAAATAATCAACATTAAGGTGATCAGTCTTAATATCTCAAGTTAGGCACAAACATTTCCAAAATGAGCACTGATAGACATTCATGCCAAATGTATCTTGAAGATACCCTAACAGCATGAGACACACAAGAAGAGTATGCAATGAAGCATAGTCAGTCCACTCCCCAGGCTCTACTGGAAATGAACTGCTCTGATATCAAATTATAACAACCCAATTTCCAGCCTTGATATGTTATATGGTTATGTAGAGGAAGAAGAGAGGATCATTTTGGTGAAATCGGAGTTTTGATTTGAGTTTGAGTTCAGAAGAAATCAAGCTTTGAAGATTTAAGTGTCATGAAAGTTTCTATCTTTTCTCTCTTGTTATTTTCAGCCAAAAATGAAGGAATGAGACAGCCTTGGAGGTCTTGGGGATGTAGGGTGAGTTGTGATTGGTTGGCTAGGAGGTGGATTAAAATAATATTAAAATATCTCAAGTGTATAACAACTAAAACTAGGTGTATCAGAACAATTGTAAAAACATCTCTAGAAATTATTTTCTGAGCTACTAGCATAAATGACACTAGTAACATATTTAATATGAGAGTAGAACATGTATTATGAGGACTTAGCATTGCTAAAGTCTTCAGAGAGTGCTGGTGCTAAGCTGCACCAGTAAACTGTGAACCCGGTTAAACCGATTTCCTGTTTTTAACTAAAACAGATCAGGTAACCTTATAATATCATTCAAGCATCTTCTAATACTAATATAATGATAATATTATACTATTATCTCTCTTCTCTCATGAATCGAGTCCGATTCGTCAAATAGAGACTATTTACGAAAACTAGAATCAAAACTCCTAACCGATACGGTTCAAAAACTAGGTTCTTCATGATTGCGTTATCGAGCTTGCCTCAGAAGAGGTTCTAGCTTAAGGATGACATAATGACAATGAGGATTGAGATGCTTGATCATATATAAGAGGTGTTCCCTTTAATGATCTTCCGGAGAAATCCGTGCCTTCAGAAAAGATCTCGCGTACTCGAAAAATCGGGGTTGTTACAATTTTCGTAGCAGGGATTCGAGCTTCATAAGTCCCATTAATGCAGGATGTGACGACTTGAGAGTCGCTGTATACATCCAACATTTTTACTCCTACTTCCTTGGCCAATGAGAGTCCAGCGATGGTGGTTTCATACTCTGCCTGGTTGTTAGAAAGTAAAAACTTGTATTTAATGGACTGATCATATAGCACTTCATCCAAGCTCTCAAGGGTTATATCGGCGCTGTCAGACACTTGATTGGATGCTCTGTCTATGTGGAGTTTCCATCATGGGGTTGGCAGATTGGAATTTCTTGTGACGACCTCCTCCAGGAAGTCCACCATCACTTGGGCTTTGATGGCATTCCTTAGTTGGTACTTTATGTCAAACTATGAGAATTCTTTGGAGCAGGTCATCATTCTTTTTTCCAGGTCTAGTTTCTGCAAGACTTTCTTAGTCACATGATTTGTTCAAACGACGATTGGATGACTTCGAAAATACTGTGGTAGCTGCCTAGAGGATGTGAGTAGCAGAAAGGCTAACTTTTCCAACCGGGTGTACCAAGTTTTTACATTTTGGAATACCTTGCTAATAAAGTACACCAAAAATTGTAGCTTGTCTTTTTTGCGGATAAGCGTTGCTGCCATGGCCTCATCGGTTTTTGATAGGTACAAGAACAAAGCTCCCCTTCTACTAGTTTACTAAGTATGGGGGGTTCGAAAACTAGTTTTTTGCAATGCTAAAAGCTTCCTCGCATTCTTCCATCTATTGGAAAGTGATTCCCTTTTTCATTCAGTTAAAGAATGGGAGTTCTTTGTGAGATCAGGCTCCTATGAAACGGGATAGGGTGATAAGTCATTCCGTCAACCTTTAGAGATCCTTTAAGGTTTTTGGGCAAGCCATTTGGATGGTGGCTTCACACTTATCTGCGTTTGCCTCCACTCTCTATTGTGTGATCATAAAACCCAAGAATTTCTTGGCTTCTGCTACAAATGCACATTTTGCCAGGGTTCAATTGCATCTTATATTTCTGTAGGGCTTCAAATACTAATTTCAAGTCTTTTTCCAGGGATCCTATGTCAGTAGTTTTGATTAGCATGTCGTTAATGTAGACTTCCACCGACTTGCCTATCTAGTCGCTGAATATTTTGGTCATTAACCACTAGTATGTGGCTCCGGCTTCTTTTAAGCTGAAGGACATAATCGTGTAAAATTATGTTCCTTATGGATTATGAATTCTATTTTTTTCTCATCCATATGGTGCATTGGAATCTGGTTATATCCCGAGTATGCGTCCATAAAGATAGGATACTTAAATTTTGACGCGAAATCAACCAGGTTGTCGATGCTAAGTAAAGAGTCCTTGCGGAAAGATTTGTGGAGGTCGGGGTTGTCCAAGCACATTCTCCACTTCTCAGTAGCCTTCTTTACGAGCACAATCTTTGATAGCTAGGTTGAGTAAGGTAATTCCCAGATGAACCCCACCTCCAGGAGGTTGGTCACTTATTTCTTAACTTCGGTGGCTCTATCGGAGGACATCTTTTGTCTTTTTTGGGATAAGAATATGATGTCTAACTTTGTTGACAACTGATGGGACATGTCCATAAGGTCTATCCCGGGAATGTTAAAAGGTGTCAATGCGAACAGGTCTCAATTTCTTTAAGGGTCGCTATCAGGGGCATTTGAGTTCGTAAGGAATGTTCCGATTAAGATCGGTGTATTTTTCTCCGAATCCTCAATCTGCACCTTCTCAAGGTCCCCTTGAGGCTCTAATCAAGGACGGTTTTCTAATCTCGCATCCAAGTCTACGATGAAATTCCTGTTATATCCCGTGACTTCTTCCTAAGGCACGGGCTAGCATTGTTTCAGACGATTGCCAACTCATCATCCCCGTTGACTGTTTCAATGGTTTTATCATTGGCCCAATACTTTATTGTTAGGTACTTGGTAAAGACCATAGCATAACCACCATTGTATGTTGTGGAGTCATCAAGAATAACGAAATTGGCCATAGCTGACTTCGTTGTGTTCCCGATCCTGATGCAGATTGGTGATTTGATGTCACTGTCTGGTCTGATAAAGAAATTTTTGAGGCCTACTACTCCAGTTGGTGTCTTTTTAATTCCGTTTCTTTAAACCTAAGGGCATCGACAACATTCCAGAATAGTATGTTTGAGTCAACACCCATATTGACTAGGATTCATTTGACTACACCAATACCGATCTTGGCTGTAATGACCGTAGGAGGATCGTCTGTAAGCTAACTGAACTTGCAATCCTATGGGCAAAAATTGTTGTCAGGAAACCTGGGTGGGTGTTGAGGCTCTGACATGGTCGCGAAAAGAATCTTGAGCTCTTTTTTCTATGAAGACTTCAATTTTTCATAAGTCCTCTGCGTTACGACGTTAACAATGATGGTTGGATCCAGGTCACTTTCTTCACGCGTGGCAGGTTTGATGGTTCTAGAATTATGCCCTTCACCAATCTCAGGTGACCTTTTGTGAGGGGTCTTTTCGGATCGCAAATAATTTTTGCAAATTCGAGGAGCTTTCCATCCCTGATGGCTTGCTCGAGGGCATCTTTCAAGTCTATGCAATCATATATTTTGTCCACGCATCCTTTGTGGTAATCACGGTACAGGGAGTTGTTGCCTCCAATGTTGTCTTTCAATTGCCTAGTTTTTGGCAAGACACCTTGGTTCATGATCTGTTGATAGACTTCTACAATCGGTGCTATTAGGGGGTGTAGTTGGTGACTCACCAAGGGCAAGGTGGCTTAGCTATTTTACCTTTTGGGCCCTCCCGGGTTATTTATGAATGATCATTTTTTTGAGGCGCTAAATTAGCGACCTGCCACTTATCAACTGCCACCACCAAGCTTACCTCCTAATCGTTTATGTATTTCCTAGCCACACTTTGGATCTCGTTCATGGTCCAAACGGGTTTAGTGGTAAGATATTTTTAGGAGTCTTCATTTGTCAGCCTGTTGGCTAGGCATAGGGTGGCAACTGAGTTCGTGAGGCTATCTATTTCAAGGCATTCATCGTTAAACTGATCCAGGTATTTTCTCATTGACTCATCATTTCGCTGGGTTACTCCCATAAAATTTATTGGGTACTTGGCTTTGACTATTTGCGTTGTAAATTAGGGCAAAAATTTTAGGAGATGTCGAGAAAGTCATGATGGATCCTTGTGGTACAGAATTGAACCACTTAATTGTTGGACCTACTAGGGTTACTAGGAAAGCACGACACCAGACTACGTCAGGAACTTCCTCCAAGTTTTTCCTGGCCTCGAATGCAGTCAAGTCTTCTTTGGGTCCTTTGTTCCGTCATAACACATGTCCATCGGCTTGCCAAACTTTTTGGTGAGACGAACTCGGAGGATCCTATCATCAAAGGGGGTAGCTCCCATGACGACAGACTCATCTCGCCATCTTTTTTTCCCTTAGGGGATCTACCATTTCTTTTCTTGAGGTGACCCTGATAGTCGTAACTCGGGGATTTTGTGTCTTCGCCATGAAGGTGGCTTTGACGTTGGTCGTTGGCATCACTCATCTCCCTAATGACGTCTAGCTTGTCGAGTGGGCGAACGGGAGTAACGCCTCTTCCAAGGTTGCGCCCAGAGTGTGCTTCGAAACTCAATACGAGTTGATATCGATCGCTAGTAGTGACCTCTCTTTCATGGTTTTGAAGTCGATGACATAACTTTTAGATGATACGTGCATTGTTGGATCCTGTTCCCCCAAAGGGCCTAAAATGCAGAATCTGGGTGTGAATTTTTACCATGTCGTGGCTAGTGGCTAGGTGTCACTGACATGGACTATGCTTGGAATTCGTACCCCATTCAGAGCTTGGAGATGTTTTGGGGGATTATACTCCCCATTATCTTCCGGCAGGTTTTGCAAATGTGGCTGTCTAGAGGTCATGGAGTTTTTCAATAGTGATATATACAGATGATGCCAATGTTTGTGAATTACCTTTGAAGCATTGGACATCTCTTCCTCAAACTTCATGTTGACCTCCTGTCAAGCCCCTATGGTGCGTGAAATAGGTAGGGAATAACCTAAAAAGATATTTCAACGATCAAGTCAGTAAGTGTCAATGAGGTAGGGTTTATCAAAGTTTGATTTGTCATACCTGGAGAAGTGGGTAGCTCTTCTTTATATAAGGTTGGGTGTTAATCATATACCCTAGATTGTTATGAGATTGGGAGCTTCAAGGTTTTTTAATTCAAAAAGTCGTTAAAGCGTCGTGGAGTCAAGTGATAAGAGAAGGCTCTGCGCTTTGGGATCGTGTGGAGGTGGGAGCTCCCTCTTGGGTCATACTTGGGCCGTTAGGGCCTAGGGTCAAGTTTGTAACAATTAACTAACATGGGGAAAAAATATTTTTTACGTATTTTATTCTTTTTCATTTGATTAATATGTTATTCAAAGAAGATACAAAATTAGCCACTAAATGTGTATAAATGTATATACCGTATAGTACATATTTTTCATATTATTTTGTATTTTAATATATATTTTTTTATACAGTTGATTTGATGGCTTATTTTTTCTATAGACGTAGTATAAGTTATTAGAGAAAGTATCATTATTCTTTTTTGAAAAATGATAAAATATTACTCTTCTCTTCTTGTAAAATAGATAATTTAGTTTATTTGTCTAACACCATTAAAATAATTGACAAACTATTTTTTTAAAAAAAGTTAAATTTTTTATCAAATAAAATTCGAAATGTAATTTACAATTCTACCCATTCGTTTCTCTCCTTGGAATTGTCTCTATGTATATTAAAGAGAAATAAAAAACCTAAACCGCTAGTATCATCCACTCTAACATCATTTCATCATCAACATCACCAATAGAAAAGACACATGGTTTGCCACTTGATGGTCTTCCCATCAAAAAGCTGGTCATCATTGAATAATAGAGAGGCACCACGGTGCTTTAGATGAGGTACCAGAGGATGGTGGTGCAAAGACAAGTCGGTTTGAGAATAGATGACTTGTCGACGCGATTGGCAATGTCTGTGGAATGCCCTGCTGAAGCTGCTACAAATGTCAAAGGGAGCTTTCTTCGATACTATACTATGTGACAAGAACTCTATAGAAAGTTACTTGGGAAGGTATAGATGGAGGCTCTATAGCAAAAAAGTAGCAACAATAGCGTAGATCTACGCAGCGACATAAATGTGGAGTCGATAATGGTGGGAGCTAAGGATAAAATACGGAGGTGAAGCGTGTAGTAGAGGATGATAGAAGCAGAGGTCATGGTGAGGGATAGGAGAAGGGGATGGCGTATATGGGAAGAAGAGTGTGATGAAGGAGTCCTTCTCACCTTTTCTTGTTATTTTCTTTATTTGATTTATTTTTATATTTTTCTTTATTTATTATATGAGGAGAATCCTTTTTTTTTAACTCTTCCATCTCCACTACTTTTCCAACTGCGCAATCACTTGAAACAAAAGAGTAATGGGGTGTGTGAAACAGCATCAATGATTTTATCTAAACCACTAAAGCTTTACCTATCTTATTTGGTATGTAGGTTGGCTTGCGAAACACAATCCTATGCTGGGGTTAGCATTTTGATTTGCAATAAACCCCAAATTCTTATTGATAGGCTTGATAGAACCTTTATATTTGTTATTGATTAATTTAATCTCACCTTGGTCTCCTCCCACATACACTTCCTTGACACCAATGACTCCTTTGTCTTTCTTCTCTCGTCTTACAATCAATTTCTATCCCTAATCCTATCCTAATCCCAGTTCCTCTATCCCAAATTTTCTCTCCTTTAATTTCATCATAAAATCGATAAATGGATTAGGCAAATCTTGGAGATTTAAATTTGAATCAACATTAAAATATGGATTAGGATTCGTTACTTTCTCAGTCTGTATATGATACCATCTTAGCTATCATAGGCTCAACACTCGTCACGGGTTGCCTACCACCAAATTTATATTCTCTTCTTAATGGATCATACCAATTACAATGACAACATAGTGAAAGAAGTCTTTGATACTTCACAACATAGCAACACCATTGACCATGATACAATGGTGAACTAGTGAATCCAAGTCAATTTCCACACAAGTTCTTGTAATTTTCCTTTCTAAGCTATAGTCCTGGTTGTATTAACCCTCATATGATCCCTCATATGGCCCATTGATGATAATATCAGATAGTCATCCATTTAAACCAAACCTACACCATAGTGCTACCAAATGTTTCCTTTGTTAACTTAAACTTTTTGTGTCTACTACTTAACTGCCAAATGCAATACTACTACCATCCATGGGCCACCATTCACAATTAACACTAGGAAGTTATTTTGGTTCATTAATCTTGACAAAGTTAACAATTTTATTGTAGTGACATAGTTTAGATTTACCAAAATTGACAAGGTCAACAACTCTACTATAGTGAAAATAGCCATAAATCTACCTTAGTTGGCCAAACTAAGAATATAAAACAACATCTTACTCTTTAAAAGAGCCTAAAGGAAAACTAAGAACAATGCTTAATTCATATTCAACTCAACTTCACTATTTAAACAAAAAGTACATTTATTTACACTAATGGGAAGGCAAAGTCTAGATAAACTAGACAATGTGAGACTAATAATAACATTAAAATTCAATATCTTAGATAATATGGGACTTGTATGTGCTGATTACAATTAACTAATATACTTAACCTACTAATTCTGTAGGTTCTTGCATCATTCTTCCTCTGTTTATCTTTGAAAGGGTCAAATTTCACCGATTTTGGTAGTCACTAAAACCTTGGTTGCTAAATTAGAAAATAACAACCGACTCTGGTTGCTAACCGTTAGCAACGGATTTTATTGACCGAATTTTAACCAAGGTTACTAAACCACTATCAAACGATATCGGTCGCTAACAAAATCGGTTGATAAATAGAAACTAATTTTTTGGTAAATAAATTAGTCGCTAAGAAAATCGATCGCTAAATCAGTCGTTAATACTTGATCTAAAATTCTAAAATCGGTCACTAAATTGATCGCTATTACAAATTTCCTAATTATAGATTTTTACTATATTTCATATATCCTATTGTTAAAATTTGATTTTTCATAAATAATTATATTTCAACAAAACATATAAATGATAAGTGATAGATCAATTCAATTTTTCAAATAAATCGATTAGATTCATAATCCAGATATACATTGATAGTTTTATAGCCAATGATCTCAAATAGTGCAAAGAACAAGCATAGGAAAAGGAATTTCATTTATATAAAAAGAGTAAAAAATCCCAAGAACCTTCAGAATCCTATATGTATATATACAACAGGCTTGGCAGTTAGCAACTAAAATGTATTTATAATCTAAATCTCAGTAATGAGCGGATATTTTATACGATTTTTGGCATCATTTTCATATAGTTTTTGTTATGTTTTGTTTAAGTTTTATTATATTTTCATAGGTTTTAGTGCAAAATTCATATTTTTAGATTCTACTTTGAGTTTGTGTGTTTTATGATTGTAAATCATGTTGCTTGTATGCGAAGTTTGTATTCGTAGGTTTTGATGAATGACAAACCAACAAACGACATGAAAGACAAACCAACAGACAACTTGAATGAACAAGCATATTGAAAGATCAACCAACATTCAACGTTGAGGAATGAAGAGTTGAAAGCAACACAACAACAACAAGAAACTCAAGTCCACAACATTTGAAGACAAGTATAGTGTCTTAGGACTTAGTTTGTATTCGTAGGTTTTGATGAATGACAAACCAACAAACGACATGAAAGACAAACCAACAAACAACTTGAATGAACAAGCATATTGAAAGATCAACCAACATTCAACGTTGAGGAATGAAGAGTTGAAAGCAACACAACAACAACAAGAAACTCAAGTCCACAACATTTGAAGACAAGTATAGTGTCTTAGGACTTAGGTAACTTCTTGTTAAGAACCAATTGCTAAATCTCTCAACACACACTCACAAAATGTTTTGATGCACATCTTGCAATTCGATGCTAGCCAAATGGTTTAAAAAACTTGTTTTCAAAGGTACAAAAGCATAGGAATTGACTCCAACAAGTTTGAGATCAATCCTAAGTATTTTGAAGTGATTTTAAGCCATTCTTTAAGGTTTGCATCGATGCACACTCATCTTGCATCGATGCAAAGCATGCAACGACTTGTTGCATCGATGCAAAGATGTTTGCATCGATGCAACCTAGCTGAAAATTCAAATTTCAGCTTCAAAGACACATTTGCATCGATGCAAAGTGTTATGCATCGATGCAAATGATTCAAAAACATAAAAAACGGCTAGTTTTAACAAAACGGCTCCATCCCATTAACTCCCCAACGTTTCTAAGGTTTGGGAGGTCTATAAATAGATGGATTAAAGCCTTATTTCACACACGTGAGTATTTGCAAACTATCTTGTTCATATTCTTTCATTCTACACATTTTTAAGGTGTTATAATACACAATTTGAGAGAGCAATATCAATTGGTTCAATAGTGCTAAACTTGTAATCATACACTCTTCTAGAGAGTACTCATTTCATCTCAACAATTCTTTGAGAATTGTTTTCTTGTAACACTTTGTAAATTGGAGTGTGATCTCCAAGGTTGAGTCAAGAGTTATAAACACTATAGTCGGTGAGGATACCAAAGAAGTATACTAAGTACTCAAGGCAAATCTTAGAGAAGGAATCTCTAAGTGGAGTGGGTTAGTATACGAGTGGTGATCATATACCGTGAGGTGTTAGAAACTAAGGACTCGGATTGTAAACGGTTTTGCGCGAGCACCTTGAAGCTTGGCAATAGTGGAACTTCTCAATAGCGATTGAGAAAGAAAGTGGACGTAGGACAAGGATTGTGCCGAACCACTCTAAATAGCGTTTGCGTCTCTCCAAACTCATCTCTTCTATATTATTGTCTTTTACCTTTGAGCAAATAAATTGTGATCGAAAAGTAGCTTCGTAAGTACTTAAGGAATAGCTTAAGTCTGATTGGTGAAAAGCTTGATCAATTTATTTGAGTTGGTGTCTATTGGAAAGTAAAAGCTCCTTATAAATGCTTAGCAATTGAGTTAAGCTCTTGGAAAAATACTAGTACAATAACACTTTTGTATATTGTCTTTAACTTTCGCAAAAAAGATTCATTGTTATTGCAATACTCAATTCACCCCCCCTCTTGAGTAACTGTGCATAGGTTCTACAAGTGGCATCAGAGCTTAACCCTTTGAAAGACTTAACCGTTTAAGGGAAAAGATCATGGCAAGCACAAGCTTTAACAACAACAACACTAGTGAAGGTAACTCAACCGCTAGACCTCCTCTTTTTAGCGGAACAAATTACTCTTATTGGAAAAATAAGATGAGAATTTGGATCCGTTCTCAAGATGTGAGAATTTGGAAAGTGATTGAGAATGGAAATCACATTCCAACAAAGACAACAAGCGCTAAAGAAGGAGAAGTCTCCGTCTTAAAGCAAGTACCGAAAGGAGAAAATGAATATAGTGACGATGATTGGAAGAAAGTGGCAATGAATGATAAAGCCATCAACTTCATTCATTGTGCACTTAACGAGCATGATTATATGAAGATCTCTACATGTGAAACCGCTAAAGAGATTTGGGATAAACTCCAAATCACTTACGAAGGAACCGACCACGTTAAAGAATCAAAGGTATTTATGTTGGTTCATGAATGGGAAAATTTTAAAATGAAAGATGAAGAGAGCATTGAAGAAGCTCTTGAAAGACTCTCCAAGATCTTCAACAACCTAAGCATGCTTGGCACAAAATACAATGATAAACAAATTGTGACCAAGGTGCTTACAAGCCTTACACCAAAATGGAACTCCAAAGTGAACGCCATTGTGGAAGGAAGACTCTATGATCAACTTACATTTGATCAACTACGAGGTAATCTTCTCACCTATGAGATGACTATGCTAAATAGACAAAAAGGTGAAGAAAGCAAGAAGAAAAGTCTCGCCCTTAAAACAACATCACTACAAGAAGAGAGTGATGATAATGAAGAAGAAGGAGATGAAGAATTTGCACTCTTATTAAAAAGATTCAATAAGTTTGCAATGAAGAAAAACTTCAAGAGCAAAACAAAGGTACCAAAATGCTATGAGTGTGGAGAAGTTGGACACATTAAACCCAATTGTCCAAAACTTCAAAAGGAGGACAAAAACAAGAAATTTAAGAAGAAGGAGAAAGCATACATATCATGGGAGAACGAGGATGAATCCGACTCCGATGACGACGAGGTTGCAAATCTTTGCTTAATGGCAAGCGAAGAAAAGGTTAGTAATGACAACTCCACTTCTTTTAATTTACAAGATGAATATGATGCCTTACTTGAGGTGTACACAAAACTTACCCAAGATTATTCTCTCCTAAAGAAAAAGAATATGGATCTTTTAAAACAAAATGAGATGTTGAAAAACGAGAATATCAATCTTGGAAAAGATAAGTGTAGCACAAGTAGTGATCCATACAAATCTTGTAAAATGCATGAAAATGAAATTACAAATCTTAAGAACACTTTAGCTAAGTTCAATGAATCTTCAAAGAACTTAGATAAAATGTTGAAAAACCAAAAGCATGTTCATAATAAGGAAGGTTTAGGTTTTGAAAAAGGAAAATTTAAAAATGCTAAAACTCCTATTAGGCAACCGCAAGCCCAAAAGGCAAGCATGCCTAAAAGGAATGAAGCCTTTAAACATCCTCCTCAACATGCTTCATTTAGAAATTATAATCACAATGCATATAGATAAAAAGATGTTGCATTTAGGAAACAACCTAGGCAACCATTTAGAAACATGCATAGGATGCATAATCCAAATGTCATATGTCATTATTGTAATAAAGTAGGTCATATAGCACCCGTATGCTTTACTAGAATTAAACATATAAACTTTCGTAGTCAAGATACGAGATGGGCACCTTATGGGCATTATGCTCATACTAACCATCAAGGACCCAAATTCACTTGGGTACCTAAATCCCAATTTTAATTGTTTTTGTAGGTACGTGTTGGAGCTAAGGATACAAATTGGTATGTTGATAGTGGATGCTCCAAACACATGACCGGCGATGAATCAAAGTTCACCGCAATAGAGCCTACAAACGGAGGAAACGTGATCTATGGAGACAACAACACCGGCAAAGTAATCGGCGTTGGAAAAGTTGGTAAAAATTCTTCTACCTCCATAGATAATGTTATACTTGTCAAAGGTCTCAAACATAATCTCATTAGTGTTGGCCAACTTTGTGACAAAGGAAACTTAGTCACCTTTGATTCAAAATGTTGTTTGATAAAAAGGCAAGACACTAATGAAATTGTGCTAATTGGGCACCGTGTTGACAATGTATACATGATTAATCTAGATGAAGTTTCCTCAAATGATGTGAAATGCCTTGTTAGTAAAAATGATGAAACTTGGTATCTTGGATTCTAATCTAATATGATTTGTTTGAATTCATTGTATTTATATTGCTATTTTTGTATCTCTTACTAACTTAAGCATTGGAGATATCCAATTAAGCCATTGTTTTGTAGGTTTATGAGTTGATGAATGAGTGATTAATCTTGAGGTAGAAGAATTTGAAGATTATAAACAATGGAGGATCAACAAATTGAAGTTTATAATGGTTTAAATGAGTATATACATGATAGAACTCAAAGGATTGAAGAAAGAACCACCAAAGGATGAAAATTTGGTGATTTTGGGCAAAATGATGCATGTTGCATCGATGCAACCAAGCTTTGCATCGATGCAAAGCACACAACGTGCTATGTGCATCGATGCAAAGCCCATTGCATCGATGCAAACACGACCAAATTGCACAAAAACACGTGAATTTGGCATTTTTGAGCAACAAAACCCCACTTTTTCATCATCTTCAACCTCACAACTCATATCACCTCCAAACCTCCATAACCTCCAAAACAAGCTCACATATAGCTTTATACAACTCACAAAACTTAGATACCCACTACAAACAAATTACATATTTGAAGTCCCCACATTCTCTTCTACAAAACCCATAAAACAAAATCATCCACAATGCCTAGAATCAAGAGAACCGTCAAGAAGTCAAAAGGCTCTTCAAGTGTGGTTCCACCTCCCAATAATCATCCTTTGGCAAGGTACTTTGCTTCTAATGAAGATCTTCAATTCTATGAGGCAAGGCTCGCCGGAAGAAAGGAAATTCCTCCGAGGTATTTGGATCCGACCCTTCTTGTCATTCATAACTTTGATACTCTTAAGGCTATTCTAGTTCATCAAGGTCTCATGGATTTTGTTCAACTTAAGAGTAAATTTTATCCGGATTTAGTTGCCATAGCCTATAGTACACTCATGATTGAGATTGATGAGGAAGATGAATCAAGTTTCACATTATTCTTCAAGATAGGAAGAAAGGATTATAGGCTAGATGGTGATGAGTTAGCCACCATTTGGGAGTTGCCAAATCAAGGTGACTTGTTTAAAGGTGGTAAAACCCCAATTGATGAATGGGGTTATTCAAAGGACAATGCCATGCATTTATTCAATCTTGTACAAGGAGCTCATTCCAAAATTAGTTGCAATTCAATGAGTGCGGAACATAGAACTTTGTTATATCTAGTCACCTATGTATTGCAACCTAGAATATCCGGGCATGCGAATGTAAATGATGAAGATTTGATTGTCATGTGGGCTATGATGAATGGAATTAAGATTAATTGGCCATACTTTATAATACAACATATGGTTAGGCTCAAGATGAAGGATAGGAATGGTGGATTAGGATTCCTTTGCCTATGGTCTAAAGTCTTTGATTATGTTGGTATTGATATATCAAATGAGATTGCCAAGGAAGTACCACCTCAATCTTGTATCAACACTTATATTCTCAACAAAATGGGAAGAAGAAATGTTGATGAACAAGGTCCTCAAGAGCAAGCTCCTCCACAAGCACCTCAAGCTCAAGAACCACCCTCCTTGGTTGATGTAATGAGAGAATTACAATCCATCAACCAAAACATCCAAAGGATTAACGTAGAGCATGGTAGGCAACTTGAAGCACTTAATCGTCGTGTGTCTCGTGTAGATCATCGCACGGGTCGCTTGGATCGTCGTATTGATGACTTATATGAGCATTTCGGGATCCACCTACCATATGAAGAGGACACTGATGATGATGAAGACCAAGATTGATTGTCTCCTCTTCATCAAGTCAATTTTTATTGCTTTATGTTTATTTGATTATATGAATTGTTAAACTAACTCCTAGTAAGCTAAGGATTTCTATTATGGTTTTAATACTTTGATATGTTCTTCATAATTTTGTTTAATGATTAATGCTTGTATGCTTATTTGGTGAATAACTCAAAATAGGCTTGGTACCCCTATTTTAAGTTAATGTGCATGCTTTAATATATTTCACTTATTTAGGGGGAATTATGCATGCTTGTTTTATATATAAAAAGAGGAAATCAAATTCTTTTTGAAAGGGGGAATATCTCATCCTTGAAATTAATAGAGAAATTGAACTTAAAAAAAATTCATTGTTTTATGCATGCTTCTATGACACATTTCAAACTCCTTTCTTTTTGATAATGTCAAAAGGGGGAAGAAAAGTTTGAGGATATTTGAAGTTTTGAACTTTTGAAAAAGAAGAAGTTTGAGGATTTGAAAAGAAGACATAAGTTTGCGAAACAATAATTTCAAAAAGACTTCCGCTAAGCAAAAACTTTTCATATCTAAATCGTTTTCTTTGATAAACGCCCTTTAAAGGAACAAATGCACATATTTAGGGGGAACTCCTGCAAAAATTTTTTGTGAAGTCTTCTCCAAAGCTTTCTATAAAACAAAGTGCATTATTGTTGCTTTCAAAATCATTTATAAATGCATATCCTCAAAATTGGTTTGTCATTATCAAAAAGGGGGAAATTGTAAATCATGTTGCTTGTATGCGAAGTTTGTATTCGTAGGTTTTGATGAATGACAAACCAACAAACGACATGAAAGACAAACCAACAAACAACTTGAATGAACAAGCATATTGAAAGATCAACCAACATTCAACGTTGAGGAATGAAGAGTTGAAAGCAACACAACAACAACAAGAAACTCAAGTCCACAACATTTGAAGACAAGTATAGTGTCTTAGGACTTAGTTTGTATTCGTAGGTTTTGATGAATGACAAACCAACAAACGACATGAAAGACAAACCAACAAACAACTTGAATGAACAAGCATATTGAAAGATCAACCAACATTCAACGTTGAGGAATGAAGAGTTGAAAGCAACACAACAACAACAAGAAACTCAAGTCCACAACATTTGAAGACAAGTATAGTATCTTAGGACTTAGGTAACTTCTTGTTAAGAACCAATTGCTAAATCTCTCAACACACACTCACAAAATGTTTTGATGCACATCTTGCAATTCGATGCTAGCCAAATGGTTTAAAAAACTTGTTTTCAAAGGTACAAAAGCATAGGAATTGACTCCAACAAGTTTGAGATCAATCCTAAGTATTTTGAAGTGATTTTAAGCCATTCTTTAAGGTTTGCATCGATGCACACTCATCTTGCATCGATGCAAAGCATGCAACGACTTGTTGCATCGATGCAAAGATGTTTGCATCGATGCAACCTAGCTGAAAATTCAAATTTCAGCTTCAAAGACACATTTGCATCGATGCAAAGTGTTATGCATCGATGCAAATGATTCAAAAACATAAAAAACGGCTAGTTTTAACAAAACGGCTCCATCCCATTAACTCCCCAACGTTTCTAAGGTTTGGGAGGTCTATAAATAGATGGATTAAAGCCTTATTTCACACACGTGAGTATTTGCAAACTATCTTGTTCATATTCTTTCATTCTACACATTTTTAAGGTGTTATAATACACAATTTGAGAGAGCAATATCAATTGGTTCAATAGTGCTAAACTTGTAATCATACACTCTTCTAGAGAGTACTCATTTCATCTCAACAATTCTTTGAGAATTGTTTTCTTGTAACACTTTGTAAATTGGAGTGTGATCTCCAAGGTTGAGTCAAGAGTTATAAACACTATAGTCGGTGAGGATACCAAAGAAGTATACTAAGTACTCAAGGCAAATCTTAGAGAAGGAATCTCTAAGTGGAGTGGGTTAGTATACGAGTGGTGATCATATACCGTGAGGTGTTAGAAACTAAGGACTCGGATTGTAAAAGGTTTTGCGCGAGCACCTTGAAGCTTGGCAATAGTGGAACTTCTCAATAGCGATTGAGAAA
This sequence comes from Arachis hypogaea, assembly GCF_003086295.3. Taxonomy (NCBI): domain Eukaryota; kingdom Viridiplantae; phylum Streptophyta; class Magnoliopsida; order Fabales; family Fabaceae; genus Arachis; species Arachis hypogaea. Next base: position 118,950,551 of record NC_092046.1, on the reverse strand, counting down.
GAAAGTGGACGTAGGACAAGGATTGTGCCGAACCACTCTAAATAGCGTTTGCATCTCTCCAAACTCATCTCTTCTATATTATTGTCTTTTACCTTTGAGCAAATAAATTGTGATCGAAAAGTAGCTTCGTAAGTACTTAAGGAATAGCTTAAGTCCGATTGGTGAAAAGCTTGATCAATTTATTTGAGTTGGTGTCTATTGGAAAGTAAAAGCTCCTTATAAATGCTTAGCAATTGAGTTAAGCTCTTGGAAAAATACTAGTACAATAACACTTTTGTATATTGTCTTTAACTTTCGCAAAAAAGATTCATTGTTATTGCAATACTCAATTCACCCCCCCTCTTGAGTAATTGTGCATAGGTTCTACAATGATGATTTCAGGTATTTTCTGGCTGAAATTGAGGAGCTTTGGAAAAAGTCTGATTCAGAGACAGAGAAAGGACTACAACTATTGTTAGGATCTAACCTCCATGCACTCGAAGGAGTATTTCTGGAGCTACAGAAGTCTGAATGGCGCGCTCTCAATGGCTATGGAAAGATAATATCCAGGGCTTTCCATAAATATATAATAGTCTATACTTTGCTCTCGAAATGAAGGTCCAAAACTGGTGTTCAACGCCAGTACTCCACCCTTTTTCCTGCGTTGGACGCCCAAAACGGAGCAGCTGGCGTCCAACTCCCAAAAAGGAGTCCAAAGCTGGTGTTCAACACCCAAGAGGAGTCCTAGGACGTGGAGACACCCTTAGCTCATCCCAAACGCTCACCAAGTAGGCCTGGAAAGTGGATTTTCGTACTATAAGACTAGTTTATCTTATTTCTGTAATTCTTAGTTATCAGATTAGTATATATAGGAGAAGATCACCCATGTTTATGATCTTCTACCTCATATTCTTCCCCCACTTTTACATTCGAACACTATTCTATGTATAGTAGGAGTCACTAACCTCCTAGGTTAAGGTTAGGAGCTTTGCTGATTCTTATAGATTAATAATATCACTATTCTATTTCAATCTATGCTTGATTCTATTCTAAGATGTATCTTCATTCTTCATCCTAATGAATTGGGAGTGTAACTTGACCGTCATCCCTATTCTACATGGGTTCTTGCGAGTCCTTGACGGGATAGTATTGAACCACAACCTTGATTATACATCTCTTAGACGGCTAATCTACAACTTCGTTGGGTACTTGGAGACATCAGTGCAGCCGAGGTACGGAGCGATTAGGGCTTTTGTGGTATAGGCTAGAATTAATGGAGCAGTGTTCCCTAATCCAGAAGATCCGTCCTTGTCTGTGGCGCTTTGAGTAGGATCACCAAGGGAATGGACTGCTAGAGCTTCACCCTCGTTCAGATTGGGTGACCACTGACCCGGCATTTGACCTGAAGCAGAGGAGATTAATGACCACTGACCTGGCGTTAGTCACTTACAGTCTGCCATGGAATGAATCATCAGAAGTTAGAGTAGATAGTGAGAAAAATTGATCCAGAAAGAGGAAGCATCTCCAAAGCCTCAATCGTTCTCTCATCACTGATTTCACACCAATTAAGTAATTCTGTTTTATTCTATTTTTATGCATTTTTTGTGACAAACTATATTTTCTATCCGCCTGACTAAGATCTGCAAGATAGCCATTGCTTGCTCAAACCAACAATCTCCATGGGATCGACCCTCACTCACCTGAGGTATTACTTGGACGACCCGGTGCACTTGCCAGTCTATCTGTGCGAATATTGTGGCAATTTCGTGCACCAAGTTTTGGGTGCCGATGCCAGTGATTGTTTGAGTTTGACAAACTACCGGATTATCTTGTTGCTTAGATTAGGTACTTTTTACTATTTTGTTTTGTGTCTTTCGTTTTCTTTTTCAAAATCCATCTTTTCTTTGTCTTTTGTTTGAGTCTAGTGTCAGTTCTTAAGTTTGGTGTCCTTTTTGTGTTCTTTATTTTCTTTATTTTTGAATTTGTTCTTAAGTGTTCTTCTTGGTATTCAAGTTGTTCTTATTTCTTTTTTATCTTAAAATTTTTAAGTTTGGTGTCTTTTGGTTGTTTTTCTTTAAAATTTCAAAAAATTAGTGTTTTTGATCTAAAAATTTTAAGTTTGGTGTCTTTTGGTTATTTTTCTCTTTCTTCATTGATTCAAAAAATAAAAAATATCTTTTCCATCTTAATTCAAAATTTTCGAAAATCTTATTTCTTTTTTTTATTTTGATTTAAAAATTTTAAAGTTTGATGTTTTCTTGTTAGTGAAGTTAAATTTCAAATCTTATCTTTTTAAATCTTTTCAAATCTTTTCTTTTAATTTAATTCTTTCCTATCTTATCTTTCTTTTAAATTTTAAAAATCAAATCTTTTCAAAATTCAAATCTTTTTCAAATCTTCACCATATCTTATATTTTCAACTTATTTTCAAATCTTTATCTTATCTTGTTTCAATTCCAAAATTCAAAATCAAATATTTTTCAAATCTTTTCAATTCTTATCTTATCTTGTTGACTTTTTCTTTCCAATTTTAAATTTAATTTTTTTAAAAATCAAATCTTTTTCAAATCTCCTATCTTATCTTATTTTCAAATCTTTCTTAATTAGTTACTTGTTTTCTCTTCCCTCTTTTTCAAAACTTCCTAACTAATTCCTCTTTCTTCTATTTTCGAAAACTTCTTACCTTTTTCTCCTTCTTTTTTTTCGAAAATCACATTCAATATTCAAATCTTTTTAATTCAATTAATAATTAAAATAAAAGTAAAAATATTTTAAGTCTAGTTTTTCTTTTTACTTCTTTTTTGAATCCTTCTACCCCCTCTATTCGAATTCTTCTTCTCATTCTTCTTTCTTCTTCATATCTCACAAGGAGTTCTCTATACTTTGACATAGAAACTCCCATTCTCTTTCTTTCTTGGTTTTCTTTTTCTTGTTTATGAGCAGGAATAGAGATAAAAAATCTCTCTTTGATCTTAATCCTGAACCTGAGAGGACTCTAAGGAGGCGTTTACAACAAGCTAAAGCACAACACTCCAGAGGAAATCTCACAGAACTTTTTGAATAAGAAACTGAAAACACAGATATGGCAGTTGAACAGAACAATGAAGGAGATGCAAGGAAGGTTCTGGGTGATTTCACTACACCCACTACTGACTTCTATGGCAAAGTATCTCTATACCTACCATTAGAGCAAACAACTTTGAGCTAAAGCCTCAGTTAGTCTCTCTAATGCAACAGAATTGCAAGTTCCATAGACTTCCACAGGAAGATCCACATCAGTTCTTATTTGAATTTTTACAAATCTGTGACACTGTTAAGACTAATGGAGTGGATCCTGAGGTCTACAGGCTTATGCTTTTCCCTTTTGCTGTTAGAGACAGAGCTAGGGTATGGTTGGATTCTCAACCTAAGAAAAGCCTAGACTCTTGGGAAAATTTGGTCAATGCATTCTTGGCCAAGTTCTTTCCACCTCAAAAGATGAGCAAGCTCAGGGTGGAAGTTTAAACCTTCAAACAAAAAGAGGGTGAATCCTTCTATGAAGCTTGGGAAAGATACAAGCAACTGATAAGGAGATGTCCTCTTGACATGCTCTCAGAATGGACTATCCTAGGTATCTTCTATGATGGTCTATCTGAGATGTCCAAGATGTCCTTGGACCATTCTGCTGGTGGATCACTCCACCTGAAGAAAACGCCTGAAGAGGCACAGGAACTCATTGAAATAGTTGCAAACAACCAATTCATGTACACTTCTGAGAGGAACCCTGTGAACAATGGGGTAGCTCAGAAGAAAGAAGTCCTAGAGGTTGACACTCTGAATGTCATCTTGGCTCAGAATAAGATCTTGACCCAACAGGTCAATATGATTTCTCAGCATTTGACTGAAATGCAAGCTGCAGCTAGCAGCACTCAGGACACCTCCTATGAAGGAGATGCTTATGATCCAGATCAATCTACCATAGAAGAGGTGAATTACATGGGAGAACCCTATGGAAACATCTACAACCCTTCATAGAGGAATCATCCTAATTTCTCATAGAAGGATCAATAGAAGCCACAGCAAGCCTTCAACAATAATCAAGGTGAAAAAAACCAGAATAGGTTTAACAGTAATAAACCATTCCCATCTTCTCAGCAACATATGGAGACTTCTAAGCAGAGCCTCTCTAACTTAGCAACCATAGTCTCTGAACTCTCTAAGACCACTCACAGTTTCATAACAGAAACTAGGTCCTCCATTAGGAATCTGGAGGTACAAATTGGTCAGCTGAGCAAGAGAATCCCTAAGACCCCTCCTAACACTCTCCCAAGTAACACTAAAGTAAATCCAAGAGAAGAGTGCAAGACCATCACTGTAGAAGTTGAGGCCGAATCTGAAGGGGATACTCTGGCATTGAACGCCAGTAAGGAAGTCCTTACTGGGCGTTCAATGCCCAAAGATGAGCCATTCCTGGCGTTGAACGCCAGTAAGGGAGTCCTTACTGGGCATTCAACGCCCAAAGAGGAACCATCATTGGCGTTGAATGGCAGTAAGAAAGTCCTTCTGGGTGTTCAACGCCCAAAGAAGCACCATCACCGGCGTTGAACGCCAGTAAGGAAAGCGGTACTGGGCGTTCAATGCCCAAAGAGGCACAACATCTGGCGATGAACGCCAGTAATGGGGCAGCTGGGCGTAGGGATGGCAACGGGGTAGGTAGGGGCAGATTTTTGCTCTACCCGACCCCGCCCCACCGTACAAGAATTCGCATAGAACCCGCCCCGCTTCTACCCGTGGGTAGTAAAACGTTGAACCCTAACCCGTCCCTGCGGGTACCCGCCCCGCCCCTACCCACCCCTATAATTATTAAAATCTAATAAATAAAATTAAATTTCAAAATTTATATAACTGTCATCACATACATAACATAAATTAAAGTAAAAATTTAAATATGATACAATATTATTAATCATTTACTAATTATTTTACATATATTATACATATTATATATTAAAATTATATATATTATATATATAGCGGGGTGGGTAGGGGCAGGTATTACCTAAACCCGACCCTGCCCCGCCCCTCCTAAGAACCCGCCCCCCTAAAAACCCGCCCCGAACAGGTAGGGGCGGCGTGGGTACCCGCGGGTTCGGGTTGTTCAACACCCACTAAAAACTTTTCTATTGAAGAACTGAAGGCAACTAAGGCTCATGAGGAGACCATAGAAGTTTCATTGAATTCCTTGTTGCAAATTATGGATTATGAATATCACTCCTCCTCTGATGAGGAAGAGAAAACTAGGGAAGAGCAAGTTGCTCGATACATAGGAATTCTGATGAAGCTAAATGTCAAGTGTTCAACAAGGAACTCAATGCCTTGGTTCAACAGAAACTACCTCAGAAGCTGCCAGATCCTGGACGCTTCCTAATTCCTTGTACCATAGGCACCATTACCTTTGAGAAGGCTCTGTGTGACCTAGGGTCAAGCATAAACCTCATGCCACTCTCTGTAATGGAGAGACTGGGAATCATTGAGGTACAAGCTGTAAGAATCTCACTAGAGATGACAGACAAGTCAATGAAAAAGGCATATGGTCTAGTGGAAGATGTCTTAGTAAAGGTTGAGAACCTTTACATCCCTACAGATTTTATAATCTTGGATATTGGGGAAGAAGAGAATGAATCCATGATGACATGTCATCATGTCATGTTTTTCTATGCTTTTTCATACAAGAAATTGATGATTAGTCCTTAAATATTGAATGCTTTTGTGCTTAAATGGTATATTTCTTTGATCTTTTAATTTTATAAACTTTGTAGGAAATAATAGAAGAAGAAGCAATAAAAGCACTAAAAAGAACAATCATACTCCCAAGGTGGCAAAAGAGTTGGAAACAAACTCAAAGAGGCTTCTGAGTTGAGCAAAGAGGATTTGCAACCCTGACCTCTTCACACTCCAACAGAAATAACTCAAGCTACAAAGCTTCAAATGAGGTGATTCTAGTAGCATTAGAAAGTAGGAATCTAGAGCTTTCCAAGCATATATGGCACTGCATGGTGGACACTAAATCTAAGGGAGAAAACTTACCCTGAATGTGCAAAGATGAACATAGTATCAACCTGCAGTAAGGTCAGCTGACCTCTTCACCTTCCAAGAAAGATAACATGAGGTGTAGAGCTTTAAATTATGCTCTCTCAAATGAATTGTAAAGTAGACATCCAGGGCTTTCTAATGATATATAATAGTATGGGGTGAACATTAAGTTTGGGCCTCAAAAGTTGGTGCTAACTTTGGCCTCCAATGCAGCGTTCAAGCAAGTGAACGCCACGTTCACTTTAGTGAACGTTTTTGGCCTCCAAAACAACGCAACCATGCCTTCTTCAAAGGACCATAACTTGAGCTACAGATGTCCAATTGATGCGCTTCCAGTTGCATTGGAAATCTGACATTCAGAGCTTTCCAACGATATATAACAATCTATATTTGGCATGAAATTGAAGCACAAGTGACAGACATCTTTAAGGCCCAAAAACCAACCAAGGAAGGCTCAGCAAAAAGGGGAGCGTTCAAAAAGTGAACGTCAAGTTCACTAAAGTGAACGTTTTCGTGACTTTTGCCAACGAAAGCAAGGCGCGCACCAAAGAAACCAAGAGAGAGCATTGGGTGAATGAACGTAGCGTTCCCTAATGTAACGCTGGGAGCCAAATGTGCACCAAGGAAGCACACATAACAAGTGAACGTGGAGTTCACTGCTCCAAACGGAACCCTTCACTGGGAGGGAACCAAAATTTCCTTTTCTGCAATTCTACTTTCTGCACTTTACATTTGAATTTTCTATGAGCTTGATTTACATTTCCTACAAATTTACATCTTCTGCATTTGTTCTGAATCTGATCTATTACTTCATTTAATTTTCCAGCACCCAAGCCCCCTTTACACTTGATGCAATTTACTTTTCTTGCTCTTTAAACTTCTGCCAATTTAAGCTTCTGTTCAATTTACTTTCTGTATTTTATAATTCCTGTAATTTACATTCTGTTGCTTCAATTTCATCCAATTCACCAATGTTAACTTGACTAAACTAATCACCTCACTAAAGTTGCTTGATCCATCAATCCCTATGGGATCGACCTCACTCTTGTGAGTTATTACTACTTGATGCGAGCCGGTACAGTTGCCAGTGAGTTTGTGAGAAGTCTAGATTAAGCATTTTCTTTGTTTTTATTCTTTTAATTTTCTGATGCCAAGGTGTTTGAGTTATTGCCTCACTAAGAAATTCCCACTTGTGACATGAATTTCAATTTTCATTGGTGATGTATTTTACAAAATTCAAATAGAGTTCAACTCATCTTTTAATCAAACAAATTTTCTAGGATATTACCCACCATCACCAATCTCTAATGGTGGCTGGGAATATCACCAAGAAATTACAGATTCTGAGCACTCCAATCAATGGAGATATGCTTCAGAGACACAAGATGAGCAAGAGAATCATATGCGATATTTCCCACCACCACAACTTAATTCAAGTCATTATTCTAATGGTGGCTGGGAATATCACCAAGAATCAATAGATTATGAGCAATCCAACCAATGGGGATATGCTAATCAAGACAATTCCATGGAATACTACCCAACACCACAAAATAATTCATATTATTATGCTAATGGTGGATGGGAGTATCAACAAGGAATGAAAGAGTATGAACACCTCCCAGAGCCACAACATGACTCATACTGCTATAACAACCACTCACATTGTGACTGGGAGGGGAAAAATCAAAGGGATCTTAATGATCCATACTCCGTTCATCAAGAAATATCATCATTGGAGTGTGCTTTCAATAAATTCATGCAAGATTGTCCCCCAATACAACAATATGATCCATACTGTGATGAATTCAACAATTCTTCAAGCTGTGCTTGGGAGGATAAAAACCAGGAAGTATTTGACAGTTCATACCCCACTTATCAAAAGCCATCATCACTTGAGCTAACCTTCAATTCATTTATGCAAAATTGCCCAATCTCACCTCCCAGTTCTTCACTTGAAAATTTTTCATCACTTGATTTTGTCTCAACACAAAGTTTCCTCTAAGATCCATACAACTCATCTCACCAACCACAAGATTCATTTCACTACACAGAAGACTCATTTCAACATTCATAAAATTCATTCCACAACTCACAAGATTCATTCCATACCACTCAAAGCAACCTCACCACAACACATCCATATCCACAAAATCTCTCTCAACTTTCATCTTTTGAGCTAGTAGCTGAGGATCCCTTCAAAAGTCCAGAGAATTATTGGAAAGGCAAGAACAATTCTGGAGAGAACAAGAAATCATTCTTCAAAAGATGGAGGAGTAGTTGGAAAAAATAAGGAAACACTTAGAAATACTAAGAAAGGAAGATGAAGACCAATTGGTGGATGTGAAAGAGGAAGTGAAAAAGCAAGAAGAAGAGGCACCTGTATCAAGCAAAATTTCAATGAAGAATGAGGTGGTGGAGATATTTGAACCTGAAATTGCATATCAACAGAAGTCACTTGAGATGACAAAGGAATATGAAAACTCACAACCTCCACAAACTCACCTGAACCATAAACTCTCAACACTTGAATCTGTGATTAAAAGATATGAAGAGGAGATGAAGAAATCTTGGGAAGAACAAGAAGCCTCCTCCATGAAAGTGGTATTAAGTCAAATGTTGAGTGCAGAGGAGGAAGTGGAAGAACAAGAAAGTGAGGAAGACAATCAAGGAAGTTCATACTCAAGTGAAGCAGAGGATTACATAGATGAAGGGCTCATGGAACCACCAATTTAAGAGGCTTTTGATGAAGATAAAGCTCCAACAATCACACAGCAACCATGTCTTGATATCCAAGGAGTGAAGGCAACCAACAAGAACACCGAAGAGAGGATTGTGACCAAGGTACCAAGGACAACATTCAAGAAAAGGTCAACTGCAAACAATCCTCCTCCTAATCCAGCAAGCAAGTTAAATTCAGCAAATAACAAAAAGAAGCTTGCTAAAGAGAGGCCAAGACAGGGGACACTAGCTGGTTCATCTCTCCCCTTGAGGTCATTCTTCTTAACAAACTAGAAGAAGAGGAAGAAAGTGAAGAACAACATGTTAAGCTAATGACACTAAAAGAGCGCTTGTTGGGAGGCAACCCAATCTTAGGTAACATTTCATTTCTCTGCTTGGTTTATTTCCTTTCTTTGCTTTGTTTAAATTTCAATAAACTGGCATATGATTACATTCTAAGTTTGGTGTTGCCCTGCAACAATCTGTTTTTAATCTCTATGGATGATTGCATCAAATCTGAATTGAAAGTGTTACACTAAGATTCTAAGTTTGGCGTGCCACTTATTTTTCTATGTAATTTATCCAGCAACACCACTTGTCTGCATAATCTTAATGCCTTTACAGTGTTATCTTTCTTCTTACATCTTTATTTTTCTCTTTGTTTTAGTCATTTCTTTGTTTTTAATGCTTTCTTTTATTAACTATTTTTGTTAATACATCACCAAGAGATCCTTATTCATGACAGATTCTTGGCTTGGTGATTGTACTTAACATATAACAATTTCATTTGTTTAGTTTTAGTTCAAATAAATTGACATATGGTTGCATTCTAAGTTTGGTATTGCTATGCAACAAAATTTGTTTCCAATCCATACTGGATACTTGCATCAATTCCAAGTGAAAGTGTCACACTAAGTTTGGTGTGCCACTTATTTTCTTTATGCAATGTATCATGCACACCCTCTTATTTTTGCAATCACAATGTCTCTGTTTCTCTGTGCCTTCATTGTTATTATTCATTTTGCTTGCTTAAAATACATGTACTACTAACATTTCATTGTGTAAGACACTCATGATCCATCTTAGCCCCATCACCAGTGTTCTAATTGTTGCTTGAGGATGAGCAAGCATTCTGAAGTTGGTAGGGGAAGGGGAAGAATGGGAGGAAAATGACAACAATAGAGAAGATGAATTACAAGGTTGTAAAGTTTTTTTTCCTCTCATTTGTTTCCAGCACTTTAAATTGCATGATTGTCTTTATCTTCTCTGTTTACATGTGTGTATGAATAAGCATAGCCTGAATTTTGATCTGTAACATGTTGCTATGCCATTATGACTACCAACCTGAGTTTTGTGAAGTTCAAAGCAGTAAAGTATCATGATCATAAACAAACAAGGAATTAAAGAACTTAGCATGTGCATACAAATATTGGAAGGCTAGTATGATTAATTGTTGCTCAATTGTATTAGATTTTATTTAATTGAAGTTTTCATCTAGGACATTTTGTGAAATCTTTGGAAATCATGAAAATCTTGAAAGAAGCAATTGCAAGTTAAGGCAAGAAAAGAAAAAGGGAAAGAATGAAAAAGCTGAAGGCTCTGAGTACTAATGACAATTCATTTGTTAAATACTTGTGGTGTTTATGTATCAGGCAAAAAGCTTGAAAACAAAAAACTTAGAAGTCAAGGCTAGGCTCAAGTGCAAAAGCACTCCCTCAAAGCTCAAGGTTCTGAGCATCAATAATTAGAGAATCAAGAAAAGAAATAAATGAGCTTAATGAAGTCCTCTAATTCAATGCTTGTGGTGCTTATGTATCAAGTGGTAATACTTGAAAACAAAGCATTTAGAATCGTAGCTTTGTTATCAACTCATGGGGTAAAACACCTAAAAGGAGAAGCTAATAAGACAATCAAAAGCTTGTTTCAAGGAAGAAACATAAGAAAAAGATTTCATAAAATGATCTAGATAGAAGCATTAATCATTTACATTTCTTTTGTGATTGTAGCATACATAGAAAACTAGCCTACCACGAACATTAACATGCTATTCTTCTCACCTTGGTTTGTCAAAATGTACTGCACGATTCCTTTCTTGCTTGGGGACAAGCAAGGTTTAAGTTTGGTGTTGTGATGACATGTCATCTTGTCATATTTTTCTATACTTTTTCATACAAGAAATTGATGATTAGTGCTTAAATATTGAATGCTTTTGTGCTTAAATGGTATATTTCTTTGATCTTTTGATTTTATAAACTTTGTAGGAAATAATAGAAAAAGAAGCAATAAAAGCACTAAAAAGAAGAATCATACTCCCAAGTGGCAAAAGAGTTGGAAACAAACTCAAAGAGGCTTCTGAGTTGAGCAAAGAGGATTTGCAACCCTGACCTCTTCACACTCCAACAAGAATAACTCGATCTACAAAGCTCCAAATGAGGTGATTCTAGTAGAATTGGAAAGTAGGAATCTAGAGCTTTCCAAGAATATATGGCACTGCATGGTGGACACTAAATCTGAGGGAAAAAACTTACCCCGAATGTGCAAAGATGAACATAGTATCAACCTGCAGTAAGGTCAGCTGACCTCTTCACCTTCCAAGGGGGATAACTTGAGGTGTAGAGCTTTAAATGATGCTCTCTCAAATGAATTGAAAAGTAGACATCCAGGGCTTTCCAACGATATATAATAGTATGGGGTGAACATTAAGTTTGGGCCTCAAAAGCTGGTGCTAACTTTGGCCTCCAATGCAGCATTCAAGCAAGTGAACGCCACGTTCACTTTAGTGAACGTTTTCGGCCTCCAAAACAGCGCAACCATGCCTTCTTCAATGGACCATAACTTGAGCTACAGATGTCCAATTGATGCGCTTCTAGTTGTGTTGGAAATCTGACATTCAGAGCTTTCCAACGATATATAACAATCTATATTTGGCATGAAATTGAAGCACAAGTGACAGACATCTTTAAGGCCCAAAAACCAACCAAGGAAGGCTCAGCAAAAAGGGGAGCATTCAAAAAGTGAACATCACGTTCACTGAAGTGAATGTTTTCGTGACTTTTGCCAACGAAAGCAAGGCGCACACCAAAGAAACCAAGAGAGAGCATTGGGTGAATGAACGTAGCGTTCACTAATGTAACGCTGGGAGCCAAATGCGCACCAAGGAAGCACACATAACAAGTGAACGTGGAGTTCACTGCTCCAATGGAACACTTCACTGGGAGGGAACCAAATGCACCCTAACCCATGCCACTTGAACCAAGCCATCCGGATCTACTCTTCTTCAAATCTAAAATTAAAAAGCCCATGGACATGACTCAAAGGCACAAGAAACAATTAGATTAGGAATTTCATTTGAATTGTAATTTGTTTTCAATTTTAATTTTATTTTTCATTTTGTAAAGCCTATATAAAGGCATCAATTTCATTTCATCAAAAAAGAGGCTGGCTCTGTTAGAGAGCAATAGGAGTAGGAGTAGGATATATTAGAAAGCTCTTCTTGAAACACTTTTATTTTTCTGCACTTTTATTTTTCAGTATTGGATTTATGAAATTTCAGTTTCTGCGACCTTTTGCTACGATTTCCTCCTCTGCAATTTTACTTTTCTGTTTACATTGCTCCCAATTTAGCTTTATGCAATTTCCATTTCTATGTTACAAGTTCCATTTCTCTGCTAAAATTTCCTTTTCTGCAATTCTACTTTCTGCACTTTACATTTGAATTTGCTATAAGCTTGATTTACATTTCGTGCAAATTTACATCTTCTGCATTTGTTTTGAATCTGATCTATTGCTTCATTTAATTTTCCAGCACCCAAGCCCCCTTTACATTTGATGCAATTTACTTTTCTTTCTCTTTAAGCTTCTGCCAATTTAAGCTTCTGTTCAATTTACTTTCTACATTTTACAATTCCTGCAATTTACATTTTGTTGCTTCAATTTCATCCAATTCACCAATGTTATCTTAACTAAACTAGTCACCTCACTAAAGTTTCTTGATCCATCAATCCCTGTGGGATCGACCTCACTCTTGTGAGTTATTACTACTTGATGTGACTTGGTACACTTGCCGGTGAGTTTGTGCGGAAATATAATTTTCACCCATCAATCCATCATCCTTGGATGACCTTTCCTAGCCACTGCCAATGCCATCATTAATGTAGCAAAGGGAGAGCTGATTCTACAGTTATGGGAGGACCACTGATAAACCACCATTTTATGGTTTATTTTGTATTGAATTGAGTGGATTTTGTCAAGTATTCTCACACTTATCCATATAAATTGCATGTTTTTAAGTTCCTCCTTAATTTTGTGCTATGATTGAAACCATGCTTCTTTGGCCTTAAATTTGCTAATTTTAATCCTATCTTATTACCATTCGATGTCGTGATATGTCTGTTAAATGTTTTCAGGGTTTATAGGGCAGGAATGGCTTAGATGATGGAAAGGAAGCATGCAAAAGTGGAACAAACACAAGAAATTAAGGATTTCAAAATCTGGTAGGGACGCGCACGCATGGACGACGCATATGCGAGACTGGTGCAGCAGATAAATGACGCGCACGCGTGGATGACGCATAAGCATGGCCAGTTCATTATCCAATGACGCTTACGCGTGGCTGACGCGTATGCGTGATGAGCGTCACCTGCTGCACTTAACAGAACTCACTGGGGGCGATTTCTGAGCTGATTTGGACCCAGTTTCAAGCCCAAAAATACATACTAGAGGCTGGGATAGAGCTGAGACTGAAGACACTTCACTTGACACTTAGCTTAGTTTTTTATTAGTTTTGAATTCTAGAGAAAAAAACTACTACTTCTCCTAGGTTTTTTGACATTCTTAGTTTTGCTTTGGATTTGGATCTTGGAAGAGCTGTTGCTACCTTCAATTAGAGTCATTTTCCTTATAGTTTTCTTTTCTAATTTCTCTATTACTCTTTTCTATTTGATTATTTTTCATTCATGTTTAGATCTTGTTACTCTTGAATTTTATTAATGCATTGAATTATTTTTATGTTTATTTTTATTTCTTGTTTGATCATTGTTAATTATTGTTAGTGCTAATTTTGATTTAATTAATTTCTCATAATTATCATGTCTTTTATTTACACCTACCATGTGTTTGTGAAAATGGCATTCATATTAATGGAGTAAATTTCTCAACTTGGGTGGGGGTTGAGTAATTGGAACCCCTTGAGTTGTTATACCCAAGTATTAATCTGTAATTGAAAATTGCTGGCTAGCTCAAATCTCACTAACCCTAGTCCTTCTCCATGAAGTGACTAGGACTTGTTAGCTAGAGTTAGTGATGCCTACTTGACTTTCCTTCAATTGCTAAAGGATAACTAAGTGGGAGCAATGAACCTCTATCATTATACTTGGGAAAGACAAGGATAGAAATTCCAATTCTCTCCCCTAACCAAGGCCTTTTATTTTGATTAATTATCAACTCTTGCTAGTTATCCATTGCTTTAATTTCTAGCTATTTATTTTTCCGTTCCTAATTCAAAAAAATATTCAGAAAAATCCTAACCAATAATTCGTATCTTGTGTCAACTCTTAGGAAAACGACCCGGGATTCTACTCCTGGTTATTTATTATTAATTGTGACAAATTTGAAATTGATAGTGAAAATTTCGTCGGTTAATGCTGTACTTGCAACGCTATTTTAGAAAATACTTTTTAGAAATTCTTAACTGGCATTTATCCGCACATCAACCACATATTGTTCAAGATACCTAGTCCTAACTCTCCCTCTGACAAAAGAGAGACAATTGTGCAACACCTAGTGTTCCAACCCTCTCTCTCAGTGCAAAGCTATACAGAGCCCCTAGACACCAATTCTAAGTTCGGTGTTGGGTGGCCATCATTAAGCACTGAGAATAAAGGTACTAAGAAGAAGGTACCTAAAGGATGGAGGGACAAGAAAATCCCCACTGAAGGCCTCTCACCTGGCATGAGAGTTGTCATCACTAAGAATCCAGTCATTCCACACACAATGAATAGGATCCTGTCTTTAGAACTTGTAGAACTCATCCATGAAAGCACAGGTAAGAAGTTCACTGTAAGGGGCAAAAATATGAGCCCCTATCCATCTCCGTAAGGAGCTAACTGTCAAGCTAGTGACGTTAAAGAAGCGTTTGTTGGGAGGCAACCCAACCGTTCTTAGTTATTTTTGTTTTTCTTTAAGTTTATCATACATTATTATTTCTTTTAAGTTTATGATCATGTGCAGTAGTTAGAACAGAAACAGAGATAGTCAGAAATGGAAACAAAACACCTTGGAGCACGTACCTTGCTGGCATTGAACGCCAGACAAGGAGGCCAGAGTGGGCATTCAACGCCACACAGGGTATCCTTAATGGGCGCTCAACGCCCAAGAAGAACAGCATTGCTGGCGTTGAACGCCAGCCAGAGAGCTTGTAGCTGGCGTTGAACGCCAGCCAGGGAGCAGAGGCTAGGCGTTCAATGCCCCAAAGGAGGCAGAGACCTGGCGTTGAACGCCAGGAAGGAAGTCCCTCAAGGGCGTTCAACGCCCTATGAGGAGCATAAAGCTGGCATTGAATGCCAGCTAAGAGAAGGAGCTGGGCGTTCAACGCCCACAAGGGTGCAGGGAATTCAAATTTCCTAGCCTCCCAGGATCAGTGGGTCCTACAGAATCCCCACCTACCCCACCTTCTTCTCTCTCTTACTTTCACTCTTCTCCACACACTCTTTCCCATAAACCCTCAATCAATCACATCCATATCTCTTCCCAAAACCATCATAACTCCCACCAACCCCCACTACTTCAAATTTAAAATTTACCACCCAATTCCCACCCATTCATTCAAACCCTACCCTATCCCACCCTTATAAATACCTCTTCTTCCAACCCTTTATATACACACATATTATACACTAAAAGCCCCCACTTGGCCGAATCTCTCTCCCTCCATGTCCACTATTTCTCTTCTTCTTCTACTCTTTTCTTTCATATTTTGCTCAAGGACAAGCAAAGCTTTTAAGTTTGGTGTTAGAAAAGCCTTGCTTTTTGCTTTCCATTCACAACTATAGCACCCAAAGTCGGAGAATCCTCTAGAAAGAGGAAAGGAAAAGATGTTGCTTCCATCTCCGAACCTTGGAAGATGGAGAGATTCATCACCAAAGCTCATCAAGACCACTTCTATGAAGTAGTGGCAAAGAAAAGGGTGATTCCTGAAGTCCCCTTTAGGCTAAAAAAGAATGAGTACCCGGAGATCCAATGAGAAATCTGGAGGAGAGGTCGGGAAGTCCTAACCAATCCTATCCCGGAAGTTGGAGTCTTGATGGTGTAAGACTTCTATGCTAATGCATGGGTCATTAAAAACCATGACACAATCGTGAACCCAAGCCCCAAAAATTGAAGCACCATGGTCCGAGGGTGACCCTTAGATTTCAACCCGAAAAGTGTAAGGTTGGCGCTCCATTTGCCAATAATGCAAGGAGACCCACATTCTTACACTAGAAGAGTCAATTTTGATCAAATGTTGGATCAAGTCCTTTCAGACATTTGTGTGGAAGGAGCTCAGTGGAAGAGGGATGCTCAAGGCAAGCCTGTCCAACTAAGAAGGCTTGACCTCAAGCCTGTAGCTAGAGGATGGTTGGAATTCATCCAACGCTCTATCATCCCTACTAGCAATCGGTCAAAAATGACCATTGACAGGGCCATCATGATTCATTGCATCATGCTTGGAAGTGAGGTGGAGGTACATGAGGTGATACCTCAAGAATTGTACAAGAAAGCTGAAAAGCCTTCCACCTTAGCAAGGTTGGCTTTTCCCCACCTTATTTGTTACTTATGCAATTCAACTGAAATTGTCATAGAAGGAGATATCCCCATTGAGGAGGACAAGCCCATCACTAAAAGAAGGATGGAGCATGCTAGAGAGCCTACACATGCACCTCAACAAGAGCATATGGAGCCGCCTCAATAAGAAATCCCTGAGATGCCTCAAGGGATGCATTTTCTTCCCCAAGGCTATTGGGACCAATTGCATACTTCTCTAGGAGAATTGAGCTCCAACATAGATCATCTGAAGATGGGACATCAAGAGCATTGCACCATTGATGAGCGAATAATTTATACGCTTTTTGGCATTGTTTTTACATAGTTTTTAGTATGATTTAGTTAGTTTTTAGTATAATTTTATTAGTTTTTAAATAAAAATCACATTTCTGGAATTTACTATGAGTTTGTGTGTTTTTCTGTGATTTCAGGTATTTTCTGGCTGAAATTGAGGGACTTGAGTAAAAATCAGATTCAGAGGTTGAAGAAGGACTGCAGATGCTGTTGGATTCTGACCTCCCTGCACTCAAAGTGGATTTTCTGGAGCTACAAAACTCCAAATGGCGCGCTCTCAATTGCGTTGAAAAGTAGACATCCAGGGATTTCCAGAAATATATAATACTCCATACTTTGCCCGAGTTTAGATGACGCAAACTGGCGTTCAACACCAGTTTCCATGTTGCATTCTAGAGTTAAACGCCAGAAACAAGTTGCAAAGTGGAGTTAAACGCTAGAAACAGGTTACAAACTGGCGTTCAAATCCAAAAGAAGCCTCTACACGTGTAAAGCTCAATGCTCAGTCCAAGCACACACCAAGTGGGCCCCAGAAGTGGATTTCTGCATCATTTACTCATTTCTGTAAACCCTAGTAACTAGTCTGATATAAATAGGACCCTTTACTATTGTATTAGACATCTTTGATTAGTTTTATGCTATTTTAGACCTTTATGGAGGCTGACCATTCGGCCATGCCTAGATTTTGTTCTTATGTATTTTCAACGGTAGAGTTTCTACACACCATAGATTAAGGTGTGGACCTCTGCTGTTCCTCATGAATTAATGCAAAGTACTATTGTTTTTCTATTCAATTCAAGCTTATTCCTATTCTAAGATATTCATTCGCACCCAAGAACATGATGAATGTGATGATTATGTGACGCTCATCACCATTCTCCCTATGAACGCGTGCCTGACAACCACTTCCATTCTACATGAAGATGAGATAGAATGAGTATCTCTTAGATATCTAATACAGGGGACCGAGTCCGAGATATTAGAGTCTTCATGGTATAAGTTAGATCCCATGGACGGCCATTCCTGAGGTCCAGGAAGTCTAAACCTTGTCTGTGGTATTCTGAGTAGGATCTGGGAAGGGATGGCTGTGACGAGCTTCAAACTCGCGAGTGCTGGGCGTAGTTACAGACGCAAAAGGATAGTAAATTCTATTCCAGTATGATCGAGAACCGACAGATGATTAGCCATGCAGTGACAGCGCATTGGACCATTTTCATAGAGAGGACGGGATGTAGCCATTGACAACGGTGATGCCCAACATACAGCTTGCCATGAAAAGGAGTATGAAGGATTGGATGAAGACAGCAGGAAACCAGAGGTTCAGGAGGAATGAAAGCATCTCTATACGCTTATCTGAAATTCTCACCAATGACTTACATAAGTATCTCTATCCTATTTTACGTTTTATTTATCTTTTAATTATTAAAACTCTATAATCATTTGAATCCGCCTGACTGAGATTTACAAGGTGACCATAGCTTGCTTCAAGCCGACAATCTTCGTGGGATCGACCCTTACTCACGTAAGGTTTATTACTTGGACGACCCAGTGCACTTGCTGGTTAGTTGTGCGAAGTTGTGACAAAGTGTGATTCACGTTTGAGAGCACCAAGTCTTTGGCGCCATTGTTGATGATCGCAATTTCGTGCACCAAGTTTTTAGCGCCGTTGCCGGGGATTGTTCGAGTTTGGACAACTCACAGTTCATCTTGTTGCTCAGGTTAGGTAATTTTATTTTATTTTTAAGCTTTTTTTTATTTTTTTTATTTTTGAAAATAACATAAAAAAAATTTTCTTCTTTTTTGTTTTTCCCAAAATAATTTTCAAAAAAAAAAAAACAAAAAATTCTTATAAAATCATAAAAACCAAAAAATTTATGTTTCTTGTTTGAGTCTAGTGTCAAATTTTAAGTTTGGTGTCAATTGCATATTTTTAATTTTTCTTAAAATTTTTGAAACTCATGCATGGTGTTCTTCATAATCCTCAAGTTGTTCTTGATGATTTGCTTTGTTTGATCTTTGCATTTTTATGTTTTGTGTCTTTTCTTGTTTTTCATATGCATTTTTAATTTGTTAGTGTCTAAAGTTTGAAAATTTCTATGTTTGGTGTCTTGCACGTTTTTCTTTTCTTAAAAATTTTCAAAAATAAGTTCTTGATGTTCATCTTGATCTTCAAAGTGTTCTTGGTGTTCATCTTGACATTCATAGTATTCTTGCATGCATCATTTGTTTTGATCCAAAAATTTCATGCATTAAGTCTTTTTATTATTTTTCTCTCTCATCATTAGAAATTTAAAAATAAAAAAAATATCTTTCCCTTTTTCTCTCATAAATTTTCAAAAATTTGATTTTATTTAGTCAAAAAGTTTTAAAAATCTAGTTGTTTCTTATGAGTCAAATCAAATTTTCAATTTAAAAATTCTATCTTTTTCAAACCTTTTTTCAAAAATCAAATCTTTTTTTCAATTTTTCCTTCATATTTTCGAAAACTTTATGATTGATTTTCAAAATCTTTTTCTTATTTTGTTTTATAATTTCAAAATCTTTACTAACAATTAATGTGATTGATTCAAAAATTTTAAGTTTGTTACTTGCCTAGTAAGAAAGGTTCAATCTTTAAATTTCTAAATCATATCTTTTTGTTTCTTGTTAGTCAAGTAATCAACTTTAACTTTCAAAATCAAATTTTTTTAAATTTCTTTTTCAAATCTTTTTTCCAAAATAAGTTTCAATCACATCTTTTTCAAAATTAATTTCAAAATCTTTTCTAACTTCTTATCTTTTCAAAAATTAAATTTCAAATCTTTTTCAATTAACTGCTTGACTTTTTGTTTGATTTAAAAAGTTTACTATTTCAATCATATCTTTTTCAAAACTACCTAACTAACTCTCTCTTTCTAATGTTCGAAAATCACCTTCCTCTTTTTCAAAATTCCTTTTTTTGTATTAACTAATTAATTTTTACTTTAATTTAATTTCATTTTTCTTTTTTTTTTTGTATTTTCGAATTCTAACTTTAAAATTAATTTAAAAACAAAAATATTTTTCTTTTCTTTTCAATGATTTTCAAAAATTCTTCTCCCTCATCTCCTTCTTATTATTTATTTATTTACTGACACTCCTCTTCATCTAAGAATTCGAACCCACTCCTCTCCCTTGTGTTTGGATTCTTATCTTTTCCTTCTTCTATTCTTATCTTCTTCTACTCACATAAAGGAATCTCTATACTATGACATAGAGGATTCCATATTTTCTTTTCTGTTTTCTTCTTTTTCATATGAGCAGGAACAAGAATAAGAACATTCTTGTTGAAGTTGATCCTGAACCTGAAAGGACTCTGAAGAGGAAGCTAAGGGAAGCTAAAGCACAACTCTCTGGAGAAAATCTGACAGAAATTTTCGAAAAAGAAGGAGACATGGCCGAAAATAATAACAATGCAAGGAAGATGCTTGGTGACTTTACTGCACCAAATTCCAATTTACATGGAAGAATAATCTCAATCCCTGCCATTGGAGAAAACAATTTTGAGCTAAAGCCTCAATTAGTTTCTCTGATGCAACAGAACTGCAAGTTTCATGGACTTCCATCAGAAGATCTTTTTCAGTTCTTAACTGAATTCTTGCAGATCTGTGATACTGTTAAGACCAATAGGGTTGACTTCGAGGTCTACAGGCTTATGCTTTTCCCGTTTGCTGTAAGAGACAGAGCTAGAATATGGTTGGACTCTCAACCTAAAGATAGCCTGAACTCTTGGGATAAGCTGGTCACGGCTTTCTTAGCTAAGTTCTTTCCTCCTCAAAAGCTTAGTAAGCTTAGAGTGGATGTTCAAACCTTTAGATAGAAAGAAGGTGAATCCCTCTATGAAGCTTGGGAGAGATACAAGCAACTGACCAAAAAGTGTCCTTCTGACATGCTTTCAGAATGGACCATCCTGGATATATTCTATGATGGTCTGTCTGAATTATCTAAGATGTCATTGGACCATTCTACAGGTGGATCCATTCACCTAAAGAAAATGCCTGCAGAAGCTCAAGAACTCATTGACATGGTTGCAAATAACCAGTTCATGTACACTTCTGAAAGAAATCCTGTGAGTAATGGGACGCCTCAGAGGAAGGGAGTTCTTGAAATTGATACTCTGAATGCCATATTGGCTCAGAACAAAATATTGACTCAGCAAGTCAATATGATCTCTCAGAGTCTGAATGGATTGAAGGAACCATCCAACAGTACTATAGAGCTATCTTCTGAAGAAGAAGCTTATGATCCTGAGAACCCTGCAATAGCAGAGGTGAATTACATGGGTGAACCCTATGGAAACACCTATAATCCCTCATGGAGAAATCATCCAAATTTCTCATGGAAGGATCAACAAAAGCCTCAACAAGGCTTTAATAATGGTGGAAGAAACAGGTTTAGCAATAGCAAGCCTTTTTCATCATCCACTCAGCAACAGATAGAGAATTCTGAGCAGAATCCATCTAGCTTAGCAAATATAGTCTCTGATCAATCTAAGACAACTTTAAGTTTCATGAATGAAACAAGGTCCTCCATTAGAAATTTGGAGGCACAAGTGGGCCAGCTGAGTAAAAGGGTCACTGAAACTCCTCCTAGTACTCTCCCAAGCAATACAGAAGAAAATTCAAAGAGAGAGTGCAAGGCCATTGATTTGACCATCATGGCTGAACCTACAAGGGAGGAGGGGGACGTGAATCCCAATGAGGAAGACCTCATGGGACGTCCTCTGACCAATAAGGAGTTTTCCTTTGAGGAACCAAAGGAATCTGAGGCTCATCTAGAGACCATAGAGATTCCATTAAACCTCCTTTTACCCTTCATGAGCTCTGATGAGTATTCATCCTCTGAAGAGGATGAGGCCATACTGAAGAGTGAGTTGCTAAATACCTTGGTGCAATCATGAAGCTTAATGACAAATTATTTGGTAATGAGACTTGGGAAGATGAACCTCCCTTGCTCACCAATGAACTAAATGCATTGGATAGGCAGAAATTATCTCAAAAGAAATAGGATCCTGGTAAATTCCTAATTCCCTGTGACATAGGCACCATGACCTTTGAGAAGGCTCTGTGTGACCTGGGGTCAGGAATAAACTTAATGCCACTCTCTGTAATGGAGAACCTTGGGATCTTTGAGGTGTAAGCTGCCAGAATCTCATTAGAGATGGTAGACAACTCAAGAAAATAGGCTTATGGACTAGTTGAGGACGTGCTAGTAAAGGTTGAAGGCCTTTACATCCCTGCTGATTTCATAATCCTAGACACTCGGAAGGAAGAGGATGAATCTATCATCCTTGGAAGACCCTTCCTAGCCACAGCAAGAGCTGTGATTGATGTGGATAGAGGAGAGTTGGTCCTTCAACTGAATGAGGACAACCTTGTGTTAAAACTCAAGGATCTCCTTCTGTAACCATGGAGAAGAAGCATGAAAAGCTTCTCTCACTGCAGAGTCAACCAAAGCCCCCACAGTCAAACTCTAAGTTTGGTGTTGGGAGGCCACAACCAAACTCTAAGTTTGGTGTTGAACCCCCACATTCAAACTCTAAGTTTGGTGTTGGGAGGTTCCAACCTTGCTCTGATTATCTGTGAGTCTCCATGAGAGCTCACTGTCAAGCTATTGACATTAAATAAGTGCTTGTTGGGAGGCAACCCAATGTTATTTAATCATATCTATTTTATTTTCTTTTTGTTATTTCGTGTTTTATTAGGTTGATGATCATGTGGAGTCACAAAAACTACTGAAAAATCAAAAACAGAATGAAAAACAACATTAAAAATAGCACACCCTGGAGGAGGAGCATTCTGGCGTTTAAACGCCAGAAACAAGCATCTGTCTGGCATTTAACGCCAGAAACAAGCATCTACCTGGTGTTAAACGCCAGAAACAAGCAGCAGTATGGCGTTAAACGCTAGGATTGCACAGCAAGGGCATTTTACACGCCTAATTGGAGCAGGGATATTAAGTCCTTAGCCCCACTAGATCTGTGGACCCCACAGGATCCCCACAGGATCTGTGGACCCCACAGGATCCCCACCACTTCTTCTCTCCTTTTCACACCTTTTCATAACACTCCATACCTCTTCCAAAACCATCATACAACCCACCTACACCCACCCACTCAAATTCAAACCATCACTCCTTCCTTTTCACACATCACACCCCCTTGGCCGAATTCACATATCTCCCTCCATCTCCTCCATTTTCTTCTTCTTCTACTACTTTCTTTCTTCTTTTGCTCAAGGACGAGCAAACCTTTTAAGTTTGGTGTGGTAAAAGCATTGCTTTTTGTTTTTCCATAACCATTAATGGCACCTAAGGCCAGAGAAATCTCAAGAAAGAGGAAAGGGAAGGCAATTGCTTCCACCTCTGTGTCATGAGAGATAGAAAGATTCATCTCACAAGCCCATCACTAAGAAAAGGATGGAGCAAGTAGGAGAGCCCACTTATGGACCTCAACAAGAGTATGAGGAAATTTCTCACCATGAAATCCCTGAGATACCTCAAGGGATGCACTTCCCTCCACAAAACTATTGGGAGCAAATCAACACCTCCCTAGGAGAATTAAGTTCCAACATGGGACAACTAAGGGTGGAACACCAAGAGCACTCCATCATTCTCCATGAGATTAGAAAAGACCAAAGAGCTATGAGGGAGGAGCAACAAAGACAAGGAAGAGACATAAGGAGCTCAAGAGCACCATTGGTTCTTCAAGAAGAGGAAGACGACACCCTCACTAAGGTGGACTCATTCCTTAATCTCCTTGTCTATTTATTTTACTGTTTTTCGATTTTTGAGCTTTATGTTTTATTTATGTTTGTGTCTTCACTATATGATCACTAGTGTCTAAGTGTCTATGCCTTAAAGTTATGAATGTCCTATGAATCCATCACCTCTCTTAAATAAAAAATTGTTCTAAAAACAAAAGAACAAGAAGTACATGGTTTCGAATTCATCCTTGAAACTAGTTTAATTATTTTGATGTGGTGACAATACTTTTTGTTTTCTGAATGAATGCTTGAACAGTGCATATGTCTTTTGATATTGTGGTTTATGAATGTTAAATATGTTGGCTCTTGAAGAATAAGAAAAAAGGAGACATGTTATCTGATAATCTGAAAAATCATAAAAATGATTCTTGAAGCAAGAAAAAGCAGTGAAGAACAAAGCTTGCAGAAAAAAAATGCGAAAAAAAAAAGAGAAAAAGAAAAAACAAGCAGAAAAGGCCAAAAGCTCTTTAAACCAAAAGGCAAGAGCAAAAAGCCAATAGCCCTTAAAACCAAAAGGCAAGGGTAATAAAAAGGATCCAAGGCTTTGAGCATTAGTGGATAGGAGGGCCTAAAGGAATAAAATCCTGGCCTAAGCGGCTAAACCAAGCTGTCCCTAACTATGTGCTTGTGGCGTGAAGGTGTCAAGTGAAAACTTGAGACTGAGCGGTTAAAGTCGAGGTCCAAAGCAAAAGAAGAGTGTGCTTATGAACCCTGGACACCTATAATTGGGGACTTTAGCAAAGCTGAGTCACAATCTGAAAATGTTCACCCAGTTATGTGTCTGTGGCATTTATGTATCCGGTGGTAATACTGGAAAACAAAGTGCTTAGGGCCACGGCCAAGACTCATAAAGTAGTTGTGTTCAAGAATCAACATACTGAACTAGGAGAATCAATAACACTATCTAAACTCTAAGCTCCTATAGATGCCAATCATTCTGAACTACAATGGATAAATTGAGATGTCAAAACTATTTAAGAGTCAAAAAGCTACTAGTCCCGCTCATCTGATTGGAGCTAAGTTTCATTGATATTTTGGAATTTATAGTATATTCTCTTCTTTTACATAGTTTTTAGTATGATTTAGTTAGTTTTTAGTATAAATTTATTATTTTTTAAATAAAAATCACATTTCTGGACTTTACTATGAGTTTTTGTATTTTTCTATGATTTCAGGTATTTTCTGGCTGAAATTGAGGGACTTGAGCAAAAATCAGATTCAGAGGTTAAAGAAGGACTGCAGATGCTGTTGGATTCTGACCTCCCTGCACTCAAAGTGGATTTTCGGGAGCTACAGAACTCCAAATGGCGCGCTCTCAATTGCGTTGGAAAGTAGATATCCAGGGCTTTCCAACAATATATAATAGTCCATACTTTGCCTGAGTTTAGATGACGCAAACTGGTGTTTAACGCCAGTTTCAACTTGCATTCTGGAGTTAAACGCCAGAAATAGGTTGCAAAGTGGAGTTAAACGCCAGAAACAGGTTACAAACCGGCGTTCAATTCTAAAAGAAGCCTCTACACGTGTAAAGCTTAATGCTCAGCCCAAGCACACACCAAGTGGGCCCCAGAAGTGGATTTCTGCATCATTTACACATTTCTGTAAACCCTAGTAACTAGTCTGATATAAATAGGACCCTTTACTATTGTATTAGACATCTTTGATTAGTTTTATGCTATCTTAGACCTTTATGGAGGCTGGCCATTCGGCCATGCCTGGACCTTGTTCTTATGTATTTTCAACGGTAGAGTTTCTACACACCATAGATTAAGGTGTGGAGCTCTGCTGTTCCTCATGAATTAATGCAAAGTACTATTATTTTTCTATTCAATTCAAGCTTATTCCTATTCTAAGATATTCATTCGCACCCAAGAACATGATGAATGTGATGATTATGTGACACTCATCACCATTCTCCCTATGAACGCGTGCCTGACAACCACTTCCATTCTACATGAAGATGAGATAGAATGGGTATCTCTTAGATATCTAATACAGGGGACCGAGTCCGAGATATTAGAGTCTTCGTGGTATAAGTTAGAACCCATGGACGGCCATTCCTGAGGTCCGGGAAGTCTAAACCTTGTCTGTGGTATTCTGAGTAGGATCTGGGAAGGGATGGCTGTGACGAGCTTCAAACTCGCGAGTGCTGGGCATAGTGACAGACGCAAAAGGATAGTAAATTCTATTCCAGTATGATCGAGAACCGACAGATGATTAGCCATACAGTGACAGCGCATTGGACCATTTTCACAGAGAGGACGGGATGTAGCCATTGACAACGGTGATGCCCAACATACAGCTTGCCATGGAAATGAGTATGAAGGATTGGATGAAGACAGCAGGAAACCAGAGGCTCAGGAGGAACGAAAGCATCTCTATACGCTTATCTGAAATTCTCACCAATGACTTACATAAGTATCTCTATCCTATTTTACGTTTTATTTATCTTTTAATTATTAAAACTCTATAATCATTTGAATCTGCCTGACTAAGATTTACAAGGTGACCATAGCTTGCTTCAAGCAGACAATCTCCGTGGGATCGACCCTTACTCACGTAAGGTTTATTACTTGGACGACCCAGTGCACTTGCTGGTTAGTTGTGCGAAGTTGTGACAAAGTGTGATTCACGTTTGAGAGTACCAAGTCTTTGGCGCCATTGTTGATGATCGCAATTTCGTGCACCAAGTTTTTAGCGCCGTTGCCGGGGATTGTTCGAGTTTGGACAACTGACGATTCATCTTGTTGCTCAGATTAGGTAATTTTATTTTATTTTTAAGCTTTTTTTTATTTTTTTTATTTTTGAAAATAACGTGGAATGGGAGCAAGCTTGCAACGTTAGTGGTAAAGTTACCACCAATAACGCCTTCGAAAGCCATCATAACCCACATTAGTTGCTACGTTAGTTACATTAACGTGGGAACTAACATGGAAGGAAAGAGAAGCTCCAACGTTAGTGGTCAAAGTAAACACCACTAACGTTCCAAAAGGCCACACTTGGCCACGTTAAGAGTCACGTTAATCCAATTAACGTGAACTCTAACGTGGAATAAGAAAGAATCGCCAACGTTAGTGACACTCACCTTTGTCACTAACGTTGGATCAGGCCAAGATTGCCTACGTTAGTGGTCACGTTAAGACCACTAACGTGAAGGGTAACGCAGAGTAAAGGATGATGTGCCAACGTTTGTGACACTACTCTTTGTCACTAACGTTGGAGATGGCAAGCACACCCACGTTAGTGGTCACGTTAATGCCATTAACGTGAAGCACTAACATGGAAGGAAGGGGCATTTTGAAGCGTTAGTGACAAAGGTAAGTGTCACTAATGCTCTCGAGATTTGGCATGCCCACGTTAAGGGCCACGTTAGTTACACTAACATGGATCATTAACGTGGAAAAGAGGAACAAGGAGCAACGTTATTGGTAAAAGTAAGTGTCAACAACGCTTGCAAAGGGCTAAGAGGCTACGTTAGTGGTCACGTTAGTACCACTAACGTTGAAGTTAACGTGGATCAACTAGTTTGGTACGTTAGTGACAAAGTTATTGTCACTAACGCTTTCAAACCCAAGTTTACATTTAACATTAACGCCACTAACGTCCTAACTAACTCCCCATCATGCCTAACTCACATTCTTTCTGCAAGCAAAGCTGAGCCCACTAAAGACTGTAACTGCTTCAACTAAAGATCAAAGGCCCATATTCAAGACTTGAAGAGCTAACTAGAAGATCAGAATAGTAGTATATATAGGGATAGTTTTGAATTAAAAAGGGAGCTGGGAAATTTGGGGAACTACACTTTGTATATTTTACTTTCTCTGCAACTTCTAGTTTAATTTTAGAATGCACTCTTTTCTATCATCTTCCATTTCCAGAGCTATGAACAACTAAACCCCTTTTTCATTGGGTTAGGGAGCTCTGTTGTAATTTTATGGATCGATTATAGTTTTCATTCTTCTTCCTCTTTCTTTTCTCTGGATTTTACAAGAAAGCTTTCGATCTTAATTCAATTGGTTAGTTGTCTTGGAAAAGAAACTCTCCATACCTGGATCTCCTTGGAACCTTGGAAGAGGAATGAGGAGATCATTCTAGAAATGCTTTCTCATGTTGGACCAAATTGGGGTTTGGATGGATATAGTGACATATAATCCTACCAACACTTTGATTTGAAAATACATGTGGTATAATCAGTGACCATACTTTATCTCTTTCCATGAGCAATTAAATCAAGGAATTGGGCAATTGTTCAAGCTTAGAGAGATTGGGTTGCCAAGGAATTGGGATCCAATCACTTAAGATTGCCAAGGAGATCAATGAATGCATTGATTGAGGAAGATATGAGAATGAACTTGATCCGGAGAATGCGACATCTCCTAAGCCCAATGAATCCCCCATTTCTGATCTTACCCATTCTCTTTACCTTCTGTCATTTACTTTTATGCTCATCTCCCCAAATCCCATTTAAAATTATGCAATTTACTTTCTGAAAATTTACATTCCGCCATTTATTTTCAGTACTTACATTTTCTGTTATTTACTTTCCTGCCATTTAATTTTCTGCAATTTCTCAACTCAATTTCTGCTTAGCTCAACTAGAACATTCCTCTAATTAAAGTTGCTTGACCAATCAATTCCTGTGGGATTTGACCTCACTCTATTGTGAGTTTTTACTTTCCGACAATTCGGTATACTTGCCGAAGGGAAAATTGTTGAGAGACAAGTTTTCGTGCATCAAGTTTATGGCACCATTGCCGGGGATTGATTTTGTATCGACAATGATAAAGTTGGAGGATAACTAGATTGAGCAATTTTCTTTTGTTTTGTTTAATCCCATATGAGTGATTTACTTTCATTTTTAGCTATTTTCTTCCCTTTTTCCCTTGCCCGTTTGTTGTGCTTTCTTAGTTGTTTACAATTTAGTTCACTAACCCACTAACTGTTTGATATATTGCACCGCTCACACTAACATCCATTCTAACAAGAGTAATTTCTTCATTCATTTTCTTTCTTGCTTTTTGCTTTGTTGGTTGTATGATAGGTAGAAGAAGCGGGGCTTCAGCTTCCTTTGATTCTGAACCTGAGAGGACCTTCCTTAGATTAAGGAGGGAAGTAAGAGGAAAGAGAGTCGTTGGTGCTGAAGAAGAGGAAGAGTATTTTGAAATAGACATGGAGGAGAATATAGAGAATCACCATGAAGAAGAAGCTCACAACCATGCCAGAGAAGGTCCAGTAAATCATGCTGGGCAAGAGAGAAGAGTTCTAGGCTCTTATATTAATCCAAACCCAGGAAATTGTGGAAGTAGCATCCAAAAGCCAACCATGCATGCCAATAACTTTGAACTAAAGCCCCAGCTCATCACCCTCGTTCAAAATAACTGTACATTCGTAGGAAGCGTCCAAGAAGACCCCAATCAATATCTAACCACCTTCCTAAGGATATGTGATACTGTGAAGTCTAATGGTGTTCATCCTGACACTTATAGACTGCTTCTGTTCCCCTTTTCACTCAAGGGTAAAGCATCTAAATGGCTAGAATATTTCCAAAAGAAGAGTTTGACAACGTGGAAAGATGTGGTGAACAAATTCTTGGCGAGATTCTACCCTCCTCAAAGAATCAACAGGTTGAGAGCTGAGGTACAAACCTTCAGGCAACAAGATGGTGAAACTCTCTATGAAGCATGGAAGAGGTTTAAGGACTTAACAAGAAGGTGCCCGCAAGACATGTTCAATGAATGGTGTGCAGTTACACATTTTTTATGAGGGTCTTTCTTATGAATCAAAGAAGGCAGTAGACCACTCATCTAGAGGATTTCTAAACAAGAAGAAGACTATTGAAGAAGCCATAGATGTCATCGAGACTGTAGCTGAGAATGACTACTTCTATGCTTCTGAAAGGAGCAACACTCGAGGAGTGATGGAGCTGAACAACATGGATGCACTGCTGGCTCAAAACAAGATGATCACCAAGCAGCTGGCTGACTTTACCAAGAAGATGGAAAGAAACCAAGTTGCAGCAGTCACCACCTCACCAGCAGCTCAAGAAGGAGTAAATACAGAGGAAGAGGGTGACCGGGAACAAGCCAACTATATTAGGAACTCACCTAGGCAAGCCCATGATCCATACTCCAAAACTTATAATCCTGGTTGGAAGAACCACCCAAACTTTGGGTAGGGAAATCAACAAGATCAAAGCCAAGATCACAGACGTCACAACCCCAACAACAATGCAACTCACCAACATTCCACACAGAGATCATATCAACACCCACACAACAATACCTCTCAACATCCATATCAAAACCAAAATGGCCTTATCCCCCCCTCCCCCAATCTCAACCCACCATCACCATCCGAAGATAGACTCTCCAGAATTGAGACTCTACTTGAAGGTATATGCAAGGAAGTCCAAGACAACAAGGTGTTCAAGGATGAAGTGAGAGCTAATATAAAAAACCAGGGACACCATCAAGAGGCTGGAGTCTCAAGTGGGATATCTCTCTCAGCATATTCCCAAGCCTACTGATAGTTTCTCAAGTGACACAGAGAAAAACCCGAGAGGTGAAGTAAGGAAAGTAAGATGGGAAGAATGCAAGATGGTCACTATAAGTGATGAGGGGAGTGTGGAAGACCTGAACAAACCATTAGAACACTCTCGAGATATTTCAATAGAGAAGCAGGAAGAGAGTGACCAAGAAACCAAACCTATATAGAAGGAAGAGTTAAGGGAGAAGGAGATTCTGAACCCATATGCACCTTTTCCCCAAAGACTTAATGGGGGTGTAGAAAGGAAAATGTACTCAAAGTTCCTCGACATGTTTGCATCTCTTCATGTAAACATACCATTCATCAAGGCTTTCCAACAAATGCCCTCATATATTAAGTGTATGAAAGAGCTGCTGACCAAGAAAAATTCACTAAAGGGAGGACAAACAATAGTGATGAATAAGGAGTGTAGTGATCTCATTCAAATAGAGTTGCCTACAAAAAGGAAGCATCTAGGGAGATTTCACATCCTTTGTGCTATAGGAGAAACAGTGATTGATAAGGGACTCTGTGACCTAGGAGCAAGCATCAACTTAATGCCTTTGTCCCTCATGAAGAAGCTTCAAATCAATGAGCTAACACCCACGGACGTAATCATTAAGTTGGCTGACAAAACTCAAAAACAAGCCATAGGAGTGGTTGAGAACGTGCTAGTGAAGGTTGGAAACTACTTCCTTCCCACAGACTTTGTTATCTTGGAGATGGAAGAGAGTCACCTCCATCCAATCATATTGGGAAAACCATTCCTAGTCACATCCAGAGCACTTATAGATGTGGAGCGAGGAGAGCTAATACTACGGATACATGATGAACAACTTACCTTCAATATCTTCAGACCCTCACAAGAAGCAGATCAAGAAAACAAGGAATCAATGGAGGATCACAATAAGGCAATGGTGGAAGAAACAAGCACTGAAGCACAAACAATACCCCTGGGAATCCCTTTGGTTGACAAACAATACAGTCAGAAGGCACAACAGCCAAGGGAAACCCAAGAGGAGCTAAATCCACCAGAGTCATATGAGACCAGCAACAAAATTTTCCTGGAAAATGAGGCCACAAGGAGCAGGATAGCATTAAAAGAAACAAGGAAGAAGGCGCCAAGGGGATGGAGGAACAAGAAGATCCCTACAGAGGATTTCTCTCCAAGGGATGAAGTAATCTCTGCTCATTTCCCAGCTATTCCACCTCATCTCCCCACCATTTCATCTCAGCTACCTTAAGTGTACACCATCAGCAGAATTCTCTCCTTGGAACATGTAGAGATTCTTAATGAAGCCAATGGAGATAGATTCACTGCGAGAGGAGAAGATTTGAGGCATTACCAACCACCCTGACAAAGGCTAAACGCCAAGCTAATGACGCTAAAGAAGCACTTTATGGGAGGCAACGCATGTTTCATATTTTTTTTAGGGGTGTTTAAAGTAGTTAATAAAGCAAGGTTCATGAATTCCAAATCAACTTTGATAAACACTTAGATGAACCCTTGTATTCAACACATAGTGAACAACAAGTTTGGTGTTCAAGGCACACTAAGAGGACATGAACACAATTCATATCGTGTTGATCTTAGAGCCTTAATCAACTCTTTTTACACTACATGGTCACAAACTAAGTTTGGTGTCACCAATGTTGCATACATGAACACTAAATAAGTCAGTTGGTTTGCATTCATGGATAGCATTTAGATGTTTAAAAACAAAAATCTAAAAAGTAGCCAGCCCACTCTTTGACTTTTGCCACCAAAAATTCAATGCTAACTTTTGCTTTCCTTTTGTCTTGTGTAGGAAATGAAGGAAGGATTGAACAGAATTGATGAGACAAATTGAGAAGGAGGTTCGGCCACTTCACAAAGGGGGAATGTTGCCATGCAACATTGGAAGAATGATATCCTTGGAGACCGAACCAAGAACCTCATAAAAGTGATGATCCTTGTGCTCATTTCATACCAAACCCCAACTATCCATCCTTAACCCATAAATATTGATCCACACATTCCACTTAGTCATTACCCTTCCATAAAAGTGGCCCTCCCATTTCGTACCGTCCCACATTCTAGAACCCTCTCCTCACATTTCTTACTTTCGAAAAACACCCTCAAAACTTCTTCCTCCATCAAAAGCTTTTTCACACACTTTCATAGCTACATCTTTTAAGTGGCAATCATCCATACTTCTACAAATTCAAAATCAAAGGTCACTCATGGCATCGTCAAGCTCTAAAAGAAGAAAAGGGAAGGAGCCTATGGAGCAACACCCTTTTGATGAGAAGAAATTTAGAACCTTTCACCATGCATTATAATTTGGGTGGATGGCTGGTAAAGAGATCATATATGAGCTAGGCTTTCAAGTCAAGAAAACTGAGTGCTCCGAAATCATAGAGAAGGTGGAAAAGAGAAGATGGGAGCTCCTCACTGATCCGGTCACAAAAGTAAACGCAACTCTGGTGAGAGAGTTTTATGCAAATGCAGTCAGGTATGATAGGGCAGATGAATCCTATATAAGCTTTGTAAGAGGGGTAACGGTGGATTTTAGTTCCATGAACATCATGAGGGTGTTAAAGCTACGAACCATACTATTTGCAGAAGAGAGCTATCAATCAGAATAGATAGCAGTCCCAATTATGACCAGATTGTGAAAGATATCTGCATACAAGGAGCGGATTGGGTACGAGATTCCCATAGGAAGCCCAAATTCATTAAGAGAGGGGATCTCACCCCTGAAGCAAAGGGGTGGTTCGAAATTGTAAGGAGATCCATCCTCTCTGCCGGAAACAACTTAGAGGGGAACCTTAAGAGAGCAACAATGGTGCAATGTATACACATAGGGGGAGAGATCAAGGTTCATGAACTCATAGCTCAAGGCATTCGGAAGTTGGCTGAGAAAAGTGATTCTGGAGGAAGGTTAGGCTACCCCAGTACCATTTTCCGTCTGTGCGACAGGGTTAGGGTGGTGTTCGAAAATGGAGACCCCGAGTGGATAAAAGTTAGCATCCCACTTACTGTTCGACGGATGCATTCTGTTGCATCTCCCCTACCTCAATGAAGGATAAGAAAGAGGGCAGCCCATCAAGCTGTAGAAGGACAAAACCCAGAGGAGCAAGCCCCAGCCACTTTAGACATGCACCAATTACAAGAAGCCATAGATGGCTTGTCTAGGCAATACTTGGAGAATCAAGGGGCACAGAAGGAGCTTCAACTACAAATGATGGATTGCCAAGAAGAATCATTCTCTAGATGGATGAATCAACAAGGGGAGTGGCAAAAGTAATTGATGGAGCAGCAACTGGAATAAGAAAGACAGTGGGGTGAATCCTTCCACAGGTTGAACCAAAAGCAAGATAAACAACAAGAAGCCATCCAAAAGCTAATCAACATCCAAGCACATCAAGGTGCGCACATTCATGAGATGCATCGGAAACGAAGAGAACAGGCAGATCTCTTCGATGAATACAGGGCATTTTCAGAAGGAGTCTATATGAGTGAGACTGGATATCATATGAACACTCAAGCCAGGCTCGGATACTTAGTCAGACAACTGCCTATATTGCACCCTGGGATCACAAGGTATGAAGAAGTAAAGGATGAATTAGCACGAGAGGAAAGAGAAAGAGCAGAAAAGAGTCATGAATCAGTAAGGAAGGCACTAGAAGATTGAAAAAGAGCCAGAACGACACGGACACAGGAAAACGCAAGTGGATACAAAGAGGACAAACAAAAAAGAGAGCATGGGCATCCCCATGAGTAAAAGGTGGCGGAGTTTCTTTTTTTTTTTTCTTTCTTTCAAGCCTAAAATAAGGAAGATCATGTATGAAATAGAACATGCATCCATAGTAGCTTAGGAATTTTCAATTCTGTCTTTGAGATTTCATTGCTTAGTTCTATGTGTGCTGGTCTAAGTTCCCTGTTTCCATTTTCATCCTGCTTAAATGTATGCTTGTCCTTTAAGCCAAATAAAAGAAAATGTTATGAAAAACCAGAGTGAGGTTCATCTTGTAAAGTAAGTTCTCAATGTTTGTGGTGTGGTAATTGGTTAGCTAAGTTGGTTTACCAACAAGGTATACAGGCAACTATATGTTCTGAATCATATGCTTGAAGCACATTCTATGAGACTATCTAAACAACAAGGTCCTAATAAGAAAAAGGAAAAGAACAGTGAGAGTTTGAAAAAGAAAGAAAAAGAATAAGAAATAATGCTAGGAACCAAGGGTTTAAATCTTGAAGCATGTGTCTGTGATGTTCTTGTGCAAAGGATCTGCTTGGATGAATAAGTTCTCAGGAGTGCCTCATTGATGAGCGGATAATTTATACGCTTTTTGGCATTGTTTTTAGATAGTTTTTAGTATGATTTAGTTAGTTCTTAGTATATTTTTATTAGTTTTTAAGCAAAATTCAAATTTCTGGACTTTACTATGAGTTTGTGTGTTTTTTTGTGATTTCAGGTATTTTCTGGCTGAAATTGAGGGACCTGAGCAAAAATCTGATTCAGAGGCTGAAGAAGGACTACAGATGTTGTTGGATTCTGACCTCCATGCACTCAAAGTGGATTTTCTAGAGCTACAAGAATCTAAATGGTGTGCTCTTAATTGCGTTGGAAAGTAGACATCCAGGGCTTTTCAGTAATATATAATAGTCCATACTTTTCCCGAGTTTAGATGACGCAAACTGGCGTTCAACGCCAGTTCTCTGCCCTATTCTGGCGTTAAACGCCAGAAACAGGTTACAAGTTGGAGTTAAACGCCCAAAATAGGTTACAACCTGGTGTTTAACTCCAGAAACAGCCTAGGCACGTGTAAAGCTCAAGTCTCAGCCCCAGCACACACCAAGTGGGCCCCGGAAGTGGATTTCTGCACTATCTATCGTAGTTTACTCATTTTCTGTAAACCTAGGTTACTAGTTTAGTATTTAAACAACTTTTAGAGATTTATTTTGTACCTCATGACATTTTCACGTTTTACATTGTATCTCTACGGCATGAGTCTCTAAACTCCATGATTGGGGGTGAGGAGCTCTGCTGTGTCTCGATGAATTAATGCAATTACTTCTGTTTTCTATTCAATCACGCTTGTTTCTATTCTAAGATACTCGCTTGTACTTAACCATGATGAATGTCATGATCTGTGACACTCATCATCATTCTCAACCTATAAACGCATGCCTGACAACCACTTCCGTTCTACCTTAAATTGAGTGTATCTCTTAGCCTCTTGGTTTATGATCAGAGTCTTCGTGGTATAGGCTAGGATTATTGGCAGCCATTCCTGAGATCCGGAAAGTCTAAACCTTGTCTGTGGTATTCCGAGTAGGATCTGGGATGGGATGACTGTGATGAGCTTCAAACTCACGAGTGCTGGGCATAGTGACAAACGCAAAAGGATCAATGGATCCTATTCCAACATGAGTGAGAACCGACAGATGATTAGCCGTGCGGTGACAGCGCATTTGGACCATTTTCACTGAGAGGACGGATGGTAGCCATTGACAACGGTGATCCACCAACATACAGCTTGCATGGAAGGAGACCTGCGTGCGTGAAGAAAAAGACAGTAGGAAAGCAGAGATTCAGAAGACAGAGCATCTCCAAAACCTCAATCTGTTCTCCATTACTGCATAACAAGTACTATTTAATTTATGCTTTTTACTCTTCGTAAATATAATCACTCTTATCATTGATTTCCTGACTAAGAATTACAAAATAACCATAGCTTGCTTCAAGCCAACAATCTCCGTGGGATCGACCCTTACTCACGTAAGGTATTACTTGGACGACCCAGTGCACTTGCTGGTTAGTGGTACGAGTTGTGAAAAGTGTGATTTACAATTCGTGCACCAAGTTTTTGGCACCGTTGCCGGGGATTGTTCGAGTTTGAACAACTGACGGTTCATCTTGTTGCTTAGATTAGGAAAATTTTGTCTTTTGGGTCAGAGTCTTTTATTTTCGTTTAAAAAAGATTTCCAAAAATTTATTATTTTTCTTTATTAATCTTTAGAGTTTTTCTGTTTGAGTTTAGTTTCATATTTTAAGTTTGGTGTCAATTGCATGTTTTTATTTTCCTTTAAATTTTCGAATTTGTGTTTATTGTTCTTTCTTGATCTTCAAGTTGTTCTTGCTATTTTTCTTGTTTGATCTCTAGTTTTTCCTGTCCTGTGTCTTTTCTTGTTTTTCTTGTGCGTTTTCAAATTATCAGTTTTCAAAAAAAATTTTATACATTAAATACTTTTTTAAAAAAAAAACACTTTAAATTTATAACTCAATTGGCTAGAGCGTTGTGTTTATGTTCTTGATAATTGGGAATCTTCCTTTTAAAACTTTTTTTAAAATAATTTTTCTTTGATTAAATCTCGTGTCAAACTTTTAAGTTTGGTGTTCTCTTGTTATTTTTTATTTTCGAAAACTTATTTTTAGTTTTCTAAAAATTTTAAGTTTGGTGTTCTTTTTATGTTCTTGTGAGTCTTCAAAGTGTTCTTGAGGCTTCTTTGTGTTTTGATCTTAAAATCTTTAAGTTTGGTGTTCCTTGGTGTTTTCCCTCCAAAACTTTCGAAAAAACAAGGAGCATTAGATCTAAAAATTTTAAGTCTTGTGTCATTTTATTGTTTTTCTCTTTCCTCGTTAAATTCAAAAATATCTTTTCTCTTTATTTTAAATTGAATTTTTGAAAATTACTTTTAAAAATTCAAATTTTTATTTTAAAAATCAAATCTTTTCAAAATTCAAAATCTTTTTTCAAAAATCATATCCAAAGTTTTTCAAATCTTCTTAATTAAGCAATTATTTTCATTTTCAAATTTATTTTTTTCTTGGTTTTCGAAATTTACATTTTAATTTCTAATTATTTTATTTTATTTTATCTTATTATTTTTATTTATCTTAATAATTTGGTTTGTTTTACTTCAATAAAATAAAAACAAAAATATATTTTCTTTGCAATTCACATCATCTCCCTTTCTCCGTCATGGATCTAAGTGGAAATGAACAGTTCAGAAGGACTCTGGGATCATATGCTAATCCCACTACTGCTGTATATGGGAGTAGTATCTGTATACCTCCCATCAAGGCAGGCAGTTTTGAGCTCAATCCTCAGCTCATTGTCATGGTGCAGCAAAACTGTCAGTATTCCAGTCTTCCACAGGAAGAACCTACTGAGTTTCTGGCACAATTCTTGTAAATTACTGACACAGTACGTGACAAGGAGGTAGATCAGGATGTATACAGGCTGTTATTATTTTCGTTTGCTGTAAAAGATCAAGCTAAAAGGTGGTTAAATAACCAACCCTCAGCAAGCATAAGAACATGGAAACAGTTATCAGACAAATTCCTGAATCAATATTTCCCTCCAAAAAGGATGACACAGCTAAGGCTGGACATCCAAGGATTTAAACAAGAGGATGATGAATCCCTTTATAATTCCTGGGAAAGGTACAGAGGGATGCTAAGGAAATGCCCCTCTGAAATGTTTTCAGAGTGGGTGCAATTAGACATCTTCTACTATGGGCTTACAGAAAGAGCTCAGATATCTTTAGACCACTCAGCTGGTGGATCTATACACATGAGAAAAACTATTGAAGAGGCTCAAGAGCTTATTGATATAGTTGCCATAAATCAGCATCTGTACATAAGTAGTGGGTCCTCCAGAACAAGTTGCTGAACTCAATCAACAATTATGTTTTCTAATAAAACAGCTAGCAGAATTCAAGGAGATGTTACAAGACACTAAAAATGCTAATAAAAATATGGAAGCACAATTGAATCAAACAAAACAGCAGTTATCAAAGCAGATAACAGAAGAGTGCCAGGCAGTCCAATTAAGAAGTGGAAAAACATTAAATACCTCACTTCAGAGTAGCAGAAAGCCAAGAAAAGAACAACTAACAGAGGATGAGCAAAATATTATCCAAAATTCCTCTGAGGACAGTAAGAGCCCGGAGAGGAACAACTCTGGCATTCAAACGCCAAAAAAGGATGCAAAGTTGGTGTTAAACGCCCAACCCACGCGCAGTTCTGGCGTTCAAATGCCAGAAACAGGCAAGGAGTTGGCGTCAAACGCCCAATGGAAGCTCAGTTCTGGCGTTCAAACGCCAGAAACAGGTAAGAAGTTGGCGTCCAACGCCAATCAAGCTTCTAACCCTGGCATTCAAACGCCAGTGAGGGATCAGACACACACAAGTGCTGATAGCAACCCCTCTAAAAAGGCTTCTCCAACCACCTCTGTAGGAAATAAACCTGCAGCAACTAAGGTTGAGGAATACAAAGCCAAGATGCCTTATCCTCAAAAACTCTGCCAAGAGGAGCAGGATAAGCAATTTGCCCGCTTTGCAGACTATCTCAGGACTCTTGAAATAAAGATTCTATTTGCAGAGGCACTTGAGCAAATACCCTCTTATGCCAAGTTCATGAAAGAGATCTTGAGTCATAAGAAGGATTGGAGAGAAACGGAAAGAGTTCTACTCACTGAAGAATGCAGTGCAGTCATTTTGAAAAGCTTCCCAGAAAAGCTTAAAGATCCCGGGAGCTTTATGATACCATGCATATTAGAGGGTAATTGCACCAAGACAGCTTTATGTGATCTTGAGGCAAGCAACAACCTAATACCTACATCCACAATCAGAAAGCTTGGTTTAACTGAAGAAGTCAAACCAACCCGGATATGTCTCCAACTTGCTGATGGCTCCATTAAATACCTATCAGGCGTGATTGAAGACATGATTGTCAGGGTTGGGCCATTCGCCTTTTCCACTGATTTTGTAGTGCTGGAAATGGAGGAGCACAAGAGTGCTACCCTCATTCTAGGAAGACTTTTCCTAGCAACTGGACGAACCCTCATTGATGTCCAAAAGGGGGAAGTAACCCTGAGAGTCAATGAGGATAAGTTTAAGTTGAATGCTGTCAAAGCCATGCAGCATCCAGACACACCAAAAAACTGCATGAAAGTTGATCTTATTGACTCTTTGGTAGAGGAGATCAACATGGCTGAGAGTCTCGAATTAGAGCTAGAAGACATCTTTAAAGATGTCCAGCCTGATCTGGAGGAATCAGAGGAATTGAAAGAGCCTCTAAAACTTCCTCAGGAAGAGGAAAAACCTCCTAAACCCGAGCTCAAACCATTACCACCATCCCTGAAATATGCATTTCTGGGAGAAGGTGACATTTTTCCGGTGATCATAAGCTCTGCTTTAAATCCCCTGGAAGAGGAAGCGCTACTTCAAGTGCTAAGGACACACAAGACAGCTCTTAGGTGGTCCATAAGTGATCTTAAGGGCATCAGGCCAGCAAGATGCATGCACAAGATCCTATTGGAGGACGATGCTAAGCCAGTGGTTCAACCACAGAGGCGGCTAAATCCAGCCATGAAGGAAGTAGTGCAGAAAGAGGTCACCAAGTTACTGGAGGCTGGGATTATTTATCCTATTTCTGATAGCCCCTGGGTGAGCCCTGTCCAAGTTGTCCGCAAAAAGGGAGGCATGACAGTGGTTCATAATTAAAAAAATGAACTGGCTCCTACAAGAACAGTTACAGGGTGGCGCATGTGTGTTGACTACAGAAGGCTCAATATAGCCACCAGAAAGGATCATTTTCCTTTACCATTCATAGACCAGATGCTAGAAAGACTAGCAGGTCATGATTATTACTGCTTTTTGGATGGCTATTCAGGCTACAACCAAATTGCAGTAGATCCCCAGGATCAAGAGAAAATAGTATTCACATGTCCATCTGGAGTATTTGCCTACAGAAAGATGCCATTTGGGTGTGTAATGCACCTGCAACCTTTCAGAGATACATGCTCTCTATTTTCTCTGATATGGTGGAAAAATTTCTGGAAGTCTTCATGGATGACTTTTCAGTATATGGAGACTTATTCAGCTCCTGTCTTGATCACCTGACACTGGTTCTGAAAAGATGCCAAGAGACTAACCTGGTTTTAAACTGGGAAAAATGTCACTTTATGGTGACTGAAGGGATTGTCCTTGGACACAAGATTTCGAACAAGGGAATAGAGGTGGATCAAGCTAAGGTAGAGATAATTGAAAAATTAGCACCACCTGCCAATGTTAAGGCAATCAGAAGCTTTCTGGGGCATGCAGGATTCTATAGGAGGTTTATAAAGGATTTTTCAAAAATTTCAAAACCTCTGAGCAACCTGCTAGCTGCTGACACGCCATTTGTGTTTGACACAGAGTGTCTGCAGGCGTTTGAAACTCTGAAAGCTAAGCTGGTCACAGCACCAGTTATTTCTGCACCAGACTGGACATTACCATTCGAACTAATGTGTGATGCCAGTGACCATGCCATTGGTGCAGTATTGGGGCAGAGGCATGACAAGCTTCTGCATGTCATTTATTATGCTAGCCATGTTTTAAATGATGCCCAAAAAAATTACACAATCACGAAAAAGAATTGCTTGCAGTGGTTTATGCCATTGACAAGTTTAGATCATACTTAGTAGGATCAAAAGTGATTGTGTATACTGACCATGCTGCTCTTAAATATCTACTTATAAAGCAGGATTCAAAATCCAGGCTCATAAGATGGGTGTTGCTTCTGCAAGAGTTTGATATAGAAATAAGAGACAGAAGAGGGACAGAAAACCAAGTGGCTGATCATCTGTCCCGGATAGAACCAGTAGAAGGGGCGTCCTTTCCCTCTATTGAGATCTCTGAAACTTTTTCGGATGAGAATTTGTTCGCCATTCAGGAAACACCATGGTTTGTAGATATTGCAAACTATAAAGCTGCAAGGTTCATACCCAAGGAGTACAGCAGGCAACAAAAGAAAAAATTAATTACTGATGCAAAGTACAACTTGTGGGATGAACCCTATCTCTTTAAGAGATATGCAGACGGAATAATCCGTAGGTGTGTGCCTAGAGAAGAGGCACAGAAGATCTTATGGCATTGCCATGGGTCACAATATGGAGGCCATTTCGGAGGTGAGCGAACAGCCACCAAGGTCCTCCAATGTGGCTTCTACTGGCCTACCCTCTATAGAGATTTCCGAGAGTTTGTGCGTAACTGTGACAGTTGCCAGAGATCTGGTAATCTGTCTCATGGTTACGCCATGCCTCAACAAGGAATCTTAGAGATTGAGTTGTTTGATGTATGGGGTATTGACTTCATGGGGCCTTTCCCACCATCATACTCAAACACTTATATTCTGGTGGCAGTCGACTATGTATCCAAATGGGTAGAGGCCATTGCCACACCCACTAATGATACTAAGACAGTGCTGAAGTTCCTCCAGAAACATATCTTCAGTAGGTTTGGTGTCCCTAGAGCACTAATTAGTGATGGGGCACTCACTTCTGCAACAAACAGCTTTATTCTGCTATGGTCTGATATGGAATTAGTCACAAGGTGGCAACTCCATATCATCCACAGACAAACGGGCAAGCTGAAGTCTCTAATAGAGAACTAAAAAGAATCCTGGAACGGACTGTAAGTACCCGTAGACAGGATTGGGCGAGAAGCTTGGATGATGCTCTGTGGGCTTACAGAACAGTATTCAAGACTCCTATAGGGACCTCTCCATACCAGCTTGTGTATGGTAAGGCCTACCATCTGCCCGTGGAACTGGAGCATAAGGCCTACTGGGCAATCAGATTCCTAAATTTTGATGCCAAATTAGCTGGAGAAAAAAGATTGCTCCAACTGAATGAGCTAGAGGAATTCAGATTGACTACTTTCGAAAATGCCAAGTTTTACAAAGAGAAAGCAAAAAGGTGGCATGACAGAAAGCTGTCATCTAGAGTCTTTGAACCAGGACAGAAGGTTCTGCTGTTTAACTCTAGGCTCAGGCTATTTCCCGGGAAACTGAAATCTCGGTGGAGGGGACCATATGTGATTACAAGTGTGTCACCATATGGCTATGTGGAGCTTCAAGACATTGATTCTAATAAGAAGTTTATTGTTAATGGACAGAGAATCAAGAATTCTCTTGAAGGCAATGTTGAGCAAGAGTGCTCAAGGCTGAGGCTAGATTAAAAGCTCAGCAAAGTCCAGCTAACGAATAAAGAAGCGCTTACTGGGAGGCAATCCAGTCATTAGCAAAGCTTTTTATTTATTTATTTATTTATTTTTAATTATACAAGTTTAATATAAATAATCTTCAAGGTAAAGAATCAATTGCATAAGTTCACAGGGTTACAGAAGAATTCAGAATACAAAACAGGGAGAAGGAGTTCACTGGCAAGAAAAGGCCAGTAAGAGGTACAATTGGGCGTTAAACGCCCAAAAGAAGCATCTACTGGGCGTTTAACGCCCGTAATGATACCTTTTGGGGCGTTAAATGCCAGAATGGGTACCATTCTGGACGTTTAACGCCATACTTGCAGCATCCTGGGCGTTCAGAAAAATGCCAAGTGACGAAAGATTTTTGGCGTTTAACGCCAGCCAGAAGCAACAGCTGGGCGTTAAACGCCCAAAAGAGGCTACAGATGGGCGTTAAACGCCCAAAACAAGCAGCAGTTGGGCGTTTAATACCAGGATTGTGGAGGAGAGGAAGTTTTTGTTCCCAACTTGATTTTTTTCAAAATTTCATATTTCCATCCATTTTTCTTGCATAAACATGTTCCCATACTTTCATTTTTCAAACTTTTTCCAAAAAAAAAATTTTTAAAATATCTTAATCCTAAAATTAAATATTTCTCAATTCTTCTTCAACCTCTTCTCAAATCTTTTTCAAAACAAATCTATCTTTTTCGAATTTTTTCAAACTCATCAATATCTTTTTTAAATCTTCACAATATTTTTAGAACAAATCTATCTTTTTCAAATATCTTTCATATCTTCTCAATTTTAAATTACATCTTTTCCTATCTTACTTATCTTTTCCAAATCACATTTTCTATCATATATTTTTAAAAGATTTTCGAAAACCCAACCCCCCTCCCATTTAAATCCTCGTTCGGCCTCCCCCCTCTCATCCACAAATTCGAACTTGGCTCTCCCTCTATCCCTCTCCTTTCTTTTCTTTTGCTTGAGGACAAGCAAACCTCTAAGTTTGGTGTGTTTATCCGTGATCACTAAGCCAATACCCACCAAGATCATGGCTCCTAAGGGAAAACAAACCAACTCAAGAGGCAAAAAAGAGAATATTCCAAAACCACTTTAGAATCAAGGGAAGTTCTTAACCAAAGAATATTCAGACCATTACTACAAAATAATGGGTCTAAGGTCAGTGATCCCGGAAGTTAAATTCGATCTGAAAGAAGACGAATATCCGGAGATCCAAGAGCAAATTCGAAACAGGAGCTGGGAAGTCCTAGCTAATCCTGAAACAAAGGTGGGAAGAAACATGGTTCAGGAATTCTACTCTAATATGTGGCAGACAGACAGGCAGAGAATAGCTGGAACCGCATTCTATGACTATCGAACTCTGGTCAGAGGGAAGATTGTTCACACCCACCCTGACAAAAATACAGAACTTAAGTATATTATTTCTAATTATTTGTTTTGAGCATTTTATTGAGAATAATTTGTGAAATTGATGAGCAAATAGTATTTTTATACATTATTATTGTTGGGTTAAAAATTCATTTCTATTTACTACTATATTGTCCCTATTTTCATTTGAAATTACAAATGTAACCCTAACCCTAATTTTTGAAAATGAAACCCTACCCCTGAAACCCTAACCCATGACCCGGTTTCCTCACAACTGCTGCATCCCTCCCTTCTAACAGCAGCACACACAGTTTCATTCCTCTTCTTCCATGAAAGGAAAGAGGCAGAAACAGAAAAATGGAGAAAAGGGGAAAGGGACTGCCGATCTGAGAAGAGATGAAGGACGGCACCGGCGGGCGTCACTGCCGCCGCGCCGCCGTGTTGCACCGGAGAGGATGAGAGAGCGAGGAACAGATCCGAGAGGGGAGGAGGGCGATGCAGCCGCCGAGCCGATCGTCTTCCTCGCCGCCAGTGCCATCATTGTCACCCTCGATGGAGGAGAGAGGGGAAAGCGCTCGCGAGGAGCTACTGCAGAAGCCATCGCGCGTTGCTGCTGCAGCCTAACCGCGTCGCCGCCGACTGTGAAGCTGCCGCCGATTAGTCGCGCGAGGAGCCCGTGTCGTTGCCGATCATCCTTGCGCTGCGTCGGAGGCAGACCTGCGAACTGAAGGGAGCGCAACCCATAGCCACAGACAAAGAAGAAAGGACGCGTGCGGGAGGTTGAAGCCGCCGCTGTCACCGCCGTTGCCGTGAATGGGGTCGTTACCATCGCCCTGCACGCCGGCGCCGTACACCACATTGCCGGAGGGCCAGAACGCGATGGAGGAGAAGCCTACCTTCGCCACTGCCTTTCACTGCCGCCTACCTCTGCCACTACCAACCTACTGCTCCGCGGTGCTTAGCTGGCGCTTCTGAT
Organism: Arachis hypogaea; assembly: GCF_003086295.3. Lineage (NCBI taxonomy): Eukaryota > Viridiplantae > Streptophyta > Magnoliopsida > Fabales > Fabaceae > Arachis > Arachis hypogaea. The sequence goes on along the minus strand of NC_092046.1, from coordinate 118,906,006 downwards.
ACTGTCGCCGGAGTTCTGAGGCCACGAGAGCCACCGCCGAAGCTTCTGGCTACTTCTGCCGTCACCAGAAAACTCTACCGGTAAGGGCTTTGAACTTGGTTTTCATTCGTTTAAGATTCCGGAAGCTTTAACGTCTCTGTATGTGGGTTCCAGGCGCCATTGCCGGAGTCCAGTCGCCGCTGCTACTTGAGGTGGCTGCCGGGCTGCTGCCAAACCGGTTCAGAGATCGCCGCTGTTTCGGTTCAGCTGCTCCTTCATTCGGTAAGCGTTTTTGATTTGAAAGCCCTTTTGTTACTGTTCTGTTATCATACGTTGAGGTTGTGGCATTAATTGCTATAAGATTAAGTCTCAGTTATTGTATGTTGCGATTAGTGTTTCTATGGATATTGCGAAAGTGGTTGGGAGCTGAGGTTTTGACTGCCGTCAGTTCGGGTTGAGGCGAAAAGGACTCTGTGAGGCATTTGGATTATGGAATTTGGCGTTTTGAGGTAGGGGCGCTTTCCAAAAACTATATTTTATATATTGGAATTATTACATATGGATACTGATGTGAGTGAATGTGTATTTGGTGATTGTATCGACCTTATGTATGGCTTGATTTGCCTTGGTCGGTTATGAACGTCTGTTGGTTGAATTGTTGTGTGGTTTTGTGAAACGAAATGCTTTTCAAGTTGATTCTTTTAAAGCTTTGAGATCGAGTTTAACCCGTTGAGAATTGATTTGAGTTAATTTTATTGAGAATGTGAAAAATAGAATCCACTCTTGAATTCAGCCTGGCTGGCTTTAAATGATCTGATTTTTGATAAATGATTGTTACTGAACCGTTTTTTTAAAGCTTTAGAAATGAGTTTATTCGGCTGATAATGATTTGATGTTGAAACGGTTTTCTAGAAATATAGTATTGAGGTTGACTGTTGAATTTTGGCTTGCCTTTGAATTGATTTTAGATTTTGGGCTGTTGGAAAAGGATTGTGGAATGGTTTAGTTGGGACCCGAACCGGGTGGCAAAGTCCAACTTTTAGGGGAGGTGCTGCAGAAATTTCTATAAAATCCGAGTCTTTATTGAATGTTGTATGGAAAAATGATGAGTTAAAGACTTCTACTATTTTACTTAAATTATCAAGAAAAGAATGATTCATGCTTTTGAAATGAATTATTAAAGAGGAAATTGTGATTTAGTCTTGCTTCTTAAGAAAGGCATTGTATCTCTTTCAGAAGAAAGTTATTTAGATGAAACTTGTGTTTTAAGCTATCTGAATGTGAAAAGGATTTATGCCTTTGAATTTGACTTGGGGATTTCAATTAAAGAAGTTTCAATGACTTTGAAAGAACCTAAATGTCTATTGACAAGTTTCATTTTGAAATGTTTTGAGAAAGGTTTTAAGTACTCTTTGAATCCGGAACTTTTGCAAGACAAACAATTTTGAACAGTTGAAACGCTTTAGAATTTATCATGGGGGTTGAAGCTGGTTTTGTCTAAGTAAAGGAAACCGCTTTGAAAGAAGTAAATGATTACGTGACTCGGTTTGGCTTAGATCATATTTCAGTACTCAAATCGGAAAGCCAAGGTTTTAATGATTTTAAATGAATTTGGCGAAATGAGTTATGCTATTCTCCCCTAACGACTTGGGGCTCTGCCAAGGAACTTTTGTTATAAAATCCCATTGTTGAATGGATGATTTTGAATGTTTCAAAATAAATCTTTAACTTGCCATGTTATGGAAGCTTGGAAAGAGGATGCCGAGAGTGGCATTGTTTTCAAAGGGGAATTTACCTTGAGTAAAAGTGGCTTATGAGCCTGAGATGATTTGAGAAATGAGATCTTTAAAGCCAAGGCTGAAAAGAATTGAAACTCGATTTCAAAGTGAAATGAATTGAGAAAATGATTTATGGCTTAAATGCCAACTTTATGAATTTAATGATGTTGAATGGTGGAAGTGCTGTTTTATTGTGAGCCGAAATGGCTGTGTATGATTTATGAATGTTAGCTGGTTCTGGATTGAACCGTGAGCCGGAATGGCTGTGTATGATTATCAATATTGGCTGGTTCTGGATTGAACCGTGAGCCGGATGGCTGAGATGGATGTTGATCCATGGCTGAGAATGAATGCATATATGCTGAGATATTGATAATTGTAATTTTTGCACTTCCACTATCTGAGATACAAGTTTTCCTGGGTAGTAGCAGTGGCTAGCCACCACGTGCTCCAGGTTGAGACTTGATACTCTGTTGACCCTATGTCGTAAGTGTGGCCGGGCACTGTGAAAGCCCCGGATGAGCTCGCCCCCGTGAATATTCACCAGTGAGGGTGATGGATATGGATCATGATTATGATCAAGTTTATGATGAGTATAACTCGAGTTGGGGATGCGCGACAGAGGGACAGTCCAATGGTTAGCTACCAGGACTTGTCGGGTTGGCTCTATAACCGACAGATGATATCATCAGCCACTAGGGACAGGCATGCATCATATGCATCTACGTGACATTATTTGAGTGTACATATTGTACTTGGTTTGCCTTTGTGATTACTTGTGATTAACTGCTATTTGTTCTACTTGCTGTAACTGTTTGTTTGTGCTTGACTTCCTATCTGTGTTTACGACTGGGACTCTGTTGGATTGTGGTGATTGGTTGATGGTTAGATTGTTTGGGCCTAGGGCCGTGGTTGAAATGAGATGGACCGATGGTTGGTTTTGGTTGTGTTCTGGTTTGGAAGAATATGAAAGGCTATTTTGGTTCAGTATTGATAAACCATTTTGAAAGGCTTTTGAGTTTTTGAGAATTGAACTGTTCCTCTTTCAGAAAAGATTTCAGATTTCTATTTATTGTAAACCGTTGTTTTTGAAAAGAGGCATAAGACAGTTATTAATCACTGGTACGGTTTATCTTCACGTATCCTATTACAGTAATTTCCAAAAACCCTCTACTGAGAACCCTTTCGAGGATGATGTTCTCACCCCCCTACATTTTTTCCCTTTCAGGATATGGGTGCAGAAGTTACGAAGAGTTTCTTTATTTTTTTGTTGAGATGCTCTGTATTGTTTTAGTTATGGTTTATTGTACCCTCGCCATTATCTTGATATATTCTGTAAGAGGGATAGGAATTATATTGGATAATGATTGTAATATTATTTATGTATATATATACATGTATGTACGCTTTATGAGTTGTTGTAAGTGTATTGTATGTATGGATGTACGTTGTATAGCAAAAGTATTTGTGGGAGCGGTTTTGCGGTTTAAAGTTTTAAACAGGGTCATATTTTAGTATTAAATAGTATATAAGTCGTTGTAATGTCCGAACTATCAGAGTGGCGCATCCGGAAGCATGAACTTTGGTAGTTAGGGTGTTACATTATGGTATCAGAGCAGTCCTTCCTGTAGAGCCTGAGGAATGGACCGACTATGTTTCAGTTGCATACTCTGAGTGTTTGTCATGTATTAGGTCTTGTTGAACGACGAGAATTAGAGCTTTATGCACATGACGGTCTATTGATTAACGCTGTTAGTCTTGCATTGCATAATTCTTGGTATTAAGTTTGGCCGGCTTAATACTAGTGAATTATGTATATGAGAGCACTAATGGGTTATCATAGATGATATACGAGTTTTGAGTAAAGCGAATCGCGGGTTTTGGGAACGTTAGAAACTATTTCTCGAGGCTATTCAGTTGTGTGTCTTGAATTCTGTTCGAGTTGACCTGTTCCTTCATGACCTAACTTGAAGTACTTGTTTGCTAATCCCTTTGAAAAGTAGATTGATTTTTCGACTTTATTCCTCTATTCATATGCATTCTTGTTTGATCTTAATTGCATATGCTTGTTTGGAATCCTTGTTGCATCTATCTTCCTCTGTTTGGGTTCTTCTTGATTCACGTGTTCCTTGATGTAGCTTCGAACTTGTCTTAATGTGTTGTGCCTTTTAACTCCGGGTTCTGAGTCCATTCTTTGAGAACTTGTTGATTCAGTTTTCCTCTTATTTGACAGTGATTACAGCTAATTTTGAGATTTTTATAAAAATTGCTATTGACTAGATATACACTTATTTATATGTGGAACTTTGAAGATTTCTTATACAGTTTAACAACTATTTATTTCTAATACGTTGCCTACACTTTTACTGGTTTACGGAATTGCACTTACTTTAAAAGTAAATTGACTTTCTAGTAATTTTACTATAGTTCCAATGCACATCTTCAATTGATTATGTATTTGGAATATTTTTCAAAATTCTGGAAAGAAAGGGGATTTTTCACTTTTATCCCGGTTGAGTTTCATTTGATAAACTTTACTTAATTCATTTTGATTTGAGTTTGATTTAGCATACTACATGGTTTATTCTATTGTTGTTCTTTTGAAAATGTTGGACTCATAGCTTTCTTCTTATGATCAGACTCGCTCCTTCTTAAGCTTTTCACCTCTATGAATGTCATACATGATTCTGTTTTTAACTAATCTTTTACATCTTGTGAAATTACCATTGATCTTGGTTTGTCCTCTCTTGTGAATCTCATCCGTATGTGAGTCAGTTTGATTTGTTTCAAATTAGTGCATTGTTTATTCTCTCATTTTCTCTACAAGAGTTTTTAGTTAAAGATTTACCTTTGAGAAATTACTAATGATTGAGTTGTCTTTTCCTATGACTTTTGTATTCTTTTGGATCAATTGAAAGCTTGTTTGATGACTCATGCCTAGTGAATCTTGTTTGGACTACTTTGGTTTAAGATCCTTTCTTGCAAGGCTTGACTCCTTTTTAGTACATCTTAAACTTCTTGAATGTTCTTCTGAGATGGTGATTTTAAGAACACTTTTGGGAATCTTGTTCTGAACTTTTTAAAGAAGTTTTGAATTCTCTTGTAAGAAGTTTTAAACGGAATTTATCTTCTGTTGCTTGATTTAGATTGAAACCATTGATCAATTTTGACGAAGTTAATTTAAAGTTGGGATGCACTATTTTAAATGAAGTTTTGGAAAGTTTCCTTGTTTAGTGGAAACCGGTTCGTTTGTAACGCACCACTTGTTTCCTTTACCAATTTACAAGCAAACTTTTACCTTGGATTTTCTTTCTAAAAAGAGTTTAACTTCTTCTTTCGCCCTTGCTATGAATATTATACACGCTTGTTTAAATATGGACTTTGGAGATTTTTGAACAAGCATTTGATTTCTCTTCCGAGTTTTATGATTGCTTTTGGTTAAGTTGTGCACCTAATTATCTTTCTAAAATATTTGAGGGAATATTTTAGCTCCTAGCCAAACTTGTGAGCAAGTTGTTTTTTTTAAAAAAAAAAACTCTATATGATCTACTTCAGCATGAAATTGTATTGAAGTAAAGCCACGTTTATGCTTTTGCTACTCTCTTGAAGAATGTTTGTTACTCAACTTTTCTTCTAGGCTGCAAGGTGGCTTTTTCCGCAAGTTTTCGACTCTTTCATGAACAATGTATTCAAAAGTAATTGTAATCGTGCTCTTGAGTTCTGTGAGCTTTGCCTTGGGTCTGAGATGTTCTTTTCTGTGAACCTTATACTTCTTCGACTCGGCTTGAGTTTGTTTCAAACTGATGCGCTGGTTTTCTTCCTATTGATCTTGTTGAACTTCTTTGATCCAAGGGTTATCTTTGAAGTTGTCAATTGAATTGAGTCTAGCAAACTTCATTGCTTGAGTGTCCTTGTTTATCTGGAATTGGATACATTCTCTCAAATCTTTGCGTGCTATCCTTGACATTTGACTCTCCTTTTAAATCTTGTATCATTCTGAGTAGACTCGAGAATTGTTTTGATATCACGTGCGACTTGTAGACGTAATAACGCGATGCGTTAGTTCTTTAAGACGTGATATGTGTATATGGAATGTGAAGTGGTAGGTGTGTGACGTTATGATGAGTTGTGGATGTTTTGTCCCTTGCAAACGAGCTTGCGATTGTTAGGCTTATGATCGGATATGGGAATTGTGAAGTGCTTGATGGAGTTGGAAGGTTGAAGCTTTGAGGTTGAGATGAGATTAGTGTACGGATGTTGAGCGCGTCGTTGTAACCTCATCCTGTTTTATAACCTTCAATGCCTTACCTTACTATCACATGTTTGACCCATGTCACCTTTTGCATTGAGCCTACCTTGTAGCATTTGCTTTGCACTCACACTTCTACCTTGGCATCCTTATGCATATGACAATCAAAGTATTTGGAAACCGTATATATGTTTATATTTTGAGATATTTTTGCTTCTTCCTTAAATATGTTCAAAGGTGAACTGTTATGGAATTTCTTTCATTTTGTATCAATTTTCGAGGGCGAAAATTTTTATAAGATGGGTAGAATATAAGACCCAGAACTTTTGAAAAGTCTTATTATGATCAAGTCTCAAAATCATATAGTTATTTATAGCCTTAATTTCAGAAATTATTTTATTAAAGATAATTAAGGCAGGTTGTGATTTATTGGATTTGAGATAAGTTATGATTATTATCCAATTTTACAATTATTGGATTATTTTCTATATTTGAATTATAAAGTTAGTAGTTGAGAAATAATAAAGATTTTATATGATTCGGATTAAATATTAGTATTTTAAATATTAATACTGCTGTTTTAGAAAAATAGAGAACTTAAGTATATTATTTCTAATTATTTGATTTGAGCATTTTATTGAGAATAATTTGTGAAATTGATGAGCAAATAGTATTTTTATACATTATTATTGTTGGGTTAAAAATTCATTTCTAGTTACTACTATATTGTCCATATTTTCATTTGAAATTACAAAAGTAACCCTAACCCTAATTTTTGAAAATGAAACCCTACCCCTGAAACCCTAACCCATGACCCGGTTTCCTCACAACTGCTGCATCCCTCCCTTCTAACAGCAGCACACACGGTTTCATTCCTCTACTTCCATGAAAGGAAAGAGGCAGAAACAGAAAAACGGAGAAAAAGGGAAAGGGACTGCCGATCTGAGAAGAGATGAAGGACGGCGCCGGCGGGCATCACTGCCGCCGCACCGCCGTGTTGCACCGGAGAGGATGAGAGAGCGAGGAACAGATCCGAGAGGGGAGGAGGGCGACGCAGCCGCCGAGCCGATCGTCTTCCTCGCCGCCAGTGCCGTCGTTGTCACCCTCGATGGAGGAGAGATGGGAGAGCGCTCGCGAGGAGCTACTGCAGAAGCCATCGCGCGTTGCTGCTGCAGCCAAACCGCGTCACCGCCGACTGTGAAGCTGCCGCCGATTTGTCGCGCGAGGAGCCCGTGTCGTCGCCGATCATCCTTGCGCTGCGTCAGAGGCAGACCTGCAAACTAAAGGGAGCGCGACCCATAGCCACAGACAAAGAAGAAAGGACGCGCGCGGGAGGTTGAAGCCGCCGCTGCCGTGAATGGGGTCGTTGCCATCGCCCTGCACGCCGGCGCCATACACCACATTGCCGGAGGGCCAGAACGCGATGGAGGAGAATACCTTCGCCACTGCCTTTCACTGCCGCCTACCTCTGCCACTACCAACTAACTGCTCTGCGGTGCTTAGCTGGCGCTTCTGATACTGTCGCCGGAGTTCTGAGGCCACCAGAGCCACCACTGGAGCTTCTGGCTACTTCTGCCATCGCCGGAAAACTCTACCGGTAAGGGCTTTGAACTTGGTTTTCATTCGTTTAAGATTCCGGAAGCTTTAACGTCTTTGTATGTGGGTTCCAGGCGCCATTGCCGGAGTCCGGTCGCCGCTGCTACTTGAGGTGGTTGCAGGGCTGCTGCCGAACCGGTTCAGAGATCGCCGCTGTTTCGGTTCAGCTGCTCCTTCGTTCGGTAAGCGTTTTCGATTTGAAAGCCCTTTTGTTATTGTTCTGTTATCATATGCTGAGGTTGTGGCATTAATTGCTATAAGATTGAGTCTCAGTTATTGTATGTTGCGATTAGTGTTTCTATGGATATTGCGAAAGTGGTTGGGAGCTGAGGTTTTGACTGCCGTCAGTTCGGGTTGAGGCAGAAAGGACTCTATGAGGCGTTTGGATTATGGAAGTTGGCGTTTTGAGGTAGGGGCGCTTTCCAAAAACTATATTTTATATATTGGAATTATTACATAAGGATACTGATGTGAGTGAATGTGTATTTGGTGATTGTATCAGCCTTATGTATGGCTTGATTTGCCTTGGTCGGTTATGAACGTCTGTTGGTTGAATTGTTGTGTGGTTTTGTGAAACGAAATGCTTTTCAAGTTGATTCTTTTAAAGCTTTGAGATCGAGTTTAACCCGTTGAGAATTAATTTGAGTTAATTTTATTGAGAATGTGAAAAATAGAATCCACTCTTGAATTCAGCATGGCTGGCTTTAAATGATCTGGTTTTTGATAAATGATTGTTACTGAACCGTTTCTTTAAAGCTTTAGAAATGAGTTTATTCGGCTGATAATGATTTGATGTTGAAATGGTTTTCTGGAAATATGGTATTGAGGTTGACTGTTGAATTTTGGCTTGCCTTTGAATTGATTTTGGATTTTGGGCTGTTGGAAAAGGATTGTGGAATGGTTTAGTTGGGACCCGAACCGGGTGGCAAAGTCCAACTTTTAGGGGAGGTGCTGCCGAAATTTCTATAAAATCTTTATTGAATGTTGTATGAAAAAATGATGAGTTAAAGACTTCTACTATTTTACTTGAATTATCAAGAAAAGAATGATTCATGCTTTTGAAATGAATTATTAAAGAGGAAATTGTGATTTAGTCTTGCTTCTTAAGAAAGGCATTGTATCTCTTTCAGAAGAAAGTTATTTAGATGAAACTTGTGTTTTAAAGCTATTTGAATATGAAAAGGGTTTATGCCTTTAAATTTGACTTGGGGGTTTCAATTAAAGAAGTTTCAATGACTTTGAAAGAACCTAAATGTCTATTGACAAGTTTCATTTTGAAATGTTTTGAGAAAGGTTTTAAGTACTCTTTGAATCCGGAACTTTTGCAAGACAAACAATTTTGAACAGTTGAAACGCTTTAGAATTTGTCATGGGGGTTGAAGCTGGTTTTGTCTAAGTAAAGGAAACGGCTTTAAAAGAAGTAAATGATTACGTGACTCGGTTTGGCTTAGATCCTATTTCAGTACTCAAATTGGAAAGCCAAGGTTTTAATGATTTTAAATGAATTTGGCGAAATGAGTTATGCTATTCTCCCCTAAAGACTTGGGACTCTGCCAAGGAACTTTTGTTATAAAATCCCATTGTTGAATAGATGATTTTGAATGTTTCAAAATAAATCTTTAACTTGCCATGGTTATGGAAGCTTGGAAAGAGGATGCCGAGAGTGGCATTGTTTTCAAAGGGGAATTTACCTTGAGTAAAAGTGGCTTATGAGCCTGAGATGATTTGAGAAATGAGATCTTTAAAGCCAAGGCTGAAAAGAGTTGAAACTCGATTTCAAAGTGAAATGAATTGAGAAAATGATTTATGGCTTAAATGCCGACTTTATGAATTTAATGATGTTGAATGGTGGAAGTGCTGTTTTATTGTGAGCTGGAATGGCTGTGTATGATTTATGAATGTTGGCTGGTTCTGGATTGATATCAACAGCCACTAGGGACAGGCATGCATCATATGCATCTACATGACATTATTTGAGTGTACATATTGTACTTGGTTTGCCTTTGTGATTACTTGTGATTAACTGCTATTTGTTCTACTTGCTGTAACTGTTTGTTTGTGCTTGACTTCCTATCTATGTTTACGACTGGGACTCTGTTGGATTGTGGTGATTGGTTGATGGTTAGATTGTTTGGGCCTAGGGCCGCGGTTGAAATGAGATGGACCGATGGTTGGTTTTGGTTGTGTTCTGGTTTGGAAGAATATGAAAGGCTATTTTGGTTCAGTATTGATAAACCATTTTGAAAGGCTTTTGAGTTTTTGAGAATTGAACTGTTCCTCTTTCAAAAAAGATTTCAGATTTCTATTTATTGTAAACCGTTGTTTTTGAAAAGAGGCATAAGACAGTTATTAATCACTGGTACGGTTTATCTTCACGTATCCTATTACAGTAATTCCCAAACCATGTGCTTGTGGCGTGAAGGTGTCAAGTGAAAACTTGAGACTGAGCGGTTAAAGTCGAGGTCCAAAGCAAAAAAGAAGAGTGTGCTTAAGAACCCTGGACACCTCTAATTGGGGACTCTAGCAAAGCTGAGTCACAATCTGAAAAGGTTCACCCAGTTATGTGTCTGTGGCATTTATGTATCCGGAGGTAATACTGGAAAACAAAGTGCTTAGGGCCACAGCCAAGACTCATAAAGTAGCTGTGTTCAAGAATCAACATACTAAACTAGGAGAATCAATAACACTATCTGAATTCTGAGTTCCTATAGATGCCAATCATTCTGAACTTCAAAGGATAAAGTGAGATGCCAAAACTATTCAGAGGCAAAAAGCTGTTAGTCCCGCTCATCTGATTGGAGCTAAGTTTCATTGATATTTTGGAATTTATAGTATATTCTCTTCTTTTTATCCTAGTTTAATTTTTAGTTGCTTGGGGACAAGCAACAATTTAAGTTTAGTGTTGTGATGAGCGGATAATTTATACGCTTTTTGGCATTGTTTTTAGATAGTTTTTAGTATGATTTAGTTATTTTTTAGTATATTTTTATTAGTTTTTAAGAAAAATTCACATTTCTGGACTTTACTATGAGTTTGTGTGTTTTTCTGTGATTTCAGGTATTTTCTGGCTGAAATTGAGGGACCTGAGCAAAAATCTGATTCAGAGGCTGAAGAAGGACTGCAGATGCTGTTGGATTCTGACCTCTATGCACTCAAAGTGGATTTTCTGGAGCTACAGAAGTTCAAATGGCGCGCTCTTAATTGCGTTGGAAAGTAGACATCCAGGGCTTTCCAGAAATATATAATATTTTATACTTTTCTAGAGTTTAGATGACGCAAACTGGCGTTCAACGCCAGTTCTCTGCCCTATTCTGGCGTTAAACGCCAGAAACAGGTTACAAGTTGGAGTTAAACGCCCAAAACAGGTTACAACCTGGCGTTTAACTCCAGAAATAGCCTAAGCACGTGTAAAGCTCAAGTCTCAGCCCCAGCACACACCAAGTGGGCCCCAGAAGTGGATTTCTGCACTATCTATCGTAGTTTACTCATTTTCTGTAAACCTAGGTTACTAGTTTAGTATTTAAACAACTTTTAGAGATTTATTTTGTGCCTCATGACATTTTCACGTTTTACATTTTATCTCTACGGCATGAGTCTCTAAACTCCATGATTGGGGGTGAGGATCTTTGCTGTGTCTCGATGAATTAATGCAATTACTTCTGCTTTCTATTCAATCACGCTTGTTTCTATTCTAAGATACTCGCTTGTACTTAACCATGATGAATGTCATGATCCGTGACACTCATCATCATTCTCAACCTATGAACGCGTGCCTAACAACCACTTCCGTTCTACCTTAGATTGAGTGTATTTCTTAGCCTCTTGGTTTATGATCAGAGTCTTCGTGGTATAGGCTAGGATTATTGGCGGCCATTCCTGAGATCCGGAAAGTCTAAACCTTGTCTGTGGTATTCCGAGTTGGATCTGGGATGGGATGACTGTGACGAGCTTCAAACTCACGAGTGCTGGGCGTAGTGACAGACGCAGAAAGATCAATGGATCCTATTCCAACATGAGTGAGAACCGATAGATGATTAGTCGTGCGGTGACAGCGCATTTGGACCATTTTCACTGAGAGGACGGATGGTAGCCATTGACAACGGTGATCCACCAACATACAGCTTGCCATGGAAGGAGACCTGCGTGCGTGAAGAAGAAGAAGACAGTAGGAAAGCAGATATTCAGAAGACAGAGCATCTCCAAAACCTCAATCTGTTCTCCATTATTGTATAACAAGTACTATTTAATTTATGCTTTTTACTCTTCGTAAATATAATCACTCTTATCATTGATTTCCTAACTAAGAATTACAAAATAACCACAGCTTGCTTCAAGCCAACAATCTCCGTAGGATCGACCCTTACTCACGTAAGGTATTACTTGGACGACCCAGTGCACTTGCTGGTTAGTAGTACGAGTTGTGAAAAGTGTGATTTACAATTCGTGCACCACTCATCACTTGGTAACTTTGGTTAACTAACCCGGGATTATCAACTGAAAATCCACTATCAAGAGCAACCCTGCTACAGAACACTTAGTAACCCAAAGAGATGCTGGACACCAAGGCCTCAAGAAAAGAAAATAACAAACCATATGCATGTGGTGTGCATGTATGGGGGAGAGAGACTTGAGGGAGTAGGTCCTTAGGGGTGTTTCAACACCTAGCACCTTGAACCAACTGGTTCGGGAGTGTTGGCTGAAAGCTTATTTTAAAGAGTCGCCCCCTCACAAATCACTTAGTCTAAGAATGCAATAAACCCTAAAAAAAGGGGGAGATCAAGGAATAAGGATCTCATAGGATGCAATCAAGCGAGTATTCAAGAGCATGATAAGGACCTGAAAACCAGTAAAGGAATGAACCTAAGTTGCTATGCATGAAACCCAATAGACCAAGAACTTGACTTCTATAATAAGGACTTGTTTCTCTTGTTCTTTCACTCATCATTCTTATGTTTCAGTACTTGCTTAGGGACAAGCAAGCTTTAAGTTTGGTGTTATGATGCCAGGGCATCTTGGCCAGTTTCACTGACTTTTTTCTTTACTATTTTAGGGTAGTTTCATGCATTTTCTTAGTAAATAAGCAAGTTTTGGGTGAATATTCATTACATCTTGATTCAAGAAAACATTGTGAACTTTACATGATTTCATGAGAATTATGCATGAATTGAATGACAAAATGGATGATGCATGATCTCATGACTTGAAACAAAACTTTGATGCACCTTGTTTGTTTGATTTCAGGACAAAGGAAGCAAAGAAGAGCCACGTTAGTAGCCACGTTAGTCTCACTAACGTGACCACTAACGTGGAATGGGAGTAAGCTTGCAACGTTAGTGGTAAAGTTACCACCAATAACGCCTTCGAAAGCCATGATAACCCACGTTGGTTGCTACGTTAGTTACATTAACGTGGGAACTAACATGGAAGGAAAGAGAAGCTCCAATGTTAGTGGTAAAAGTAAACACCACTAACGTTCCAAAAGGCCACACTTGGCCACGTTAAGAGTCACGTTAATCCAATTAACGTGAACTCTAACGTGGAATAAGAAAGAAGATCACCAACGTTAGTGACACTCACCTTTGTCACTAACGCTGGATCAGGCCAAGATTGCCTACGTTAGTGGTCACGTTAAGACCACTAACATGAAGGGTAACATGGAGCAAAGGATGATGTGCCAACATTAGTGACACTACCCTTTGTCACTAACGTTAGAGATGGCAAGCACACCCACGTTAGTGGTCACGTTAAGGCCATTAACGTGAAGCACTAACGTGGAAGGAAGGGGCATTTTGAAGCGTTAGTGACAAAGGTAAGTGTCACTAACGCTCTTGAGCTTTGGCATGCCCACGTTAAGAGCCACGTTAGTTACACTAACGTGGATCATTAACGTGGAAAAGAGGGACAAGGAGCAACGTTATTGGTAAAAGTAAGTGTCAATAACGCTTGCGAAGGGCTAAGAGGCTACGTTAGTGGTCACGTTAGTACCACTAACGTTGAAGTTAACGTGGATCAACTAGTTTGGTACGTTAGTGACAAAGTTATTGTCACTAACGTTTTCGAACCCAAGTTTACACTTAACGTTAATGCCACTAACGTCCTAACTAACTTCCCATCATGCCTAACTCACATTCTTTCTGCAAGCAAAGCTAAGCCCACTAAAGACTGTAACTACTTCAACTAAAGATAAAGGGCCCATATCCAAGACTTGAAGAGTTAACTAGAAGATCAGAAGAGTAGTATATATAGGGATAGTTTTGAATTAAAAAGGGAGCTGGGAAATTTGGGGAACTATACTTTGTATATTTTACTTTCTCTGCAACTTCTAGTTTAATTTCAGAATGTACTCTTTTCTATCATCTTCCATTTCCAGAGCTATGAACAACTAAATCCCTTTTCATTAGGTTAGGGAGCTCTGTTGTAATTTGATGGATCAATTATAGTTTTCATTCTTCTTCCTCTTTTTTTCTCTTGATTTTACTAGAAAGCTTTCGATCTTAATTCAATTGGTTAGTTGTCTTGGAAAAGAAACTCTCAATACTTGGATCTCCTCGGAACCATGGAAGAGGAATGAGGAGATCATGCTAGAAATGCTTTCTCATGTTGGACCAAATTGGGGTTTGGATGGATATAGTGACATATAATCCTACCAACACTTTGATTTGGAAATACATGTGGTATAATCAGTGACCATACTTCATCTCTTCCCATGAGCAATTAAATCAAGGAATTGGGTAATTGTTCAAGCTTAGAGAGATTGGGTTACCAAGGAATTGGGATCTAATCACTTAAGATTGCCAAGGAGATCAATGAATGCATTGATTGAGGAAGAGATGAGAATGAACTTGATCCGGAGAATGCAACATCTCCTAAGCCCTGAATCCCCTATTTCTGATTTTACCCATTCTCTTTACCTTCTGTCATTTACTTTTATGCTCATCTCCCCAAATCCCCATTTAAGATTCTACAATTTACTTTCTGCAAATTTACATTCTGCCATTTATTTCCAGCACTTACATTTTCTGTTATTTACTTTCCCGCCATTTAATTTTCTGCAATTTCTCAACTCAATTTCTGCTTAGCTCAACTAGAACATTCCTCTAATTAAAGTTGCTTGACCAATCAATCCCTGTGGGATTCGACCTCACTCTATTGTGAGTTTTTACTTGACGACAATTCGGTATACTTGCCGAAGGGAAAATTGTTGAGAGACAAGTTTTCGTGCATCAGGGCGTGACATAGAAGACATCAAGCGCTCCATTGGATTCCAAAGAGCGAGTAGTAGCCGTCGTCACTAAGCTGGTCTCGTTCCCTTAATCCCCTGTTGCCTATGTTATTTTTCTATTTTCCATATATTTTATCTTATTGTCTGTTTCTAGTGCATGAGCATCTTTATTCTATGTCTTAAAGTTATGAAATATTCCATGCATCTCTCACCATACTTAAAAGAAAATTTTTTTAAGAGAAGTAAGATGCATGAACTCGAGTTACATCATAAGAATAGTTCAATTATCTTGATGTGGTGGTGTTGCTTTTACTTTCTGAATGCATGAATGAATAATGCATATTTGATGTTGGAGTGAAGAATGTTGGCTCTTGAAAGAATGATGAAAAAGAAAAATGTTATTGGTAATCTGAAAAATCAAAGAAAAATTGATTCTTGAAGCAAGAAAAAGAAGTAAAAAGCAATAAAAGAAAAAATATATGTATATGCGAAAAAAAAAGCAAGCAGAAAAAGCCAATAGCTCTTTAAACCAAAAAGCAAGAGCAAAAAGTCAATAGCTCTTTAAACCAAAAGACAAGAGCAAGGATCCAAGGCTTTGAGCATCAATGGTTAGGAGGGCCTAAAAGAGACAAAATCTTAGCCTAAATAGTTCAAATGAGCTGGTTCCCTAACTATATGCTTGTGGTGTGAAGGTGTCAAGTGAAAAGCTTGAGTCTAAGCAGTTAAAGTCGTGATCCAAAGCAAAAAGAGTGTGCTTAAGAACTCTGGACACCACTGGCTGAGAATTCTAGCAAAGCTGAATCACAATCCTAAAGGGTTCACCCAGTTAAGTGTCTGTGGCGTTTATGTATCCGGTGGTAATACTGGAAAACAAAGCGCTTAGGGTCACGGCCAAGACTAAAAAAAAGCTGTGTTCAAGAATAAAAAAGAACTAAACTAGGAGAATCAATAGTATCATCTGGATTCTGAGTTCCTAAAGATGCCAAATTATTCTGAGCTTCAAAGGAAAGTGAGATGCCAAAACTATTCAGAAGCAAAAAGCTACTAGTTCCGCTCATCTAGTTGAAACTGAGCTTCATTGAAAACTCTGAAATTTATTGTATCCTTCTCTTTTTTTAACCTACTTTGTTTTTGGTTGCTTAGGGACAAGCAACAGTTTAAGTTTGGTATTCTGATGAGCAGATATTTTATACGCATTTTGGCATCATTTTCATATAGTTTTTGTTATGTTTTGTTTAAGTTTTATTATATTTTCATAGGTTTTAGTGCGAAATTCATATTTTTGTATTCTACTTCGACTTTGTGTGTTTTATGATGATTTCAGGTATTTTCTGGCTGAAATTGAGGAGCTTTGGAAAAAGTCTGATTCAAAGACAGAGAAAGAACTGCAGATGCTGTTAGGATCTAACCTCCATGCACTCGAAGGAGCATTTCTGGAGCTACAGAAGTCCAAATGACACGCTCTCAATGGCTATGGAAAGATAACATCCAGGGCTTTCCAGAAATATATAATAGTTCATATTTTGCTCTAGAAATGAAGGTCCAAAACTGGTGTTCAACGCCAATACTCCACCCCTTTCCTGGCGTTGGACGCCCAAAAGGGAGCAGCTGGCGTCCAACGCCAAAAAAGGAGTCAAAAGATGGTGTTCAATGCCCAAGAGGAGTCTTAGGATGTGGAGACACCCTTAGCTCAGCCCAAACACTCACTAAGTGCGCCCAGAAAGTGGATTTTCGCACTACAAGAGTAGTTTATCTTATTTCTGTAATTCTTAGTTATCAGATTAGTATATATAAGAGAAGATCACCCATTTTATGATCTTCTACCTCATCTTCTTCCTCCACTTTTACATTCGAACACTATTCTATGTATAGTAGGAGTCACTAACCTCCACTTTATTCACTATTCTATTTCAATTTATGCTTTATTCTATTATAAGATGTATCTTCGTTCTTCATCCTAATGAATTGGGAGTGTAACTTGATCGTCATCCCTATTCTACATGGGTTCTTGCGAGTCCTTGACGGGATAGTATTGAACCACAAGCTTGATTATACATCTCTTAGATGGCTAATCCACGACTTCGTTGGGTACTTGGAGACATCAGTGTAGCCGAGGTATGGGGCGATTAGGGCCTTTGTGGTATAGGCTAGAATCAATGGAGCAGCGTTTTCTGATCCAGAAGATCCGACCTTGTCTGTGGCGCTTTGAGTAGGATCACCTAGGGAATGGACTTCTAGAGCTTCATCCTCGTTCAGATTGGATGACCGCTGACCCGGCATTTGACCTGAAGCAGAGGAGATTAATGACCACTGACCTAGCGTTAGTCACTTACAGCCTGTCATGGAATGAATCATCAGAAGTTGGAGTAGATAGTGAGAAATGTTGATCCAAAAGGAGGAAGCATCTCCAAAGCCTCAACTGTTCTCGCATCACTGATTTCACACCAATCAAGTAATTTTGTTTTATTCTATTTTTATGCATTTTTCGTGACAAACTATATTTTCTATCCGCCTGACTAAGATCTTCAAGATTGCCATTGCTTGCTCAAACCAACAATTTCCGTAGGATCGACCCTCACTCACCTGAGGTATTACTTGGACGACCCGGTGCACTTGCCGGTCTATCTGTGCAAATATTGCGGAGTCAATTTCGTGCACCACTCAGCAAACGCACTTTTTTCCTTCCTCAAAGAATGCCTTAACCTGCAGACATAAAAAACTGTAACATATTATTCATCTAAAAAAAAAACATAATTTTTTATGTATAAACATCAGCAGCCCAAATCAATAAGCTTATCATTCCACTAAAACCAAGGAAATCAAATATATGATCACGGAATCCTCATATAACAATGGCCAAAATAACTTCAAATACTTAATGCATTATTTAGAATAAATGTATATGTATAACATAAGATGGAAGAAAACAATGCTTCATGTCAAATTACCTCAGTTCGAAGGTCTTTAGCAAGAGCCACCACTTTATCCAAGTTTCATTAGCTTCTTATGACAAACTCAATAGGTGTAATAATCATAAGTAGATCATCAATAAAGAAACACTATGAAATGCATTAATTTATTGGAGAAATATTTGGAGTGAATCCAACTATCAAACTAATTGAGAATCAAGCTAAAATTAATTACAATCACCTTGCGAAAGAATAAACGAGAGAGTACATTACTATAGCTATAAAGAATACATTAAATAAATTAAAATATCTCATCCCCTAAAGGGCAGTTAATATTTGAAGAAATCTTAGACGAGAAAGCAGCCAAAAGCATCACAATGCTAAAACAGTTTGACCACCTGATGACAACATTTATCCATAAAAAAATACTAAATATATGAAATAAAATTTCATCTTATATATGTTAAAGAAATGGCATATACATACAGAGGAAAAAAGAGAAAATGTGAGAATTCTTCCAAGCACAAGGCCTTCTTTTCATCATGTTTTTCATATTCAGGAAGTCCTATCTCACTAGCTTGCATTACATGACATAATATTGAACATGGATAATTAACTATAATGCAAGCATAATATCAAGAATTTAAGGGATAGTCCTAGTAAGTAATATGAATTCTCATTCAAAATTGGTGAGTGACTATTACATGCTCACTTCATAATCATATGATAGTCACACAGTGTACCTATATTCAGAGACAAATTCACATGTTCGATATACTCATGATTGACCATATCTCAAAAAAACTATACCGAATTCGAAGACCAATCCTTTCTTGCTTACTTAACCAAAATTATCCACAAAGAATTGCATAATACCAAATTAGCTTAAGCATAGCTTAAGCACGAAGATATCACCTACCATTACCAGTTAATGTAAGTCAAACGTAGAATCAAACACAGTCATGCAACATTTTTTGCTTACGTGAAACTAATAAGACAAATATAGAGTTTCAATTTCTCAAGTTTGGCTACTAAACAAAAACAAACAATGCCAAAGTGAAGAACAAAATAAAAAATTATATACCTGTCAGCTTCACCGGAGGACTATTGTTGTTGTTGTTAGAGAAGAAGTTACCAGAAGAGGCAGTGGTGATAAAAGAACGATGTAATGACAAGCAACGACGGATCTGGACTGCGATGCAAGGATCTAGGACAAAGGAGTAAGCAGAGAAGGCGCTGAGACCAGAGGAGGCAATAGTGAGAAAATAACGACGCGACGATGAGCAACGACATATTTGGATGGCGATCCGATGATCTTCGACAAAGGAGTGAGCAGAGGAGGCGGCAAGATCAGAGGAGGAAACAATGAGAAAAGAATGAGGTGACGATGAGCAACGACGGATTTGGACTGCGGATTTGGACGGCGATGCGACAATCTATGACAAAGGAGTGAGTAGAGGAGGTGGCGCAACTAGATGAGGCGATGGTGAGAAAAGAACAACGCGACAACGAGCAACGGCAGAATGAGCAGAGGAAGACGACAATAAGGACTCAAAGAGGTGAGATGGACTAGAATGGCGCCGACGAGGACTCGACGGGAAGTGACTTCTCTCAACACTTAGCCAGAGAGTGAGTGAGGCGGCGAGAGTGAGACTATGTTGTAGAAGGTTGAAAAAATAAGGTTTTTATTTTAATTTATTTTGAAATGTATTTAAAATAGCGACTGATTTAACAACCAATTAGTTTATAACATGATTTTTCAATTGGTCGCAAATTTGGTCGCTAAGTATTACAATAGTGACCGATTTTGCGACCAAGTGCTCTAAAAGTAGGATTTTATAGTTTGTCGCTAAAATTGGTTTCTATATTAACCTTTAGCAACCGAATTAGAGACTAATAATTTTTTTAGCCTATTTTTATATTGGTTGCTAAATCAGTCGCTAAATTAAAAATAACGATTGATTTAGCAACCACCTCCTTAGCAATCAAATTAGCGACCAACCATTTTTTAGCCTATTTTTATATTGGTTGCTAATTCGGTAGCTAAATTAAAAAATAGCCACTGATTTTGTGACCAACAAATTCAAAGACTAACATTTTTTGTTTTGGTTGCTAAGTTAAAAAATAGCAACCAATTTTAGTGACGAATTTTATTTTGGTCCTAGAAAAACATTACGGTTACCAAATCAGTGGCTATTAGCGACCGATTTTGTGACTAACTTTATTTAAGTCCTAGAAAATTCCTATTGGTCACTAAATCGGGCGCTATTTCAATAATGGATAAAGTATATTTTTTGTCCCTGAAATTTGACAAAAGTTTCAAAAATATCCCTAAGTTTTATTTTGTTTCAATTTTGTCCCAAAAGTTTTCGATTTGCATCAAATATACCCCTGACGGCTAAATTTTCAAAATATTTAAGAATAATTTAACAACAAATTCATAAGAACAACTCCTCAACACAAGCAAATCAAGTATAATTTTCATAAATTATTGTTAGATTGGTCTTAAAGTTTTTGAAAATTTAGCCGTCGAGAGTATATTTGACGCAAATTGAAAACTTTTAGAACAAAATTGAAACAAAATAAAACTTAAGGGTATTTTTAAAACTTTTGCCAAACTTCAGAGACAAAAATATACTTTAGCCTTCAATAATTTTTTGTAGTGAATTAGTGTACAACCAATTAGTATTCTGTAAAATTTATTAGCAAAACCCTATTGATAGTTATTTCATAACAGAAATATAAAAAGAAAAATACAAGCTTATTTAATTATTACATACTAAAATAAGACTAAATTTATTTTAAATAAATTTAACATAAGTCATTCTATCAAGGTCATGGCATACCTCTAATACTGACTCTTTAAGTACTTAGGGTGATACTCAGATTAGTCCTTAGTCCTATTCCTTGCATCACGGATGGAAATGGAAATTAAAAGAATAAAAACTTTTTTTGGTCGGACATCTTTTTTTTTTTTGGTATTATGGTCGGACACTTTTATTTTACTTAATAGGGGTGAGTACGGGTAGCGGGTACCTGATTACTCATCCGAATCCAAACCGAACTAATTAAATTGGTTCTGAAATCAACGGGTAATCGAGTCTGACCCGAACCAAACCAATAGCTCTCTCTAGTAATTAGTTTAGGTATCGATTTTGGGGGTGCAGAACCCGAACCAACCCGTGGACCCGACCATGTATTAATTAAATAAAAAATTAAAATATATATATGCCTTTTAATGATTTTGAGTTTCTCTTTATTGTGCTTTTGTATTTAGCTTTTAATGTGTTTGGTGTTTAATATGTTTGGATTTTAATATGTTTAGTGTTTAACATATTTGGATTTTAATATGTTTAGTTTTTAATGTCTTTGGTGTTTAATATGTTTGGATTTTAATGTGTTTATATTTGGTTTTTAACATGTTTGGATTTTTCTAATGATTTTAATATTTACTATACTTACAGAATTTTTAAGATAAAAATTTCATTTTTTTTTATGAATTTCTGTTTCATCGGATATCCAATTACCCGAACCGAACCAATCCAATTTTAATCGGTTTGGTTTGGTTCAGGTACATACATAAAAAAATGTAAACCCAAACTAAACCAAACCAATTACAATTCAATTGGTTCGGTTTTAATTTCACTCTAAACCCGAACCAACCTGACTCATGCTCACCCCTGTTACTTAAGAGCCACATGTTTTTTTGTCTAAAATGAACCATAGCTTCCTTAAGTTTTTGGTCTCCAACCATACTTTAGATCCGGTATGTCTAAAATGAGCACAACAATTATATGTTTATTAGATGTGCCACATTTATATAGGCCATTAGATTTTATTAAATGAAAATCAAATACTAATATAAAGAAAAATATTAATGGATTCCAATAAATACAGAATATTCTAATACATAAATAAATGCTTTAAATGACATTAATTTAATACACAATACTTTAAATAGTAACAGAATCTTTTATTTTTAAATAATTAAATATAAAACATATAAATACAAAAATATGAGTATTCTTTATTCATTAAAATTAATTATTATGCAAGAAATGTTTATAATATTAAAAAATTATATTAAAATAATATTTTAAATTGTAACATAAAAATATAAAATAATTAAAATTTTATTTTATATTCTTTGATAAATAATTAAATTATTATATTCAAAATTTATTAACTAACTACTTATGTTAAAATATTATTATATAATATAATTTTTCATCAAAATATTTTAAAAATATAATTTATTTAAAATATTATATATAATACATAAAAATATTAAATTTTTTATTTTTTTTTATTTTTTTAGAAAGTTAAAATAAATAATATAATTTTAAATACATACCTATCACATTATATATTTACTTATATTAGTAAGATCTAAACTAATCAAACTTAAGCAATTAAAAATTTTATGTTATTCTTTCTCTCTCTCTCCTTATTGTTATTCTTTTATTTTTTCTAATATAAATAATCAATTCCTTTTTTTTAAGGTGGTGATGTTATTAAATTATCGGTGTGCTTGGTTTAAGGTTAAAAAAATTGAGAATATTTTGTTCAATATTATAAATTGTCCAAAGTTATTTTAAATATTTTCAAAAATAAATTACAATCACCTTTGGTTTATAATATATATTTAGAAGCTAACTTATATTTTCTCTTTGCATGAAAATAGTAAATATTTATGCTTTGTGTTGGGAATAAAATGTCAATAATTATGATAATATATTTTGTTTGAGAATTAAAATTTAAAACCCGAATCAAACAAAAGTTATTATATTCCTGTGCGATAATTTCCAATAACAGATTAGAATAACTTAAAAATAAGTTAGAATTCTTTTATTTTAAATAAAAGTGAAAATATTGTGATATTATATTCTAAACTTACCCATATCTCTAGCGTTTGAACTTTGAAGAATTATTAGGTGTTAATAATACATGCAAAAAGTAATAAAGTAATTCATAATAATTTATTTTGTTTTATAAATTTTATTCAAATAATATAGAATTCTTCATGTTAAGTCATGTCTTAAGAGTTTTAAATTGTTTATCTAATTATCTTAGCTTTAAACCATTGTCCATTTGGACTAATTCTAAACTCAACCAAATATAACTCTTCTATACTTAACTATTGAAACTATACATGAAATTTATTTGGGTATGAATTACCTCTACTATTAAAAAATATTAAAAATTTTAACTAGAAAAATAAAAAAATATTTAGAAATAATAAAAAAATAATATTATTATAAATATAATTATAAATATTATATATATGAAACTATAAATGTTAAATTTAAAAAATAATTTTAAATCATTATCTACTTAATATTACCATAAAATAAATTGGAAAAATTTCACTCCCTTCTCCTAAGAGATACTAAAATGACACTCCTCTTCCTTCTATTTATAAAATGTACAATTTAATTCATTTGGTTAAAAATGTTAACAGAATATTCCATTTAAAAAAATTAAATATTTTATTTAATAAAATTAATATTCTAATTTACCATACTATCCCTTCATATTTATTTACTAACTAAACTCAATTTTTGAATTAGGATCCCAATTCCCTCGCAGTCGCTCTACTATCTGTTCATCTATATTATTGTTCCTGCACTATTTCTCTTTCAATCTCTTCAATTTTTTTTGTTTGTCTCTGCCATCGCTATCTAAGTGCTGTCATTATTGTATAACTTTGTGTAATAATCGCGGTTACTATCAATTCAAGTAATAAGGTTTGAGATCCTTTTCTCCAACTCAATATATATCCCTAAACCCTTCATTTTGAATTTCTTGTTTTTGCATAATTCTTTTTTTTTTCGCTGTTTATTTGCTTCTGTTATAATTATTCATTATTAATTACGCCATTTTTTTTATTTTAGCAAAATATCTGCCAATATTAAAACTATATCTAGTGTCAATGAGTACGATGGAAGTAAACGCCCTATTAAACAATTATTTACCGATAGTGATAAAGAATATGATGTTAATAAGGATCAATATGTAGAGGGTTATTTGGATGATGAAAAGTAGAATGAGGATGACTACACTTCAGAGGAAGAAATTGAAGTAGAAGTTAACATGGATGAAGATGAGATAATTAAAAGATGTGACATTGAAGATAATAAAAATATTAGTCTAAAAAAATTTGTGATATTTGTTGACGTACATGAGTTCAGGAGTGTATTGAGAGATTACATAATTCAAGAGAATTTTGATATAATAAGAATGAAAAATGAGAAAGAAATGGTGACTGCCATTTGTGCTTCTAAATGTTGTCCTTGGAGGATCTATGCTTCTCCTTCTCCATATGGTGTTGCTTTTATGATCAATAGTTATGAGCCAAGACATACTTGTATTAGAAAATCTGAAAAGATAAATGCTAATTCCATATGGATAGCAAAAAAGTTAAAACAATCTTTAAATGCTAATCTAAATATGAGCTATAAACTCATGTCTAATGAATTGATTACCAAGTTTGGAGTTGAAGCCCATCCTAGGCAATTATATAGGGTCAGAAAGAAAGGAAGGGAAGAAATTGAAAGTTCTCATGCTTTAAGTTATAAGAAAATAATTAAGTTTGCTAATCTGTTACTAGAAAAAAATAGGAAAAGTATAGTAAAATTGGAGTACTATGATCAAATGACATTGGAAGAGAAGAATCGTACTTTCAAAAGGATTTTTGTGTATCTAGCTCCTTGTATATCAAGATTTTTAAATAGTTATAGACCATTCTTTGGTTTAGATGGTTGTCATTTGAAAAGTCCATATGGAGAGGTATTGCTATGTGTAGTTTCTCTTGATGCAAATAATAGATTATTTCCCATAGCATTTGCTATAGTGGAGGCAGAGTGTAGAGATTCATGGAGCTTTTTCTTAAATTATTTATATAATACACTAGGAGATAATCGTTACACAATAATGAGTGACAGATAAAAAGTAATATATTTTAATTTGTTTCTATTTAATGTCAGGGATTGACACGTGCAGTTTTTAAGTATTTTCTAAATTCATGGCATAGACATTGTAGTAAGCATTTGTTGAATAATTTCAAAATAAAATATCCATTATTCATTTTAGAATATCTTTTTTGGATGGCTGTCAAAGCTCCAAATAAATTTATTTTTAAAAAGACAATGAAAAAAAAGAAAGCATTTGATAATGATGCCTACCAATATTTGATAGATATTCTCATTACACACTTAGTCTACACATGCATTTTACACAAATCATAAAAGTCCACATATTATTACTAATAATGTGTGTGAGTCATTGCCAATGAATAATAGTTCAAATGGCATAGTCTCTCCATAGTCAATTAAGAGGTTGCGAATTTGAGTTTCATATCTTTAGTAAAAAAAAATGTGTGTGAGTCATTTGATGCTTGGACAGACAATTTGAGAAGCATGACTGTGTTGAAATTAGTAGATGGACTAAGAGTCAAAATCATGATGAGATTTTACACATAGTTTTCTTCTACTGCATCTTGGTATATAATGTTGGACCAAAGATTATAACCGAAATAAATAAAACTACTGAGATGCAAGATATTGCAAAGTAAAATCTATCGGTGGATATCAATAATATAAGATTCCGAATTTTTGAAAATTAAATAATTAATTATTTATGTGTCATTATTCATTATATTTATTGAGATTTTATTTAAAAAAAATTATTTTAACAAAAATAATTAAATAAAATTATATAAATTATTAAAAATTAATTTAATTATTATTTATTCTAGTAATTTAAGTTATTTATTAAAAATTATTTTGATAGACAAAAATATAAATTTATTATTATTATATTATTATTATTATTATTACTATTATTATTATTATTATTATTATTATTTAAATTTATTATTCATTGGCCCACTTTTAATAGCAACTAACATTAAATCAGCACTATTTAATATGATTTCTTTGGTTTCTTTCTTTTTGGCCAAGCCATTAAGAGAAACCAGAAAGAAAGCCAAGTGGCTTATATGAATACATATATATGTTTATAAGCATGACACATATATACATATATGTACTTCATATAAAATTATGTTGAGTTTTATATTTACCGTTCCATTAACGTGACCCCACTATTAATTCGCATCAATTTCATATTGTAGGAAAACATTAGCATTATCAATATAAATCCTCATATATTTCTTTTCTTTTTATATGAGTTTGCCTTATCTTTATTTCACTAATCCCCATTGTCATCATCTTATTTCATTTGTTTCATTCATGACCGAATGGAACTTGAGAAAGAAAAAAGAGAGACCGAGAGTGTGGGTGAGGAGAACTACGAAACTTTTGAATTTTCGACTTTGATTTTTTGGTTCCTAATTTCAATAAAAAATCTAATTCGGTAAAAATATTTGCATCCTTTTTCTTTATGTGTTGGCGCCACTTTTGATCGGTGAAAGTTGACGGTGACGTAGCTCTTCTACCCCTTGAATTCGGCCAATTAGAGTTCTAGGAGGCACAGACAATTTCTGACATTCTCTTCTTTAGCAACTTGATTAGAAAGCTTTTCCGGAGCCTCGAGTATTTTGATTTCACACGGAGGTAAGATTTCGATAAATTCTCACCAATTAAATTTGTGTTGGATAAGTGAATGATTGTTGTGATTGATTATTGATATATGTGATTAAGCTTGTGATTTCGTTATGTTTGTGCTGCCCAAACTGTGATAATGAGATTGATTTGGGGCTGTCATTGTATTAATTTTTGAATAAAATGTGTGAGGTTTAATGGCCAAGGAATTAAAAGTTAAGAAAAATCGGTAACTGAAAGACTCGAAAACAGATTAAAATACAAGTAATATTTTGAAAGAAAAGGGTTAAGGGTTTCAGTTTTGGTATAAAAGAAAGATTAGTAATTACATTTTATTTTTGAAGGGTAATATTGTATTTGTATATAAAAATTGAGGTACAATTTGTAATTATATAAGTTTTTGAGTATTTTAGGTAATAAATAAAGTAGGGGGTAAAAATGGATATTTCATAAAAGTTCAAGGTTATTTTTATAAATATGAAAATAAGTGAGGGTTAAAATATAATTTTATAAAAGATTAAATTTAAAAATAGAATATTAAAAATTTCGTGATTTAGAAAGTAATTAATAAAAGTTTAAAAATAAGGTTTTATAAACTAAGTTTTCAAAAGAAGATTATAAATATTATTTCAAATATTTTTTTAAAATTATTTATTTATATTAAAATAAATTATTATTATAATTAGTATTTATCAAAGATATTATTTTGTAAGAATATTATAATGTGTAATATTAATGAGTAAGCAAGCAAGCAAAGTAATCTTAAAAGTTTTAGAGAACACAGACTTAATTAAAGAATTTTATAATTCTTTTTCATAAGACACTTAGGGAAAGGCGAGGGAACAATGTGAGGATGATTTATATTATGAACGATAAGAAAGAAAGAAGAAGAAAGAAAAGAAAAGAAAAGGAAAGAAAAATATTAAAGAAAACCTCTGCCACAGAAGAGCAGAGAGAAAAGATTAAAAGATTCTAAAGAATCTCTGCCACAGGAAAGCAGAGAGTAGGAATAAAAGAAACGAAAGAAAGAACGAGCTAAGATGATTATGTACCTGCTGAAAACGAGCAGTGATATGGTGGTGAGTCCACCGAAATTTGCTTCTAGAAATACATTGGCTAATTCAGGGGATGGTCGCACCTGTAAGACAGAGGTTGCTTACAGAAGTTATCAATACATACATAGGCCAGAGAGAGTCTCACCTGTAAGACAGAGGTTGCTTACAGAGGTTATGACACTGGAAACCAAACTCAAACAAAGGTTGCTGAGTTGCGTCGGGAGCGGGTCGAAACCGACAAATGAGCTCATTACCTCTACTAGAGATAGACATGCATCATACTTGTTTGCACATATTTGTTGTGAGTGTGTTTTCTATGATTGTGTGTGCTTGTGATTGGGTTTTGTGTTCTATAAATGTTGAATTGGCCCGTACTTTGTTGACTGTTGTTGCTGACGAAGTATATATAAAATGCATATAACTATACACTCCGACCCTACTAAGAACTCCCAAGTTCTTACCTCATATTTCCACCCCTTCAGCTACAGGTGAGAAGACTTAGTGCGGAACTACAAGAGTATACAAGATTGAGTTTACGAGTTAAGTTCTTAGATTTTATTTTCCCCTCGTCGTTTATTTCTTTTAGTTTTTAGAGGGGATATCACTTGTATTTGAGTATCGTGAAATCAGTCTATGTAAATATCTTTGTGATTAAGTGATTAAAGTAAAAACTTTCTGTTTTCTTAATTAAAGTTTCGTTTCGTATTCGCAAAGGCTCAATATTAAATAAACATAGTAAATAATTAAAGGAATAGAGGTTAGTAGCGCTCGAACTTTTAGTACGATCACGAGGTGTTAAAAGTTAGGGTGTTACAGATATGAAGTATATGATAGTTTTACAAGATTTTCTGTGAATTTAGCGTTGCATACATGTGAATGCAAAGCATGGCAAATAAGTGGGTTGCCATGCAAACATGGTGCGGCAGCCATTATTTACATACGGAAAAAGTGAAGATTTATTGTGATGCATATTACAACAAAGATAAGTACATCATAGCTTATTCTGGACTATACAGTCCCTTACCGGATCTGGATACTTTGGATGATACAGATGTGCTTCCACCATCATTGCGTAGACTTTCAGGGAGGCCAAGAAAAAGTAGGATAAGAAAAAAAGATGAAGATGCACCATCAAATGCAAGAAAAATTTCAACAATTAGATGCTCTAATTGTAAAGATTTAGGACACAATAGAAAAGGTTGTCAAAGAGCTCCAGTAAGAGCCAAGAAAGCAAGACGGGTATTCTACTATTCTACTATTGAATAAATACAATTTGACACACACTATATATATACACATATGTATTTTTTCACCTTTTCAAATTATAGGAAGTTTCAGTAAGTGCATCACAAACTTCAATGATAAAACAAACTCAATAACATGCTTCAGCACAGGCTAAAACAAAGTCACAACTACAAGACAAACAAATAAAAAAGGTTAGATTTATCTAACTTTACAACAAATATATGTTTATTAATAGCTTTTGTGAAAACAAAAAATTAAAATGCACTGTTTATTTGATGTTGCAGGATATTACGAAAGATAAACTTCCTAAAAATCATTCTTCAAATTTGACAACTCAATAATGTATTTAAAAGTTTCAAGAGTTAAGTATTGGAGATTGCAGCTCGCACAAGGAACAATACACCAACATAAAAACATATTCTATTATGCATAATGCTCTTTATTTAGATTAAGAAATTTACTTTGTAGGAATGTAAAAAAATGAGATGTTGATTTTATAAATTTGGGATTTATCTATCTCGACTTATTTTTAAACTTTCATAAAGTTGTTAATAATTTTCAATAATTTGATGAAACAAAATATTTATCAATATTAATTGTTATACATATTAACATTGATAAGATTTTTTATTTAATATTAAAATAATATATATTGATATAAAAAAATTAATATTAAATTGATAAAATTATAATTTAATAATTAAAAAAATTATTGAAGGGTATCTTTATAAAAATAATTTAATTATTAAATTTTTTAAAAATATTTTAATAAAAATACAATTAAGCAATAAAAAATAATTTATTAAAGAACATTTTAGTAAGTAAAATTTAATAACAAAAAAATAAAATTTTTGCTAAAGGATATTTTTGTAAAAAATAATTTATTTATTTTTTTGAAAAATGGATAAAATTAACATTATTTAAGACAAAATTTAAAATGCATTAAAGAGGAGGTTTTTTAAAAGTTATAAAAGAGAAAAATATACATTTTACAAATAGAGGAGAGAAAAGTGTTATTTTAGCATCTCTCAAGAGAGGAGAGTGGTATTTTCTCAAATAAATATGAATAAGAAAGACTAGAAGAGAGAGTCATAAGATGACATATATATTAGAGTCTAAAAAATAAAATAATATATACCAATCCTATATCAGTCACTATTACATACACATATGATATATATATGTAGTTGATACATATTATTTATTTATTTTTCTAAAAAATAAAAAAATAATATTTTTATGTATTATATATAATATTTTAAATAAATAATATTTTGACAAATATTTCATAAAAATTATATTATATAATAATATTTTTAATAAAAGTAGTTAGTTAATAAGTATTGAATATAATAATTTAATTATTTATCAAGTAATATAAAATAAAATTTAATTATTTTATATTTTTATGTTGTATTTTAAAATATTATTTTAATATAATTTTTAATATTATAGAAAATTTTTTGTATAATAATTAATTTTAATAAATTTTTTTGTACTTATATATTTTATATTTTTAATTACGTAAGTTTAGGTCTTACTAATATAAATAAATATATAATGTGATAGACATTTATTTAGAATTATATTTTTTATTTTATTTTTTAAAAAAAATTGAACAAAATGAAAGTTAATATTTTCATGTATTATATATAATATTTTAAATAAATTATATTTTTAAATATTTTGATGAAAAAATATATTATATAATATCTTTAAAAAAATAGTTAGTTAATAAATTTTGAATATAATAATTTAATTATTTAAAAAATAATATAAAATAAAATTTTATCAAATAGTATAAAATAAAATATATTTTTATGTTACTATTTAAAATATTATTTTAATATAATTTTTTAATATTATAAATTTTTTTTGCATAATAATTAATTTTAATGAATAAAAAATACTTATATATTTTGTATTTATATATTTATATATAATTATTTAAGAATAAAAAACTTTGTTGTCATTTAAAGTATTGTGTATTAAAAATATTGTCATTTAAAGTATTTATTTATATACTAGAATATTCTATATTTATTAGAGTCCATTAATGCTCTTCTTTTTTATTAGTCTTTAATTTTTATCTAATAAAATTTAATAATCTATATAAATGTGGTATATCTAATAAACACATTATTATTATGCTCATTTTATACATACCCATTTAGATAATCAGGTAAAATATATGGACAATAGGCTCGTCCTCTCCTCTGTGGACCTTGTTTTCAGGGTCTTATATAGCCCAATATTTTTTCTATTTTAACAAAAATCGAAGCATCCCTGCATATTGCTATTCTTGCCAAAACAAATTATATAAAATTTGAAGTGGGTATATCGGGTTTAGAGACCCATTCCACACAAAAATCGCTGTAAAAGATTTTTTGGGCCATGAAATTTTCTATCCAAATTTCTGATAAACTATTTCAGTTGACTCGAATGATTTTGCCAAAAAATTTCGAGAAAAGTTTTATCATAGAGTTTGCCGAAAAAGATTTTTATATAGAATTTTTCTTCTTAGATTATAAATTTGGTTAATTTTGTCATATCAGTAATATTAATTAAACTAAATTAAAAAATAAAAAAGAGCTTAAAATGTTATATTTTTAAAACTTATAACTAAAATATAACTATTTTTTAAATTATTTATCAAAAAACTATCATTTATCACTGTGACATTTAACATATGCTAAGAAATGTGTAACACCCTAACTATCAAAATGTCACGCTTCCGGTTGTGCCACTGATAGCTCAGGTATTACGACGATTTTTATAATATTTAATACTAAAATATGAGCCTATTTAAAACTTGAATCGAATTTTTCAAAAAAAAACAAACATCCATACTTACAATATAAGTTACAATACTCACAGGAAATATATATATACACACATATTAATTTACAAACATCTCATATCAAAGTCATATCCCTCTTTTAAGACTTGCAAAATTAAAGGCGAAGGAAACATAAATACTAAAACAATACAAAAATATCGTCTGACAGAAAATAAATAATATCTTCTGAACTTCGTCGTCTGTAACCTGAAAAGAGAAGATTTGTAGGGGAGTGAGAACATCATCCTCGAAAGGGTTCTCACTATAGGGTGCAGAATTACTATAATAGGATACGCGAGATAAAATCGTTACAGTGATTAATAATCGTCTTATGCATCTTTTCAAAAGCAAAAGTTTACTATAAAAGAAAAATCTGAAATCTTTTCTGAAAGAGGAACGGTTCATTTCTTAAGAATTCAAAAGCCTTTCAAAAGGTTTATCTATGCTGAACCAAATTAGTTTTTCATACCTTTCCCAACTAGAAACATCAACCAGACATGGCCTTCGGCCCACCTCATGATCAACCACGGCTCTAGGCCCAAACAATCCAAACAACCACCAATCACCACAGTCCAACAGAGTCTCAGTCGCAAACACAAATAGGAAAGTTCAAGCACAAACAAACAGTTACTGCAAGTAGAACAATTAGCAGTTAATCACAAGTAATCACAAAGGCAAACCAAGTACAATATGCACACCCCAACAATGTCACATAGATGCATATGATGAATGCCTGTTCTAGTGGCTGATGATATCATCTGTCGGTTATAAAGCCAACCCGACAAGTCTTGGTAGCTAACCATTGGACTGTCCCTCTGTTGTGCATCCCCAACTCGAGTTATTCATAATCATAATCATAATTCACATCCAACACCCTCACTGGTGTATATTCACGGGGGCGAGCTCATCCGGAACTTTCACAGTGTCCGGCCACACTTACGACATAGGGTTAGCAGAGTATCGAGTCTCAACCTGGAGCACGTGGTGGCTAGCCACTGCTTCTACCTAGGGAAACTCGTATCTCAGATAATTGGAAGTGCAACAATCACAATATCAATAACTCAGCATATATGCATCTATTCTCAGCCATACATCAACATTCATCTCAACCATTCGGCTTAAATTCATAATTCATAGTCAGCCATCCGACTCATAATATTTTCTGCAATCAGCCATAGTTCATTATCATACACAGCCATTCCGGCTCATAACAAAATAGCACTTCCACCATCCAACATCATCAAATTCATAAAATCATCATTCAAGCCATAAATCACTTTTTCTCAATTCACTTCACTTTGAAATCAAATTTCAACTCTTTTCAGCCTTGGCTTTAAAGTTCCCATTCCTCAAATCATCCAGGCTCATAAGCCACTTTTACTCAAGTAAGTTCCCTTTTTAAAAACAAAGCCACCCTCGGCATCCTCTTTCCAAAACTTCCAAAACCATGGCAAATTAAAGATTTATTTTGAAATATTCAAAGTCATACATCCAACAATGGAATTTTATAACAAAAGTCCCTCGGCAGAGTCTCAAGTCTTTAGGGGAGAATATCATAACTCATTTCCTCAAATTCACTTAAAATCTTTAAAACCTTGGCTTCCTGATTTGAGTAATAAAAATAGGATCTAAGCCAAACTGAGTCATGTAATCAATTACTCCTTTCAAAGCCATTTCCTTTACTTAAACAAAACCAGCTTCAACCCCATGATTAATTCTAAAGTATTTCAAACTGCTCAAAATTGTTTTAGTCTTGCAAAAATTCAGAATTCAAAGAGTACTTAAAACTTTTCCCAAAATATTTTAAAATGAAACTTGTCAATAGACGTTCAGGCTCTTTCAAAGTCACTGAAACTCCTCCAATTGAAACCCTCAAGTCAAATTCATAGACATAACCCTTTTCATATTTAAAACAGCCTTAAAACATAAGTTTCATCTAAATAACTTGCTCCCAAAAGAGATACAATACTTTTCTTAAGAAACAAGACTAAATCACAATTTCCTTTTTAATAATTCATTTCAAAAGCATAAGTCGTCCCTTTCTTAATAATTCAAATAAAATAGTAAAAGTCCTTAACTCATAATTTTCCAAATAACATTTCAATAAAGTCCCAGATTCTATCAGAATTTTGGCAACACCTCCCCTAAAACTTGAACTTTGCCACCCTTTCTGGGTCCCATCCAAACCAATCCACAACTCTCTTTAAAGGGTTCAAAACAAAATCAGCTCAAAATCCAACCGAATCTAAAGATACATTCCATTTTAATATTTCAAGAAAACCAAATCAACCTCAAGTCAATTTTCAACGGATTAAACCTTATTTCAAAACTTTAAAGAAGTGACTTTAAAGAAACCCTTCAAAACCGTCCATTTCACAAAAACCAAATAATGATCGAATCAACCAAGCATTCATATTCATCCAAAATAACCAACATTACATAAGACTTATACAATCACTCAAGTATACATTTTTACCACATAATATCCACATATAATAATTCCAATTTGTAAAATATGCTTTTCTGAAAAGGCCCCTACCTTGATACGTGAAACTCGAAAACTCAAAAATGCGCCACAAACTCATTCTCCCTCGGCCCGCAACGGCGGCAGTCGCAACTTCAGCTCCAAACCGCTTTCTCAGCAACCACAACGACTCTAATCGCAACATATAATAATTGAAGCTCAATTTTATAGCAAATTGCGCCACAAACCTCAGCGTGAGATAACAGAACAGTAACTAAAGGGCTTTCAAATCGAAAACGCTTACCGAAACGAAGAAAGAATGACTGAACTGAAATAGCGGCGGTCTCCAAATCGGTTCGGTGGCAGGCCGGCAGCCACCTCAAGCAGTAGCGGTGACTTGAACAACGTGCAGCGATAATGAGGTTCCAAAAAACTCAACGGACAGGAGAACCAACTTAAAACCCTTACCGACAGAATTTTCCAACAACGGAAGCAGAGTTTCGAGCGACAGAAGCGGCAGAAACGGCGCAGGTCTCCCCTCCTCCAGCAGTGACCCAGGTGGCTTCCGCGATGGTGGTTCTCCGGCGACGACACCAGCCACAACAGGGACGGTGGCGGTGAGACCCCCAACAGCGCCGGCGCGGCTCACTCATTCCTCCCCGTCGTGTTCGTCTCTTCTTCCTTAGCTCAGCTTGAGAACAGAGTAGATCCATGGTGTGATGATGGCACAGTGACGCGGGCAACGTGAGCTCGCAACAGCAGCACCCAGGCGCGACGGCGACAGCGCAAGACAGCGTCCCTTCCTCCTCTTCTCGCGCGCTAGCTTTGATGGGTCAACAGTGACTGAGGTGTGGCGCGGGCTCTCTCTTCTCAATAGCACAGCGGTG
Source organism: Arachis hypogaea (assembly GCF_003086295.3). Lineage (NCBI taxonomy): Eukaryota > Viridiplantae > Streptophyta > Magnoliopsida > Fabales > Fabaceae > Arachis > Arachis hypogaea. Next base: position 118,871,219 of record NC_092046.1, on the reverse strand, counting down.
GCGATGGTTTGACAATAGGTTGATGGCGTCACAGGAAGCTTCAGCGGCGGCAAATCGGTGTCGATGTGGTGGTGCGACAGCGAGGAGGCTCGGCGACGGTGACACTGGCGGCATGGATTGCAGTGACGGCACGACGCGGTGAGCTTCCCTCGTCGTCTCCTCTGCCGCAGCTCAGTCTCCCTCTCCCTTTCTGCTTCTGTTTCTTTCTTTCATAGAAAAAGGGGAAAACCGTGTTTACGTGCTGCTGCTGCTGGGTTTTGGGGGCAAGGGTAGGTAGGTTAGGGTTTTCCCAATTTGGGAACTAGGGTTTAGGTGAAATTAGATATAAGGATAATTTTGTAATTTCAAATGAAAATAGGGATAAAATAGTAATCAGAAATAAATTTTAATCCAACAATAATAATATATAAAATATTATTTGTTCATGCATTTCACAAATTATTTTTAATAAAATGTTCAAATCCAATAATTAGAGATAATATAATTAATTTTCTTTATTCATAAGAATTAAAGTATTAATTTCCAAAATCTCAATTATTTAAAGTAAATCATAAAATCTTTATTATTTTACCATTACTAAATTTTATAATTTAAATATGAAAATTATCTAATAATTATGAAATTAGATAAAAATCCAAATTTAATTATCAACACTTGATTTAATTAGCCTTAATAAAATAATTTCTGAAATTAAAATCCTTAATGAATAAATAATTTGAAATTGACTCGTAATGAGATTTTCTAAAAGTTGTGGGTTTTACATTCCACCCACCTTATAAAAATTTTCGTCCTCGAAAATTGAAGCAATACCTAAGATAATACATAGTCTTAGTACCTGTAAATACTTTAGAAAAGTAAGAAATCTTAGCATATATATATATATATATATATATATATATATATATAAATGTTCAAATATCGAATAACCATAAGATTTAAATATAGGGATAAAGTATGGCGTAAGGCCGAAGATACCAGATAGGTTCGATGCAAAAGATCATATGGTCTCAAGGCTTTACAAAAACTTGATAACAAAGTAGGATGCAAATCAAGATAGGCGTTCACAAAACGAAGCGGTAATTAATGTGACATAAAGGCTACCAAAATAGGTTGGTATTAAAATAACGGGTATAAAGTCCTCTCATAGATCTCCTACTCATTTCAGAACTTCAACTTCCCAACTCCATCAATCACTTTACAAATCCATACTGGTCACAAGTCTAACACCTGCAGACTCTTTCACAAGGAACAAAACACCCATAACTCATAACGTGGTACACCTACCGCTTTACCTTCCATATACACATATCACGTCTTAAAGGACTAACGCATCGCATTACTACGTCTACAGATCGTACGTGACATCAAAACAATTCTCGAGTCTACTCAGAAGGATACAAGACTTTAGAAAGGAGAGTGATGCACGGAAACTTGTCTCTCAACAAATTTTCCTTCGGCAAGTATACCGAATTGTCGTCAAGTAAAAACTCACAATAGAGTGAGGTCGAATCCCATAGGGATTGATTGGTCAATCAACTTTAATTAGAGGAATGTTCTAGTTGAGCTAAGCAGAAATTGAGTTGAGAAATTGCAGAAAATTTAATGGCGGGAAAGCAAATAACAGAAAATGTAAATGCTGGAAATAAATGGCAGAATGTAAATTGCAGAAAGTAAATTGCAGAATCTTAAATGGGGATTTGGGGAGATGAGCATAAAAGTAAATGGCAGAAGGTAAAGAGAATGGGTAAGATCAGAAATGGGAGATTCATTGGGCTTAGGAGATGTTGCATTCTCCGGATCAAGTTCATTCTCATTTCTTCCTCAATCAATGCATTCATTGATCTCCTTGGCAATCTTAAGTGATTGGATCCCAATTCCTTAGCAACCCAATCTCTCTAAGCTTGAACAATTGTCCAATTCCTTGATTTAATTGCTCATGAAAAGAGATAAAGTATGGTCACTGATTATACCACATGTATTTCCAAATCAAAGTGTTGGTAGGATTATATATCACTATATCCATCCAAATCCCAATATGGTCCAACATGAGACAGCAATTCTAGCATGATCTCCTCATCCCTTTTTCAAAGCTCAGAGGAGATCCAATTATGGAGAGTATCTTTTCCAAGACAACTAACCAATTGATTTAAGATCGAAAGCTTTTTAGTAAATCAAGAGAAAATAAAGAAGAAGAAGAATGAAAACTATAATTGATCCATCAAATTACAACAGAGCTTCCTAACCCAATGAAAAGGGGTTTAGTTGTTCATAGCTACCGCTGGATGATGCGCTTGAAATGGTTGCATTGTAAAATCAGGGGCTCCTTCCTCCTGGATGGTAACTCTCCTAGCTGCCATGTTTTCTGCGCGTAAGATAACCGAATCAGTAGAACGGGAGCTGGTTTCTTTCTCAGATTCACTTTCAGATCCGCCCTCAAAGCGGGTTAACCGACGCTGTTCTCGCCTTATTCGTGAAATTGTCCTTTCAATTTCAGGATCGAATATTAGCAAGCGCGGATCAGAAAGTGAACGTGTCATTTGATGGAAGAAACATGCAGCTCATAGTTGCAAAATAAAATAAAATGCAAATAAATAAATTCTAATTAATAAAATTAGCACTCTATTGCAACTCCCCGGCAACGGCGCCAAAAATTGATGAGACGCAGAAGCTGGTGAATTAAAAATTTTTAAAATGGTTACGTTGCAAGTATAGTTCTTAACTCACCGAAAATCTGCCTATCAATTTAAAAGTATGTCACAGAGAGTTTAAATTAAAAATTAATGGGAGTTTTAAGTCCCAGGTCGTCTCCCAACGAGTTGCAGAAAAGTGTGCTATCTTATTGCAGAAAAGTGTGCTATCTTTTTTCTGCACCTTCTCACCATGGTACAGCTTCAGGCGTTGTCCATTAACCTTAATAAGTTCAGAGCTTGAAGGATGGCTTAGGTGATAAACTCCGTACGGTTCAGCCTTCTCTACTCTGTATGGACCTTCCCATGTTGATCTCAACTTACCGGGCATGAGCCTTAGTCGAGATTTGTAAAGGAGGACAAAATCTCCAGGTTGGAACTCTTTCTTCTTGATGTTTTGATCATGCACAACTTTCATCTTTTCCTTGTAAATTCTGGAGTTCTCGTAAGCTTCTAGGCGAAGGTTCTCCAGTTCCTGCAGTTGCAACTTTCTTTCAGCTCCGGCGTTCTCAATTCCCATGTTGCACTCCTTAATTGCCCAGAAGGCTCTGTGTTCTATTTCAACTGGGAGATGACAAGCTTTTCCATAAACCAAGCGGAAGGGACTTATCCCAATGGGTGTCTTGTATGCTGTTCTATATGCCCATAGTGCATCTTGTAGCCTGGTGCTCCAGTCTTTTCTATGAGGTTTTACTATCTTTTGCAAGATACGCTTAATTTCTCTGTTCGACACCTCGGCTTGCCCATTAGTTTGGGGATGGTAAGCGGTTGCAACTTTATGGATTATCCCATGTTTCTTCATCAATCCTGTTAGTCTCCTGTTACAAAAATGGGTGCCTTGATCGCTCACGATCGCTCGTGGTGATCCAAAGCGACATATAATATGGTTTCTCACAAAGGAAACAACAGTGTTAGCATCATCAGTGCGGGTAGGAATTGCTTCCACCCATTTGGAAACATAATCCACAACTAACAATATATAAAAATATCCATTAGAATTTGGAAATGGACCCATGAAGTCAATGCCCCAAACATAAAAAATTTCACAGAAGAGCATATATTGTTGAGGCATCTCATCCCTCCTGGATATATTACCAAATTTCTGGCATGGGGGGCAAGATTTACAAAACTCAACAGCGTCTCTAAAAAGAGTAGACCACCAGAATCCGCAGTCTAAGATCTTTCTAGCTGTTCTTTGAGGGCCAAAATGTCCTCCACTCACAGATGAGTGACAGGCCTCTAAAATGGACTGGAATTCTGATTGAGGCACACAACGTCTAATTATCTGGTCAGCGCCACATCTCCATAAATATAGGTCATCCCATATATAATATTTAGACTCGCTTTTCAGCTTGTCTCTTTGATGTTTAGAAAAATGTGGAGGAAATGTGCGGCTAACTAAATAATTAGCAACAGGTGCATACCAAGGGATTACCTCAGATACTGCTTGCAGGTTATCAAAAGGAAAATTATCATCTATAGGAGTAGAATCATCCTTAATATGTTCAAGGCGACTCAAGTGGTCTGCTACTAAATTTTGATTACCACTCCTATCCTTTATTTCTAAATCAAATTCTTGTAACAGCGGTATCCAACGTATAAGTCTTGGTTTGGATTCCTTTTTAGCTAATAGATACTTTAGAGCTGCATGATCTGAATACACTACTACTCTAGTACCAAGTAAATAAGCTTGGAATTTATCCAGAGCAAAAATAATAGCAAGAAGCTCTTTCTTAATAGTAGTATAATCGGACTGGGTAGTGTCTAAAGTCTTAGACGCATAAGCAATAACAAAAGGATCCTTACCTTCACACTGAGCCAGCGCTGCTCCTACTGCATGGTTGGAAGCATCGCACATGATTTCAAACGGCTGGCTCCAGTCTGGTCCTCTCACAATTGGAGCTTGAGTTAGAGCAGTCTTCAGCTTATCAAATGCTTGTTTGCAATCCTCACTGAACTCGAACTCAATATCCTTCTGCAGTAATCTGGATAAGGGAAGTGCCACCTTACTAAAGTCCTTAATAAATCTCCTGTAGAAACCTGCATGGCCAAGGAACGAACGGACTTCCCTCACAGAAGAGGGGTAACGTAAACTAGAAATAACATTCACCTTTGCTGGGTCTACAGAAATGCCATTATTAGATACCACATGTCCTAACACAATCCCTTGTTTTACCATAAAGTGGCATTTTTCGAAATTCAATACAAGGTTTGTATTAACACATCTATCTAATATTCTAGATAATCCCTCTAAGCAAAGGCTAAAAGAATCACCATAAACGCTAAAATCGTCCATAAAAACTTCCATACAGTCCTCAATAAGATCAGAGAAAAGACTCATCATGCACCTTTGGAAGGTAGCTGGTGCATTGCACAAGCCAAAGGGCATTCTCTTATAAGCATAAGTCCCAAAAGGACATGTAAAGGTAGTATTTTCCTGATCCTCAGGAGCTATATGAATCTGGAAATAACCTGTGTAACCATCTAAAAAGCAATAATGTGATTTACCTGACAGGCGATCCAGCATTTGATCAATGAATGGAAGTGGGTAGTGATCCTTACGGGTAGCTTGGTTGAGACACCTGTAATCAATGCAGACTCTCCAAGCATTCTGAACTCTAGTTGCTATGAGCTCTCCATGCTCACTCTTCACTGTAGTGACTCCAGACTTCTTGGGCACCACTTGTACTGGGCTCACCCATTCGCTGTCTGAGATGGGATATATGATACCTGCTTCCAATAGTCTGGTCACTTCCTTTTTGACAACTTCCAAGATGGTGGGATTCAATCTTCTTTGGGGTTGACGGACAGGTCTTGCTCCCTCTTCTAGAAATATTCTGTGCTTACATACTTGAGGGTTGATTCCCACTATGTCTGCCAAACTCCACCCAATTGCCATTTTATGCTTCCTCAGTACGTCAAGTAACTGCTATTCTTGTTGAGAAGTCAGTTCCCTTGCAATAATAACCAGAAGCTTCTGCTCATCCTCAAGATAAGCATATTTGAGATGTGGAGGGAGAGGTTTCAATTCTAACTTTTGATCATGGGCGGGCTCTGGATTATCTGGGGCTTGTGAAAATGGCGAAGTGCTCCCATTGTCAGTTAAGAGGGTCCCCACACTTGGACCTTGTCTGGTGTGCCTCTCTTCAAACTCTTCCTTTTGAACTTCAGCCACACTTTCGTCTATGACATCACACTGGAAGATAGAACGATCTTCTGGGGGGTTGTCAATGACTCCATTCAGATTGAAGATTACTCTGCGGCCATCTATTTTAAAGGAGTATGTTCCTGAAAAAGCATCCAATTTGAATTTTGATGTCTTCAGGAATGGTCTTCTAAGTAGGATTGATGATGGCTTATCTGAATTATTGTGGGGCATCTCCAAGATATAAAAATCAGTGGGAAATGTGAGCCCTTTAATGTTCACCAAAACATCTTCAGCAACTCCAGCCACTGTAATAATGCTTTTATCTACTAACACAAAATGAGTTGCCGACCTTTTTAAGGGAGGGAGCCTCAAAACATCATATATAGACAAAGGCATTATACTGACACATGCTCCTAAATCACACATGCAATCATAAATTACTACACCACCAATAGTACAACTAACTATGCAAGGACCTGGATCACTACATTTTTCAGGTAATCCTCCCATTAAAGCAGATATAGAACTACCTAAAGGAATAGTTTCTAATTCATTAATTTTGTCTTTATGGATACATAAGTCTTTTAGAAACTTTGCATATTTAGGTACTTGCTGAATAACATCAAAAAGGGAAACAGTTACCTCAACCTTTTTGAATATCTCTACCATTTTAGGATCGGGTTCCAGCTGCTTCCTGGGCTTCCTTGCAAGTTGTGAAAATTGAATAGGAGTAGTGTTGTCTGTGGTGTCTGCGCCTTTTGGTGCTTCCTTCTGTGGTTGAGTTATCTCTTCTTCAGCTATGTCCTGTATATCCTCTTCCTCTTCAACATCTTCGATTTCTACCACCTCTTCAGCTGAGGTGTATTCTGGTGAGCTTGGTTCCTCCTGAATCCTCTCCTGCAGTGTGGTTCCGGACCTCAGGGTGATAGCATTAATGCCTTCCTTTGGATTGGGTAATGGTTGAGAGGGGATTCCAGTGGTGCTTAAAGGTTTGTTACTGGAATTTTGTGCTGATCCAAGCTGTGTCATAAAATCTTGCATAGTAGAGGTGAGACCATTCAGACTGGCATTAATACTATTCATGATGTTACTTTCCATGGTCTGTTGTCTTTTCTCAAAAGATTGTAGTAGATCTTCAGTAGAAGATAAAGAAGAATGAGTAAATTGAGAGGTCTGCTGCTGATTGTTCTGTGGTCCTTGGTTCTGCCTCAGGTGAGGTGCTCTGTAAGGTTGATTTTGCTGCCTGTTGTTGTTATTATTCCACCTCTGATTTCCCTGATTATCTCTGCCTCCCCTGTTATTTTTGTCCCTCCAATTCCTGTTTGAATTGTCCTGCCATCCATGGTTATTATTTCCACTTTGAGTGTACCCTTGGTTGGGGCGGTCATAGAAGTTGTGAGTGGATGCCACCATGTTGTCTTCTTGTTGGAGCTGCAGGCATTCATCAGTGTAATGGCTATAATCAGCACAGATTCTGCAAATTCTTTGTCGGACTAGTTGTTGGTTTTGCTGTGGTGGAGGTTGAGCTTGCTGAGCTTGTTGATTCAACTGCATTTGCTTCAGCAAGTTGGTCATTTCACAGATGCTTTGAGTTAGAGTAGCAGTCTCTCTGCTAGAAGATACTTCTGCAACAGCCTTTGAACGGCCTTGCTTCTGTCTGTGGTTCCTAGTGGATTCAGCTAAATCACTGATCAATTGCCAAGCTTCATCAGTGGTCTTATACTTCTTCATAGACCCATTGCTGGCACTTTCCAGTGTGGTCTTATCTTGGGGCCTCATACCCTGTGTAATATAGCTGAGTAGCACGATCTTGTCAATCATGTGGTGGGGGTATGCTTCCAGAAGACTATTGAAGTGCTCCCAGTATTCAAAGAGAGTCTCATTGTCATCCTGAACAATTGTGGAGATATCCTTCCTTAGCTTATCAGTAACTTCAGATGGAAAGAATTTCTCCAGAAACTCCTTTCTGAGTGTATCCCAGTTGGATATATTTGCTAGAGGTTGAGTGTAGTACCACTCTCTTGCTTTTCCCTCAAGAGAAAACGGAAAAGCTTTCAGCAAAATTGAAGTTTCATCAGTGCCATCACGCCTGATAGTAGAACAGGCTGCCTGGAAATCTCTCAAGTGCCTGATAGGCTCTTGAGCAGGTAGGCCATGAAACTTGGGCATCAAATTTAGCAGGGCGGGCTTTATTTCAAAATCTGTAGCTACCGCTGGATGATGCGCTTGAAACGGTTGCATTGTAAAACCAGGGGCTCCTTCCTCCTGGATGGTAACTCTCCAAGCTGCCATGTTTTCTGCGCGTAAGACAACCGAATCAGTAGAACGGGGGCTGGTTTCTTCCTCAGATTCACTTTCAGATCGGCCCTCAGAGCGGGCTAACCGACGTTGTTCTCGCCTTATTCGTGAAATTGTCCTTTCAATTTCAGGATCGAATATTAGCAAGCGCGGATCAGGAAGTGAACGCGTCATTTGACGGAAGAAACATGCAGCTCATAGTAGCAAAATAAAATAAAATGCAAATAAATAAATTCTAATTAATAAAATTAGCACTCTATTGCAACTCCCCGGCAACGGCACCAAAAATTGATGAGACGCAGAAGCTGGTGAATTAAAAATTTTTAAAATGGTTACATTGCAAGTATAGTTCTTAACTCACCGAAAATCTGCCTATCAATTTAAAAGTATGTCACAGAGAGTTTGAATTAAAAATTACTGGGAGTTTTAAGTCCCAGGTCGTCTCCCAACGAGTTGCAGAAAAGTGTGCTATCTTATTAATCAGATGTTCCAAGAAGTTGAGCTAAGTAAATTGGAATTTAAATTGAGGAAATTTAAATAATATGAATAAAAGCCTTGACTGGGAGTTGATTAGTTGGAATCTCTATTATTGATGGAATGATTTTAAGATTGATTTATAATTAATGGTTGCTCTGTTTGGTTATCCTTTACTATGTAAGGGAAAGTCAAACAAGTTGGAATGCTAGATCTGTTCACAAGTTGCAATACACTTAGTTCAAAGGGATTGGCGTTGGTGACAGGATAACAATCCAACAATTAACCCAATTACAAATTTTCTTTCAATCCTTCCAACTCAAGAGTTCCTTTTTAATCAACTTCCCATCAAGTAAAGAAACTACTCACGCATTGTAAATAAAGAATCCATAGCACATGAAAGGGAATTAAAAGAAGACATGATTATTGGAATTGAAATTGAATTAAAAAGAAATAATCCTTGCATTAAATAATTATAAAAGTATCTGAATGACAAAATTGAACAAAGCAAAGAACATGGAAGAATAAAACCAAGTTAAGAGAACAAACTAGAATGACGAAGTCTTGATGAGGAAATATCTCTTCTCAATGTTCCAATGCTAAGACCAATTGAAAATTAAAATTCTAAAAACCTAGAGAGAAAAACCTAAGAAAGTAAAAACTAGATCTCCAACTGTCTCTGAATGAATGTGTTATTTGTTTCTGCATGTTCTCTGACTCTAGTCTGCTGTTCCGGGCCGAAAACTGGGTCGAAATAGGGTCCAAAATTGCCCCCAACGAATTCTGCAGATTATGCAGATCGCACATGTCACGCGATCGCGTCATCCATGCGGACGCGTCATTCGCGCTTTTCCTCGCCACGCGTTCGCGTCTTCCACGCTACCACGTCGCTTGGGTTTTCCAATCCGCGCGGCCGCGTGAACTATGCGGCCGCGTCACTGCGATTTGCTCTCCTTCGCGCGGTCGCGTGAGCCATGCGACCGCGCCACTTCTCGCTGGTTATCTCCTCAAATTCTTGTGTTTCTTCCATTTTTGCTAGCTTCCTTTCCAATCTCCAACTCATTCATGCCCTATAAAGTCTGAAACACTTAACACACAGATCACGGCATCGAATGGAATAGAGGAGAATTAAAAATAAATAATTAAAGTCTCTAGGAAGCAGTTTTCAAACAAGTAATAAATTCAGGAAGGAAATCTAAATGCATGCTAATTTAATGAATAAGTGGGTAAGGATCATGATAAAACCACACAATTAAACACAATATAAATCATAAAATAGTGGTTCATCAGTGACCACTGACGTAGGCAATCTTGGCCTGACCCAGCGTTAGTGACAAAGGTGAGTGTCACTAACGTTGGCGATCTCTTCTTATTCCACGTTAGAGTTGATGTTAATTGGATTAACGTGACTCTTAACGTGGCTATGTGTGGCCTTTTGGAACGTTAGTAGTGTTTACTTTTACCACTAACGTTGGAGCTTCTCTTTCCTTCCACGTTAGTTCCCACGTTAATGTAACTAATGTAGCAACTAACGTGGGTTATGATGGCTTTCAAAGGCATTATTGGTGATAACTTTATCACTAACGTTGCAAGCTTGCTCCCATTCCACATTAGTGGTCACGTTAGTGAGACTAACGTGGCTGCTAACGTGGCTCTTCTTTGCCTCCTTTGTCCTGAAATCAAACAAACAAGGTGCATCAAAGCTTTGTTTCAAGTCATGAGATCATGCATCATCCATTTTATCATTCAATTCATGAATAATTCTCATGAAATCATGTAAAGTTCACAATGTTTGCTTGAATCAAGATGTAAGTGTATATTCACCCAAAACTTGCTTATTTACTAAGAAAATGCATGAAACTACCCTAAAATAGTAAAGGAAAAGGTCAGTGAAACTGGTGAAGATGCCCTAGCATCACAACACCAAACTTAAAGCTTGCTTGTCCCTAAGCAAGTACTGAAACATAAGAATGATGAATGAAAGAAAAAGAGAAACAAGTCCTTATTATAGAAGTCAAGTTCTTAGTCTATGGGGTTTCATGCATAGCAACTTAGGTTCATTCCTTTACTGATTTTCAGGACCTTATCATGCTCTTGAATACTCGCTCAATTGCATCCTATGAGATCCTTATTCATTGATCTCCCCCTTCTTTTTAGGGTTTATTGCATTCTTAGGCTAAGTGCTTTGTGAGGGGGCGACTCTTTAAGATAAGCTTTCAGCCAACACTCCCAAACCAGTTGGTTCAAGGTGCTAGGTGTTGAAACACCCCTAAAGACCTACTCCCTCAAGTCTCTCTCCCCCATACATACACACCACAGGCATATGGTTTGTTATTTTCTTTTCTTGAGGCCTTGGTGTCCAGCACCTCTTTGGGTTACTAAGTGTTCTGTAGCAAGGTTGCTCTTGATAGTGGATTTTCAGTTGATAATCTTGGGTTAGTTAACCCAAGTTACCAAGTAATGAAGCACTCCTGAGAACTTATTCATCCAAGCAGATCCTTTGCACAAGAACACCACAGACACATGCCTCAAGATTTAAACCCTTGGTGCCTAGCCTTATTTCTTATTCTTTTTCTTTCTTTTTCAAACTCTCACTGTTCTTTTCCTTTTTCTTATTAGGATCTTGTTGTTTAGCTAGTCTCATAGAATGTGCTTCAAGCATATGATTCAGAACATCTAGTTGCCTGTATACCTTGTTGGTGAACCAACTTAGCTAACCAATTACCACACCACAAACATTGAGAACTTACTTCACAAGATGAACCCCACTCTGGTTTTTCATAACATTTTCTTTTATTTAGCTTAAAGGACAAGCATACATTTAAGCAGGATGAAAATGAAAACCGAGAACTTAGACCAGCAAACATAGACTTAAGCAATGAAATCTTAAAGACAGAATTGAAAATTCCTAAACTACTATGGATGCATGTTCTATTTCATACATGATCTTCCTTATTTTAGGCTTGAAATAAAGAAAAGGAAAAGAAACTCCACCACCTTTTACTCATGGGGATGCTCATGCTCTCTCTCTTATTTGTCCTCTTTGTGTCCTTCTTGATTGCTCGAATCCCCATTTACTTTGCGCTTCCCGATCAACTTTTTCCAGAAGCCAGTATCTTCCATTTTCTTCCTCAATGCTTCCTTCTGTTGTTTCACCTTCCCCTCCTCTTGTTCTGTTAGGTCTTTGTGAACTGTATCATACCTTGGGATGGCAGAGTGGAAATTATGCATATGCCCAGCCACATAAGTTAACTTGGTCTGAGTGTTTATGTTAAATTCTTCCCTGTGTAGTTGCCGTCCTTCATTAAGCACGTTGAACTCGTTGAATGCTTTCATCTGAGCTAACTGACGTTGGTTGAGTTCTTGAAGGTGTTTATCTTGACGCTCTTGCCTTTCAGTTACTTGATTAATGGCTTGGGTGAGCTGGGAGTAATGTTCCTGTTGCTGCTCCATTTGTTGTTTCTGCCATTTCCCTTATTAATTCATCCAATTAGAGAGTAGTTCTTCTTGATGATCCATCCTTTGGGATTGAAAGTATAGTTGTTATTCTTGTCGCTCCATATATCTCCTTGCTAGATCTTCAATGGCTCCTTGAATGTGAACCAGATTTATATTGGTTGGATCGTATTGCTCTTCTTGCTGGTATTCTGTTTGTTGAGGTTCTTCTTGTGATGTTCTTTTCCTTCTCTGAGGCCTTCTTTGTTGTTGAGCGGGTGCCACATATGTTATACGCTGGAGCATAACTAACCTTCCAGGGTTTACCCATTTTGGATTGCTATCTTCGAAGACTACCTTGGCTTTCATACATAGTCTAAGGATGGTACTGGGGTAGTAAAGCCGAGCACTTGGATCAATCTTCTCGGCTGCTTCTTGGATTTCCTCAGCTATAATTTCATGTACATTGATGTCTCCACCCCTCATTATGCAATGTACCATAGTATCTCGAGCAATGTTGACCTCAGAATTGTTTGAGGCTCGGAGGATAGATCTTCTCACGAGCTCAAACCATCCCTTGGCTTCCGGGATGAGGTCTCCTCTTCTAATAAACCGTGGCCTCTTATTCGAATACCTTTTCCAATCTGATCCTATAACACACATGTCGTTCACAATTTCTTCAAGTTCATCATTGTCGGGGCCATTACTTATTCTTGCTTGATAACTGGGCTCATCAAAAGGTTATGATCTCATATGAAGAGTCTTCATTATAGCATTGGGACTGAAGTCCACCTCTGTTCCTCTCATGTAGCTTTTGAAGGTAGGAGTCTTGGTAGTGTCTTCTCTGGCTACATTGGCATAGAACTCCTTAATGAGATTTGCATTTATCTTTGTGTCTGGGTTCGTGAGCTCTTGCCAACCCCTCCGTTCAATCTTCTCTCTAATCTGTGAGCACTCATCATCGTTGAACTGGAATGTTAGTTCTGGCAATATTTTCTTGTGTTTTATCCGTCCAAATTGGAGCTCATGGAAGGCGGTCTTGAACCTCCCTTCATCAAAAGGAATGCTCTCCACCGGTTCCTTTCCCTTTCACCTCTTGGAGCTTGATGATGCCATGAGTAGGAGTTGGTATGTGAAGGTGTTGAAAAGTATGGATTGATGATGGAAATCGGCTGGGTTAAGATAGGGTGTAGCTGGGGGATTGTGTTAACGTGTTTTTGGATGAAGGAAGAAGTGTTGGGTGTGTGTTCCGAAAGAAAGAAGAAAGATGAAATGAAAGGGAATTTGAATATGGAGGGGTATAAAGTGTGGGGTCATTTATATAGGAGGATGATGGGTGATCGAAGGGTGTGGATTGATAGTAAGAACCAATGGTGGACGGTTGGGGTTTGGCATGAAATGAGCACAAGGATTACCACTTTTATGAGGTTCTTGGTTCGGTCTCCAAGGATATCCTTCTTCCAATGTTGCATGGCAACACTTCCCAATGTACTCCTTTTAAAGACATGTGTATAGTCCCCCTTTGTGAAGTGGCTGAACCCCCTTCTCAATTTGTCTCATCAATTCTGTTCAATCCTTCCTTCATTTCCTACACAAGACAAAAGAAAAGCAAAAGTTAGCATTGAATTTTTGGTGGCAAAAGTTAAAGAGTGGACTGGCTACTTTTTAGATTTTTGTTTTTAAACATCTAAATGCTATCCATGAACCAAACCAACTAACCTATTTAGTATTCATGTATGCAACATTCGTGACACCAAACTTAGTTTGTGACCATGTAGTGTAAAAAGAGTTGATTAAGGCTCTAAGATTAACACGATATGAATTGTGTTTATGTCCTCTTAGTGTGCCTTGAACACCAAACTTGTTGTTCACTATATGTTGCATACAAGGATTCATCTAAGTATTTGTCAAAGTTGATTTGGAATTCATGAACCTTATTTTATTAACTACTTTAAATATCCTAAAAAAATGAAAGGATATAAAACATGGGTTGCCTCCCATGAAGCGCTTCTTTAGCGTCATTAGCTTGACATTTAGCCTTTGTCAGGGTGATTGGTAATGCCTCAAATCTTCCCCTCTCGCAGTGAATCTATCTCCGTTGGCTTCATTAAGAATCTCCACATGTTCCAAGGAGAGAATTCTGCTGATGGTGTACACTTGAGGTAGCTGAGATGGAATGGTGGGGAGATGAGGTGAGATAGCTGGGAAATGAGCAGAGATTACTTCATCCCCTGGAGAAAAATTCTCTGTAGGGATCTTCTTGTTCCTCCATCCCCTTGGCGCCTTCTTCCTTGTTTCTTTTAATGCTACCCTGCTCCTTGTGGCCTCTTTTTCCAGGAAAATTTTGTTGCTGGTCTCATATGACTCTGGTGGGTTTAGCTCCTCTTGGATTTCCCTTAGCTCCAAGGCATACATATCTTGCATCAAAATCTCATCAAAACCTTCAAAATCACTAACCACATACATAATAACACAATCCATCTCAACCATTCCACACATCAACAATTCAATCTCTATCCTAGGGTCACTAGCCTAAGTTTTCACATTACATTATATTTTAGATACAGAAAATCGAAATCATACCTTGGCCGATTCCCCACTCAACCCGGAACACTTCCAATTCAACTTTTCCTCAACTTTCAAGATTTCAAAACCTCCAAAAATCATATTTCTAGCTTGCAATCACTTCAAGCTCCTAAAATCTCCATCAACCTTGAATTCACTCACATACACATATTGCCTAATACATATAATATACACCCACACATACACACTCAATATCTATTCACAATAACTCAAGTATTTGACTTAGGGTTGAGAATCTTACCATACCCAAGGATCCAAGAGGCAAGACTAAGTTTTTCTCTCAAGCTAATTAGATCCTATAACATCAAAGAACTCAAAATATCAACACTTTTACCCAATAAATTTCGAATTCAAGGGCTAGGAAATCAGAGAGGATTCATGGCTTACCTCTTAAATAGAGTTATGGGCTTTGTATAGCTCGATGCCGCGGTCCTCTGGCCGCAAACAGTGCGACAATCGGAGTTCCGGATCAAAAGTTATGATCAAATGAAGTTTGAAGTGAATGAGGGCAAGGGTTTCCATGCTCCCCCTTTCCCCTTTCAGCGTGTTTATGTTTCATGTGGGGAAGGAAGGGCTGTGCCCTTCACTTAATTGGCTATTGGGTTGAGCCATGGGCCTAATACGGGCCCAGTTGGCTCGTTTGGCTCGTTCGGTCCAATCTTGGGCTAAATTCTTTAAAATTAGTGTCAAAATTCTCGTTTTAATTCTCTCTATCATATTAAACTATAAAATTCACATTTTTAATTTTCTAGAATAAATTTTAATTTGTGGGTTAATTATTCGTTAATTAACTGGGTTTTACATTGATAAAAAATACTTTAATATTAATTATCACTATTATAATATGTAGCTACAAAAATTTCTCTTCTGCATGCTGATTCAACTTTGTTAAATTTCCTCTAATTTAGAATTAAAACTCGTTTGGATTATTACAATATATCAAGACTTGGGATTTTAATTTCTTTTGTAGTCATGAGATGTTTTACCTTGGAATGCATAAAGGATTATTGGATAACAAAATGAGTCATACCTCATCGGGTGTGATTCTATCTTTGAATATGATCATGAACCATATCTAAACAAGTTGGGAATGTTATTTATCATTATTATCAAATTAAACCTAATGTTGATTTATGTATTTTAATGGGAGATAGAAAAGAAATATTCCAATTTGGATATTCAACAATGAGAGATCGCTTGTCAAGGCTCAAACAAATTATATCACAGTCAAAATATTTATTCTAGGAAGCTCTTAATAAGTCATTTTCTGTTGTTCTTCTAATTGGAATTGTTCCTTCTGGACATGAAAGCTCTTAATATATTTTTCAATGTGTATAGGATATGGTTGGTAGAGACGGAGATCGTGGTCGTGGCCGTGGCCGAGGCCGTGGCCAAAAGGGTGATCCAACTATTGTACATATCTTTGGTAAAGACAGAGATCGTGGCCGTGGCCGAGGCCAAAAAAGGAGGCCTAGGCTTTCTACCGATCACCCGCTTGACTTACATGTAGATCCATACACTCTCGTTGGATCATCATCAGGCACGACTGTTCCGACTAGTGGAGACCACCACCTATTGCTACTACTACCCCCTCCCGTTAGGAGCCTCAGATACATATGATGCCTACTCCAGGTACGCTAAGATCATGTGCTCAACAAGCCAATGAGCATCCTAACACTGCCTCACAATGTTAACACCTGCATTTAAAATTAGACATGAGATAGAAATGATTTAGAATTTGGTTTGTTGATGTTTATGAATACTTCTTAACAAAAAATATGTAATCTGATTTGATGCGCTGTTTTTCTTTTTTTTTTCTACTGTAATCTGGTTTGATAATCTGATTTTTTTTAATAGGGAACTTGTTTGTTGATGTTTATGAATACTTCAAGTGTTCGAGCTAATTAAGGTCACCTGGTCTTAATGTTTCTGATTGTTCCTTAGTATGCTTGTCCTAACTTGAACAACTAGCTGAAGTAGGATTTTTATTGGAGAGACACATTCTTGTTCTATTTAATTTTTTGGTAGATTTTGAGAGATAGAAATAATGATATCTACAATTCTGATAATGGACGAGGTAATAACAAATTGACTAGAATTTAGAATCTAGAATCAAATTGACTAGTTTGAAAGTAATGAACCTACCGTGTGTAATAAATGGTACCTTCTTAATTAAGAATGAGCTGGGAAGTTGGTCAACACTCATGGAGAGGCACCGGTTCCTCTTGTCAGCTCTTGTTCTACTAGTTCTCCTTTGTAGTGTTTATCTTTACTTTCACGTTAGGAGCCAGTGACATTTGCTCTAGGTTAACAGGACCTGAGAAAGCTTCGTGTCATATGCAGCATCTTAAGGCTTCTATTGCCGAGGGTAAACTGAAACATCTTTGATATTTGTGATTTGAATATTATTTTGGGTGGAGATTGTGTTAGGTGTTATATGTATATATAGTATTTATCTTGGTTATTGTGAACACAAATGCATACAGATCACAGACCTTGTATAATGAAGTTATCCCTTGATTGTTTCCTTTTTGCTGATTGTTCTAATATGCCTAATTATGCAAGAACCTTATTTGAATAGTAATCATGCAAAAATTGAGTTTTTTTTCTAAACCTTGACAATAATATTAACTTCTTTCTTTTGATTATTACTTATATTATGTAGAATCAACTGCTTGGAAGACCATCGCATATGGATGAGTTTTTTGAGCACACCTATACTCGCAAAGAGGATAGGACTCAATGGGTTAATGAACACTCCCGAATGGCAAATGTAACTTACCTTTTTTCATTGTAATTGCTTTTTTTGTGACTTAGAATGTACAAAAAGAAATGACTTTATATTTTCCTTCATTGTAATTTTGGATTTATTGTTGTCACATATCCTCTTAGCTTTTGCATTTTTGATACTTAAAGTAGTTTACCAATCATTGTAGGAGACATTTTAAGAGTGCATGTTTCAGGCTGAGCAAGAGCGACAGCCTGCTATAGAGGCTAGTGTAATTGATCCACCGCCTGTCTCTAAGGAAAGTGGTGCACGAAATTGTGATCTCAGGCAACGGCGCCAGAAACTTTGTACGCACGTCTTAATAAATCATTTTTCATTCACAACTTCGATAAAACTAACCAGCAAGTGCACTGGGTCGTCCAAGAAATAAACCTTACGTGAGTAAGGGTCGATCCCACGGAGATTGTTAGTATGAAGCAAGCTATGGTCACCTTGTAAATCCCAGTCAGGTGGATATAAAATAGTTATGGAGTTTTCGAACATAAATAACAAATAGATGGAAAATAAGGATAAAAACACTTATGTATATCATTGGTAAAAATTTCAGATAAGTGTATAGAGATGCTTTCGTTCCTCTGAACCTCTGCTTTCCTGCTGTCTTCATCCAATCAGTCTTACTCCTTTCCATGGCTAGCTTTATGTAAGGACATCACCGTTGTCAATGGCTACTTTTTATCCTCTCTAGAAAATGGTCCGATGCGCTGTCACTGCATGGCTAATCGTCTGGAGGCATCACCCTTGTCAATGGCTGCATCCCATCCTCTTGTGAAAATGGTCCAAATGCTCTGTCACAGCACGGCTAATCATCTGAGGTTCTCGATCATACTGGAATAGGATTCACCCTCCTTTTGTGTCTGTCACTACGCCCAGCACTCGCGAGTTTGAAGTTCGTCATAGTCATTCAATCCCAGAGTCCTACTCGGAATACCACAGACAAGGTTTAGACTTTCTGGACTCTCATGAATGCCGCCATCAATCTAGCTTATACCACGAAGATTCTGATTAAGAGATCCAAGAGATACTCATTCAATCTAAGGTAAAACGGAAGTGGTTGTCAGGCACGCGTTCATAGGGAATGATGATGATTGTCACGTTCATCACATTCAGGTTGAAGTGCGAATGAATATCTTAGAAGCGGAATAAGTTGAATTAAATAGAAAAACAGTAGTACTTTGCATTAATCTTTGAGGAACAGCAGAGCTCCACACCTTAATCTATGGAGTGCAGAAACTCTACCGTATGAAAATACATAAGTGATAATGGTACAGGCATGGCCGATTGGCCAGCCCCCATGAAAGTCTAAGATAGCATAAAACTGATCAAAGATGTCTAATACAATAGTAAAAAGTCCTATTTAAACTAAACTAGTTACTAGGGTTTACAGAAGTAAGTAATTGATGCATAAATCCACTCTCGGGGCCCACTTGGTGTGTGCTTGGGCTGAGCTTGAATGTTACATGTGTAGAGGTCAATCTTGGAGTTGAACGCCAGTTTGTAACGTATTTCTGGCGTTCAACTCTGGCTTGTGACGTGTTTCTGACGTTTAACTCCAGACAGCAGCATAGAACTGGCGTTCAACGCCCTTTTACATCATCTAAACTCGGCCAAAGTATGAACTATTATATATTGCTGGAAATCCCTGGATGTCTACTTTCCAACGCAATTGGAAGCGCGCCATTTTGAGTTCTGTAGCTCCAGAAAATCCACTTTGAGTGCAGGGAGGTCAGAATCCAACAGCATCAGCAGTCCTTCTTTAATCTCTGAATCTGATTTTTGCTCAAGTCCCTCAATTTCAGCCAGAAAATACCTGAAATCACAGAAAAACACACAAACTCATAGTAAAGTCCAGAAATGTGAATTTAACATAAAAACTAATGAAAACATCCCTAAAAGTAACCAGATTCTACTAAAAACATACTAAAAACAGTGCCAAAAAGCGTATAAATTATCCGCTCATCACAACACCAAACTTAAATTGTTGCTTGTCCCCAAGCAACTGAAAATCAAATAGGATAAAAAGAAGAGAATATACTATAAATTCCAAACTATCAATGAAACATAACTCCAATTAAATGAGCGGGACTTGTAGCTTTTTGCCTCTTGAATAGTTTTGGCATCTCACTTTATCCATTGAAGTTCAGAATGATTGGCATCTATAGGAACTCAGAGTTCATATAGTGTTATTGATTCTCCTAGTTCAGTATGATTATTCTTGAACACAGCTATTTTATGAGTCTTGGCCGTGGCCCTAAGCACTTTATTTTCCAGTATTACCACCGGATACATAAATGCCACAGACACATAATTGGGTGAACCTTTTCAGATTGTGACTCAGCTTTGCTAAAGTCCCCAATTGGAGGTGTCCAGGGTTCTTAAGCACACTCTGTTTTTGATTTGGACCTTGACTTTAACCGCTCAGTCTCAAGTTTTCACTTGACACCTTCACGCCACAAGCACATGGTTAGGGACAGCTTGGTTTAGCCGCTTAGGCCAGGATTTTGTTCCTTTAGGCCCTCCTATCCACTGATGCTCAAAGCCTTGGGATCCTTTTTATTTACCCTTGCCTTTTGGTTTTAAGGGTTATTGGCTTTTTGCTCTTGCCTCTTAGTTTTAAGAGCTTTTGGCTTTTTCTGCTTGCTTTTTCTTTTTATTTTTTTTTTGCCTATATTTTTTTTTTCTTTTTTTCTTTTTCTGCAAGCTTTGTTCTTTGCTGCTTTTTCTTGCTTCAAGAATCATTTTTATGATTTTTCAGATTATCAAATAACATGTCTCCTTATCATCATTCTTTCAAGATCCAACATATTTAACATTCTTAAACAACAACTTCAAAAGACATATGCACTGTTCAAGCATTCATTCAGAAAACAAAAAGTATTATCATCACATCAATATAATTAAACTAAGTTCAAGGATAATTTCGAAACTCATGTACTTCTTGTTCTTTTGAATTAAAACAGTTTTCATTTAAGAGAGGTGATGGGTTCATAGGACATTCATAACTTTAAGATATAGTTACTAACTACTAATGATCATGTAATAAGACACAAACATGGATAAGCACTTAACATTAAGAAAATGAAAAACAAAAAATAAAAACAAGGAATGAGTCCACCTTAGTGATGGTGGCGTTTCCTTCTTGAGGAACCAATGATGTCCTTGAGCTCTTCTATGTCTCTTCCTTGTCTTTGTTGCTCCTCCCTCATTGCTTTTTGATCTTCTCTTATTTCATGAAGGATGATGGAGTGCTCTTGATGTTCCACCCTTAATTGTCCCATGTTGGAACTTAATTCTCCTAGGGAGGTGTTGATTTGCTCCCAATAGTTTTGTGGAGGAAAATGCATTTGAGGCATCTCCGGGATCTCATGGTGATGAGCTTCATGCGTCTCTTGAGATCCATGAATGGGCTCTCTTGCTTGCTCCATCCTTTTTTTAGTGATGGGCTTTTCTTCCTCAATGGGAATGTCTCCTTCTATGAAAGCTCCAGCTGAGTAACATAGATGGAAAATAAGATGAGGAAAAGCTAGCCTTGCCCCAGGAGAGGGCTTTTCGGCTATTTTGTAGAGTTCAAGGGAGATGACTTCATGAACTTCTACTTCTTATCCAATCATGATGATATGGATCATGATGGCCCGATCCACAGTAACTTCAGATCGGTTGCTAATGGGGATGATGGAGCGTTGGATGAACTCCAACCATCCTCTAGCCACAGGCTTGAGGTCCAGTCTTCTTAATTGAACCGGCTTGCCTTTGGAGTCAATCTTCCATTGAGCTCCTTCCACACATATGTCCCTGAGGACTTGGTCCAACCTTTGATTAAAGTTGACCCTTCTAGTGTAGGGGCGTGCATCTCCTTGCATCATAGGCAAGTTAAATGCCAACCTCACATTTTCCGGACTAAAATCTAAGTATTTCCCCCGAACCATTGTAATATAATTCTTTGGGTTTGGGTTCTTACTTTGATCATGGTTCCTAGTGATCCATGCATTGGCATAGAACTCTTGAACCATTAGGATGCCGACTTGTTGGATGGGGTTTGTTAGAACTTCCCAACCTCTTCTTTGGATTTCATGTCGGATCTCCGGATACTCATTCTTCTTGAGCTTGAAAGGGACCTCGGGGATCACCTTCTTCTTGACCACAACATCATAGAAGTGGTCTTGATGAGCTTTGGAGATGAATCTTTCCATCTCCCATGACTCGGAGGTGGAAGCTTTTGTCTTCCCTTTCCCTTTTCTAGAGGATTCTCCAGTCTTGGGTGCCATCAATGGTAATGGAAAAACAAAAAGCTTATGTTTTTACCACACCAAACTTAGAATATTACTCGCCCTCGAGCAAGAGAAGAAAGAATAGATGAAGAAGAAGAAGAAAATATAGAGGAGAGGGGGGAGGGGTGTATTTGGCTAAGAAGGGGAAGAGAGGGTTGTGTTGTGTGAAAATGAAGAAGAATGGAGGGCTTTATATAGGGAAGGGAGGGGGTAAGGTTCGGCCATAAGGGTGGGTTTTGGGTGGGAAACTGATTTTGAATTTTGAAGGTAGGTGGGGTTTATGAGGTAGGTTTATGGGGAAGAGTGGATGGATGTGAGTGGTGAAGTGGTTATAGGGAAGAGAGATTGAGGGGATTGGTGAAGAGTTTTGGGGAAGAGTGTTTATGGGATTGTGTGAAAGAGGGGTGAGAAGAAGTGAGTGGAGGTAGGTGGGGATCCTGTGGGGTCCACAGATCCTGAGGTGATCCTGTGGGGTCCACAGATCCTGAGGTGTTCAAGGATTTACAACCTTGCACCAAATTGGGCATGCAAAATGCCCTTGCACACAACTCTGGGCGTTCAGCGCCAGATTGGTGCTTGTTCTGGGCGTTGAATGCCCATTTGTTGCCCATTTCTGGCGTTGAACGCCAGAACCATGCTTGTTCTGGGCGTTCAGCGCTAGCTCTTCTTCAGGGTGCAATTCTGGCATTCAAACGCCCAGATGCTGCCCATTTTGGGCGTTCAGCACCAGAACCATGCTCTGTTCTGGCGTTGAACGCCAGCCAGATGCTTCTTACTGGCGTTTAAATGCCAGTAAGGTCTTCCTCTAGGGTGTGATTTTTCTTCTGCTGTTTTTGATTCCGTTTTCAATTTTTATATTTATTTTGTGACTCCACATGATCATGAACCTAATAAAACATGAAAGAACAAGAAAAATAAAATTAGATAAATAAAAATTGGGTTGCCTCCCAACAAGCGCTTCTTTAATGTCAATAGCTTGACAGTGGGCTCTTATGGAGCCTCACAGATGTTCAGAGCATTGTTGAGACTTCCCAACACCAAACTTAGAGTTTGGATATGGGAGTTCAACACCAAACTTAGAGTTTAACTGTGGGGCTCTGGTTGACTCTGTTTTGAGAGAAGCTTACTGTGCCTCTTTTCCATGTTTACAGAAGGGTAACCTTGAGTTGTAAACACAAGGGCGTCCTCATTCAATTGAAGGACTAATTCACCTCTGTCAACATCAATCACAGCTCTTGTTGTGGCTAGGAAAGTTCTTCCAAGGATGATAGATTCATCCTCATCCTTCCCAGTATCAAGGATTATGAAATCAGCAGGGATGTAAAGGTCTTCAACCTTTACTAACACGTCCTCTACTTGTCCATAAGCCTATTTTCTTGAATTATCTGCCATCTCTAATGAGATTTTAGTAGCTTGCACCCCAAAGATTCCTAGTTTCTCTATTTACAGAGAGGGGCATGAGGTTTATCCCTGAACCAAGGTCACACAGAGCCTTTTCAAAGATCATGTTGCCTATGGTACAAGGTATTACGATCTTTCCAGGATCCTATTTCTTCTGAGGCAATGTCAGTTGATCTAGATCACTTAGTTCATTGGTGAACAAAGGAGGTTCATCTTCCCAAGTCTCAATACCAAATAATTTGGCATTTAGCTTCATGATTGTACCAAGGTACTTGGTAACTTGCTCTTCAGTAACATCCTCATTCTCTTCAGAAGATGAATGCTCGTCAGAGCTCATGAAGGGCATAAGGAGGTTCAATGGAATCTCTATGATCTCTAGATGAGTCTCAGATTTCTTTGGTTCCTCAAAGGGAAACTCCTTATTGATCACTGGACGTCCCAGGAGGTCTTCCTCACTGGGATTTACGTCCTCCCCTTCCTCTCCAAGTTCGGCCGTGTTGACTATGTCAATGGCCTTGCACTCTCCTTTTGAATTTTCTTCTGTATTGCTTGGGAGAGTACTAGGAGGGATTTCAGTGATCCTTTTACTCAGCTGGCCCACTTGTGCCTCCAAATTTCTAATGGAGGACCTTGTTTCATTCATAAAACTTACAGTGGCCTTAGATAGATCAGAGACTAAGTTTGCTAAATTAGAGGTATTTTGTTCAGAGTTCTCTGTCTGTTGCTGAGTGGATGATGGAAAAGGTTTACTATTGTTAAACCTATTTCTTCCACCATTATTAAAGCCTTGTTGAGGCTTTTGTTGATCCTTCCATGAGAGATTTGGGTGATTTCTCCATGAGGGGTTATAGGTGTTTCCATAAGGTTCACCCATGTAATTCACCTCTGCTATTGCAGCATTTTTAGGATCATAAGCTTCTTCTTCAGAAGATGCCTCTTGAGTACTGTTGGATGCAGCTTGCATTCCATTCAGACTCTGAGAAATCATATTGACTTGCTGAGTCAATATTTTATTCTGAGCCAATATGACATTCAGAGTATCAATTTCAAGAACTCCCTTCTTCATAGGCGTCTCATTACTCACAGGATTCCTCTCATAAGTGTACATGAACTGGTTATTAGCAACCATGTCAATGAGTTCTTGAGCTTCTGCAGGCGTTTTCTTTAAGTGAATGGATCCACCTGCAGAGGTGTCCAATGACATTTTAGCTAATTCAGACAGACCATCATAGAATATATCCAGGATGGTCCATTCTGAAAGCATGTCAGAAGGACACTTTTTGGTCAGTCCTTTGTATCTCTCCCAAGCTTCATAGAGGGATTCACCTTCTTTCTGTCTGAAGGTCTGAACATCCACTCTAAGCTTACTCAGCTTTTGAGGAGGAAAGAACTTGGCTAAGAAAGCCTTGACCAGCTTATCCCAAGAGTTCAGGCTATCCTTAGGATGAGAGTCCAACCATACTCTAGCTCTGTCTCTTACAGCAAAAGGGAAAAGCATGAGCCTGTAGACTTCAGGATCTACTCCATTAGTCTTAACAGTATCACATATCTGCAAGAATTCAGTTAAGAACTGAAAAGGATCTTCAGATGGAAGTCCATGAAACTTGCAGTTCTGCTGCATCAGAGAAACTAATTGAGGTTTAAGCTCAAAATTGTTTGCTCCAATGGCAGGAATGGAGATGCTTCTTCCATGTAAATTGGAATTAGGTGCAGTAAAGTCACCAAGCATCCTCCTTGCATTATTATTATTATTTTCGGCTGCCATCTCCTCTTCTTGTTCGAAAATTTCTGAAAGGTGCTTGCTGGATTGTTGTAATTTAGCTTCTCTTAGTTTTCTCTTCAGAGTCCTTTCAGGTTCTGGATCTGCTTCAACAAGAATGTTCTTGTCCTTGCTCCTGCTCATATGAAAAAGAGGGACAGAAAAATAATAATAATAGGGGTCCTTTTTACCACAGTATAGAGGTCCCTGTGTGAGTAGAAGAAAAGAAGAAGAAAAAATTCGAACACAGATGGAAGAGGGGGTTCGAATTTGGGTGAGATGAAGTGTTAGTAGATGAATAAATAAATAGAAGGAAATAAGAGAGAGAGAGAATTTTCGAAAATAATTTTTGAAAAAGAGTTAGTGATTTTCGAAAATAGTTTTTGAAAAAGGTTAGTAATTTTTGAGAATTAAAATCAAAAATTAAAATAATTAGTTAATTAAAAAGAAATTTTGAAAAAGAGGGAAGATATTTTCAAAAATTAGAGAGAGAGAGAGTTAGTTAGGTAGTTTTGAAAAAGATAAGAAACAAAAAAAGTTAGTTAGTTAGTTGAAACAAATTTAAAAATCAATTTTGAAAAGATAAGAAGATAAGAAGTTAGAAAGGATATTTTAAAATCAAATTTTGAAAAAGATATGATTTTGAAAAAGATAAGATAAAAAGATATTTTTGAAAAGATATGATTGAAATTAGTTTTGAAAAAGATTTGATTTTTAAAATCACAATTAATGACTTGATTCACAAGAAATCATAAGATATGATTCTAGAACTCAAAGTTTGAATCTTTCTTAACAAGCAAGTAACAAACTTGAAATTTTTGAATCAAAACATTAATTGATGATGTTATTTTCGAAAATTATGAGATAAGATTAAGAAAAAAGATTTTTGAAAAATATTTTTATAATTTTCGAAATTAATTAAGAAAAATGAAAAAGATTTGATTTTTGAAAAAGATTTTGAAAAAGATAAGATTTTTAAATTGAAAATTTAATTTGACTCATAAAAACAACTAGATTTTAAAAATTTTTGAAAAAGTCAAATCTAATTTTCGAAATTTTGAGAGAGAAAAAGGGGAAGATATTTTTTTATTTTTGAAATTTTAATGACGAGAGAGAAAAACATGAAAAATGATGCAATGCATGAAAGTTTTGATCAAAACAATGAATGCATGCAAGAATGCTATGAATGTCAAGATGAACACCAAGAACACTTTGAATGTCAAGATGAACATCAAGAACTTATTTTTGAAAAATTTTTAATGCAAAGAAAACATGCAAGACACCAAACTTAAAAATTTTTCATGTATAGACACTATGAATGCAAGAATGCATATGAAAAACAAGAAAAGACAAAAAACATGAAAACATCAAGATCAAACAAGAAGACTTACCAAGAACAACTTGAAGATCATGAAGAACACTATGAATGCATGAATTTTTCAAAAAATGCAAGATGAATATGTAATTGACACCAAACTTTCAACTTGGCTCAAGACTCAAACAAGAAACATGAAATATTTTTTATTTTTTTGGATTTTTGTATATTTTTTTCGAAAAAACATATAGGAAAAAGAAAATAAGGATTTCAAAATTTTTTTAATATGAATTCCAGGAATCTTGTATTCTTAGTCTAAAGCTCCAATCCGAGGGTTAGGCATGGCTTAATAGCCAGCCAAGCTTTAGTATGTAACTCAGACATGCCACGGCTAACATTCCAATTAACTTGCCTCTATGCTGATGGTTGGAAGCCCCTATCCAAAATAATTAGACATGGCTTTACAGCCAGCCAGGCTTCAACATGCTTCATGAAACTCTAGACTTCATTCTTAAAAATTTTGAAGAAAAATATATTTTTGAAAAGATTTATTTATTTATTTATTTTTTCGAAAACAGATGAGAAATTTTTGAAAGGTTTTTGAAAAATTTTTGAAAATAAAACAAAAAGAAAATTACCTAATCTGAGCAACAAGATGAACCGTCAGTTGTCCAAACTCGAACAATCCCCGACAACGGCGCCAAAAACTTGGTGCACGAAATTGTGATCTCAGGCAACGGCGCCAGAAACTCTGTAAGCACGTCTTAATAAATCATTTTTCATTCACAACTTCGATACAACTAACCAGCAAGTGCATTGGGTCATCCAAGTAATAAACCTTACGTGAGTAAGGGTCGATCCCACGGAGATTGTTGGTATGAAGCAAGCTATGGTCACCTTGTAAATCTCAGTCAGGCGGATATAAAATAGTTATGGAGTTTTCGAACATAAATAATAAATAGATAGAAAATAAGGATAGAAACACTTATATATATCATTGGTGAGAATTTTAGATAAGTGTATAGAGATGCTTTCGTTCCTCTGAACCTCTGCTTTCCTGCTGCCTTCATCCAATCAGTCTTACTCCTTTCCATGGCTGGCTTTATGTAAGGACATCACCGTTGTCAATGGCTACTTTTTATCCTCTCTGGAAAATGGTCCGATGCGCTGTCACTGCATGGCTAATCGTCTGGAGGCATCACCCTTGTCAATGGCTGCATCCCATCCTCTTGTGAAAATGGTCCAAATGCTCTGTCAAAGCACGGCTAATCATCTGAGGTTCTCGATCATACTGGAATAGGATTCACCCTCCTTTTGCGTCTGTCACTACGCCCAGCACTCGCGAGTTTGAAGTTTGTCACAGTCATTCAATCCCAGAGTCCTACTCGGAATACCACAGACAAGGTTTAGACTTTTCGGACTCTCATGAATGCCGCCATCAATCTAGCTTATACCACGAAGATTCTGATTAAGAGATCCAAGAGATACTCATTCAATCTAAGGTAGAACGGAAGCGGTTGTCAGGCACGCGTTCATAGGGAATGATGATGATTGTCACGTTCATCACATTCAGGTTGAAGTGCAAATGAATATCTTAGAAGCGGAATAAGTTGAATTGAATAGAAAAACAGTAGTACTTTACATTAATCTTTGAGGAACAGCAGAGCTCCACACCTTAATCTATGGAGTGCAGAAACTCTACCGTATGAAAATACATAAGTGATAATGGTCCAGGCATGGCCGATTGGCCAGCCCCCATGAAAGTCTAAGATAGCATAAAACTGATCAAAGATGTCTAATACAATAGTAAAAAGTCCTATTTATACTAAACTAGTTACTAGGGTTTACAGAAGTAAGTAATTGATGCATAAATCCACTTTCGGGGCCCACTTGGTGTGTGCTTGGGCTGAACTTGAATGTTACACGTGTAGAGGTCAATCTTGGAGTTGAACGCCAGTTTGTAACGTATTTCTGGCGTTCAACTCTGGCTTGTGACGTGTTTCTGGCGTTTAACTCCAGACAGCAGCATAGAACTGGCATTCAACGCCATTTTACATCATCTAAACTCGGCTAAAGTATAAATTATTATATATTGCTGGAAAGCCCTGGATGTTTACTTTCCAACGCAATTGGAAGCGCGCCATTTTGAGTTCTGTAGCTCCAGAAAATCCACTTTGAGTGTAGGGAGGTCAGAATCCAATAGCATCAGCAGTCCTTCTTAAACCTCTGAATCTGATTTTTGCTCAAGTCCCTCAATTTCAGCCAGAAAATACCTGAAATCACAGAAAAATACACAAACTCATAGTAAAGTCCAAAAATGTGAATTTAACATAAAAACTAATGAAAATATCCCTAAAAGTAACCAGATTCTACTAAAAACATACTAAAAACAGTGCCAAAAAGCGTATAAATTATCCGCTCATCAGAAAGCATATGGATTGAGACAATGGGTGGAAAACGAAGAGGTAGGGTATATGGCATGGGTGAGGTAAGGAACTCTTCCATGGTGCGAACCCGAGTTGATGGTCCAACCACGACAACCAGCACTGATATTTTGGATCTTAGAGAACAAATCACAATACTCAATAGGGAAGTTGAACAACATGCCGTTAAATATAGAGAGCTTGAAGACCGCTATCAAAAGGAGAAAAGAGAGTGGCAACAGACTGTTGAATCCTTGCGTGAGGATTTCAACACTAGTAACTCACAGATGGATCAGTTTAGTTATCAACTCAGCAACTTGACTGAGTATGTGAGGGCATGGGTCCTAGTAGTTCTAGATCATGTGTCCCTCCACCTCCTCCTTTTACTTTTCCAAGCTCCCAGAAAAGTGCAACCCCAGATAAAAAACTCCCACCTATCTTGCAGCCACTAGGACAGCCACAGGGTGCTCATATGGAGGATAATTCGGACGATCTCGATGACTCAGATGAGGACTATTTAGATGAGTACGAGTAGGATTATTTACTTTGAATTGAATATTTTGTATTATTAGTGAAGTTTAGTTATTTATCTTGTTTTAAATCTTAAAGTTAGAGGATTATTTATTATTGTTTTGATAAGTATGTAAACTCATTATCTAATATTTATTATGACTTTTATTTTTGTATTTAAAAGTCTATTTATCTCATTATTTAATATTTAATTGTCTAGTATTTTTTAAATGATAAAAAATACTATAGCTATTAAAATCGATGGCAATATTGTCAATTATTAAATTCAAAGTAAACAAAAGAAAATAAAAAAATAGACGTAGAAATTGTCAATATTTTTATCATATTATCGACAGTTTATTTGTCCATTTTAATAAATCTAAAATCGATAGTTGGTTTGTCGATTTTATTTAATAATTATCGACGGCAAGTGTGTCGCTTTTACTAAATATGGAAAAAACTTAACATCATATTATCGACGAAAGGATTGTTAATTTTATTAGATTTTTGAAAAATTGACAAGTTTAAAAGTGACATCTTGTGACGTCAATTTTACCGTCGATTTTCAATATTATCGATGGCCAAGCCGTCGATTTTTCTGTCGATTTTGACAGTATTTCTTGTAGTAAGAATTATTTTTTACTCTTTTAAGTTTAACATTTTCATGTACTTACCATATTGATCCATAAGTTATTTTAAACGTATCCATCAATATAGCATTCAAAAATATGAATATTAGCATACCATATAAACTCTTTTATAACAACTATAATAGTAGAAAAAAATAAAACAAAATGAAGTGTAAAGGGTACAATAAAACAAAATAGTCATAATAAGTTGTTACAACAATAAAAATAGTAGAGAAGTACATATCAATACAGGAAAAAAATAGAAGAAAAATACGTAGGTCGAAGACAAAATGAAAATGTAAAGCTAAACTAACTAAAATAAAGTATAACAAAGATAATTGAAGAAGCCAGCTGGCCAACAAAGTAGCAGTAACTATCCTTTTTGTTTTAGATGTTTTAATTTTTTGTCTTTTTCTAAAAAGTGTTTCATATAATTTTTTTAATTTTTTAACTTTCAAAAAACTCAATCAGCATGTGTTTTTTCATGTAGACCTCATCAGAAAAAAATATTTGCTGAATTAAATTTGGAAAGACATAAAAAATGAATTATTATTAGAGATAATTATATGTGGAAAGATTGAAGAAAATGTTTAATTGATTACACATCCAACATTGAGAATTTTTAACTTTGTTAGTTAAAACTGGAGTTACATGGGACATACAATAATTAAACAAAGTTAATGCTGTTATGTATGAAAAGACATGTATACGGTATGTATACATCGATTTTTTTATCATCATATTATTTTAATTTAGGATGAACATAAACTAAAAAAGATTTATGTTTATTATGTAGAATGGAAAATATTACAAGTAATTCAAAAGGAATGAATTTTAGTGACATTATGAAATTTTTAGTCAGATATTCAATAATAGCACATCATTTGGACAACTAAAACATATTTTTACAAAAGAACCACCAATTCATATGAGAAAAAATTATTGGAGAAATATTTTTTTGAAATGTTCGCACGTTAACTCAATATTTGTTGATTTTGACGATGACAGCTATGAAAAGTAAGTAAAAAATAAAAAATCATTCAGTCATCAGGTAAACAACAACATAAAAAGACCAAAAATGTACGGTTAGATAAATTGGATGTTACATTAAAAAAAATAGACTAAATCAGTCAGTGCACGAATAAAAATATCAAAGACAAAGATTAAAAAATGTATAATACATACTTTACAGAAGCATGTATAAAAGTGTTGAATTCTATGGAAGATATGATAAACCACTATTTTATGGTTTATTTTGTGCTAAATTGAGTGGTTTTTATCAAGTCTTTGCACACTTATTCATACAAATTGCATAGTTTTACAAATTCTTCCCAAATTTGTTCTATAGTTGAAAAATTGCTTCCTAAGCCTTTAAATGTATATTTTTAATTCCCCTTTATACCATTCGATGCCGTAATATGTGCGTTAAGTGTTTTCAGGCTATATAGGGTAGGAATGACTTAGAGGATGGAGAGGAAGCTTGCAAAAATGGAAGGAACACAAGAAATAAAGGAGATGACCAGCGAGGATCGACGGGCACGCATGGCTCACGTCTGCGCATGATTTGGAGATTTTCATAGCGACACGTACGCGTAACAAGCGAATTGCACAGCGACGCGTGCGCGTGACTGACGCGTACGCGTGACACGCGAAGATGACTATCGACGCGTACGCATGACTGACGCGTATGCGTGACGTGCGCCACGTGCAGAAATCGCAGAAGACGCTGGGGGCAATTTTGGGCTGAGTTTGGACCCAGTTTTCGGCCCAGAAACATAGACTAGAGCCAGGGGACAAGTAGAGACTCAACACACATTCACTTTTACACAATTTTAGTTTTTAGCTTTGAATCTTAGAGAGAAAATACTACTTCCTCCAGGGTTCTTCATATTCATAGATTTCTAGTTTTATGCTTTTAATTTGAATATTGAAAAGAGTTACTACCTCTGTTGAAGTTTCTATCATTCTAGTTTGTTTCCTTATTTCTTTACTCTTTTATCTCCCATTTACCTTGTTCAGAATTACATATGGATATCTTTGATTTTGAAATTTTTTAATGCAAGAATTGTTTTTATATTTAATTTCATTATTGGCTTGAGTATCATCTCTCCTTAATTTATTATTTCAAAATTAGCTTTTATTAGTTTAATTTTAGTTACCATGTCTCTTCTCTATTCCCTTTACATGTCTGCGAAATTGGCAT
This sequence comes from Arachis hypogaea, assembly GCF_003086295.3. NCBI lineage: Eukaryota > Viridiplantae > Streptophyta > Magnoliopsida > Fabales > Fabaceae > Arachis > Arachis hypogaea. The sequence goes on along the minus strand of NC_092046.1, from coordinate 118,839,298 downwards.
CCATGTCAATGGAGTAGGTTCTTAACTTGACTTGGGAGTTGATTAATAGGATACCCTTGAGTTGGAATACTCAAGTGTTAATTTGTAATTGGAAGTTGTTGGTTAACTCTCTAGTCACTAACGCTAATCCTTCCATAGGAGAGGATTAGGACTTATGAATCAGAGTTGGCTCAATTACTTGACTTTCCTTTATTCGGTAAAGGTTAACTAAGTAAAAACAACAACCTCTTACTATTACACTTGGAAAAATTCAAGAAGGACAGAACTTCCGATTAATCTTCTCCTGGTCAAGGCTTCTTTATTTCAATTACACAAAACCTCTTATTAATTTTCATTGCTTTAATTTATAATTAATTATTTTCCATTCTCCAACTCTAAAAATTTCTCAGAAAATTTCTTACCAATAAATTGCACTCTTTTGTCAACTCGTTGGGAGATGACCTGGAATTCTACTCCCAGTATTTTATTCTTAAATTGTGACAACTCTTTCTAAATTGATAAGCGGAATTTTCGTCGGTTAAGAACTGTACTTGCAACGTTCTTTCTATTATAAATTCTTAATCGGCAATTTTCCGCCCGTCAATTTTCGGCGCCGTTACCAGGGACGACCTGGGAATTCTACTCCTAGTATTTTATTCTTAAATTGTGATAATTCTTTCTAAATTGATAAGCGGAATTTTCGTCAGTTAAGAACGTACTTGCAATGTTATTTTTATTATAAATTCTTAATTGGCAATTTTCCGCCCGTCAATTTTTGGCGCCGTTGCCGGGGATGTGCAACAGTGTGCTAAATTATTGGTTAGTGTAAATATTTTTAAATTTACATATTTGTATATTTTATTTTATTTTATTACCATCTATATGTTTCTTTCATTGAATGACGCGTTCACTACCTGATCCGAGCTTAGCCGCGTTTGATCCTGAAATCGAAAGAACTATTTCACGTATTAAGCGAGCTCGGCGTCGGTTAGCCTCTGAGGGTGGTGAAGTGGTTACTACCAATTCACCAGTCTCATCTGACGGCAAATTTGAAGCGCCATTTGAGGAAGAAACAAGCTCCTCTTCTATTGATTCTGTTGATTTACGTGCAGGTAATATGGCGGAGCCCAAAAGGATTACTCTCCAGGAAGCAGGAGCTCCGGACTTTACACTGCAACCGTATCAAGTGCGTCACCTAAATCTGGCTACAGATTTTGAACTAAAGACTGCGCTAATCAATCTACTGCCCAAGTTTCATGGCTTACCTGCTCAAGAGCCTATTAAGCACCTCATAGATTTTCAGACAGCCTGCTCAACTACTAGGCATTATGGTACAGATGAGACTACCATTTGGCTATATGCCTTCCCATTTTCTCTTGAGGGAAAGGCAAGGGAGTGGTTCTACACTCAACCTGAAGAAGTTATTACTAATTGGAATCTGCTCAGAAGGGAATTCTGGGACAAATACTTTCCAGCTGAAGTTACAGATAGACTGAGGAAAGAAATTTTCTGCATTATCCAAGGCAAATCAGAGACTCTTTACGAGTATTGGAAGCGCTTTAGGAATCTCCTGGACTCATGTCCCCACCACAAGATTGACCAGTTGGTGTTGATTAGCTATTTCACACAAGGCATGAAACCTCAAGACAAGACTATATTAGATGCTGCAAGTAATGGTTCTCTAACTAAATACAAGACGGCAACAGAAGCATGGCAACTGATTGTCGATCTAGCTGAGTCTACCCGAAATGCAAGGCACAGGAACAGCCATCCCAAGGCTATTGCAGAGATTTTCTCTCATAGTGAGACTGCTGCTCTCACACAGACTCTGGGAGAGATGACTAACATACTGAAGCAGCTACAACTGAATCAACAACAATCTCAGCCTCCTCCGCAACAACAATGTCAACAGTTAGTTCCTCAGAAAGTGTGTGAAATATGTGCCTGCTATTCCCACTATACTGATGAATGTCCACAACTCCAACAAGAAGACAACACCTTGGCAGCTACCAGCAACTACTATAACCGCCCGAATCAAGGAAATTATCAACAAGGCGGTAATTATAACCAAGGTGGGAACTACAATCGAGGTTGGCAAGATAACTCTAACCAAGGCTAGAGAGACAATTCCAACCAGGGGTGGAGAGATAATTCCAACCAAGGATGGAGGGACAGCTACAACCAAGGAGGCAGAGACAATGGTGGAAATCAGAGGTGGAACAACAACAACAATCAGTAGAACCGGTATCAACAGAACCCCCCATACCAACAGCAGAACCAAGGCCAGACTTACCGAGCACCTCACCAAAGACAATCACAAGTGCCTCAGAACAACCAGCAGCAAGCCCCTCAAATTACTTACCCCCTTCCCTCTTCCAATGATGAGATGCTTCGCTCTATTACGCAAGGACAAAAAGACATTCAGAATACACTTAACTCTACCATAAACGGTCTTAACTCCATTCTACAAGCACTCATATCTTGCTTGGAACCACCCTTCACTCCCAACATTCAACCTTCAAGCTCCAGTGCACTACCTTCTCAACCTTTACCCAACCCCAAAGGTGGAATCAATACCATTACCTTGAGGTCCGGAACCACACTGCAAGAGAGGAGTCATGAGAAGCCAAGCTCAAAGGAAGACATTCAAGTTGAAGACATTGTTGAGGTAGAGGATGTTGAAGAAGAGGAGGAAGTACAAAAAATGGTTGAAAAAGAAGTGGCTCAACCAAGAAATGGAGCACCAAAAGAAGATGAAATTACAAGAGAAGCCATTCCCATTCCTTTTCCACACCTTGCTAAGAAATCCAAAAAGCAGATGGAGCTAGACCCTAAGATGGTGGAGATCTTCAAAAAGGTTGAGATAACTATTCCCCTTTTTGATGCTATTCACCAGGTACCTAAGTATGCTAAGTTTCTAAAAGATTTATGCATGAATAAAGATAAAATACATTATTTAGAAACTATTCCCCTAGGTAGCTCTATTTCTGCTTTAATGGATGCTGTACCGGAAAAATGTAGTGATCCGGGTCCATGCATGGTTACTATTACTATTGAGGGTGTACAATTTTATGACTGTATGTGTGATTTAGGTGCGTGTGTGAGTATTATGCCATTATCTGTATATGATGCCTTAAGGCTCCCTCCCTTAAAAAGGTCGGCAGCATATTTTGTTTTGGCAGATAAGAGCATAATCTCGGTGGTTGGAGTTGCTAAGGACGTGCTGGTGAGCATTAAGGGGCTAACATTCCCCATTGACTTCTACATCTTAGAGATGCCCCCTAATGACTCAGGAAGACCATCATCCATCCTGCTTGGAAGGCTATTTCTGAAGACTTCAAGGTTCAAATTGGATGCTTTCTCAGGAACTTATTCTTTTGAGATAGATGGCAGAGCAGTGAGTTTCAACCTGGATGAAGCTATGAAGCACCCTCCAGAAGATCACTCCATCTTCTAGTGCGACATCATTAATGAGACAGTAGCTGCTGTTCACCAAGAAGAAGTAGAAGAGATGCACATGGAGCAAGGTGTAAGTGTGGAGAAGCCCTCTGAACAAGATGAAGACACCTTGCCACCACCAATGGCTCCAAATGATCAAATGCCTAGCCATGAGCAGAGAATAGAGTTGAAGCCCCTTCCACCCCACCTCAAGTATCCTTACCTTGAGGATAATCAGAAGCTCCCAGTTATTATTGCAAGGGAACTCACTTCCCAACAGGAGGAGAAGTTGCTTAGGGTGTTGAGAAGACATAAGAAAGCTATTGGGTGGAGTTTGGCGGATATAGTAGGCATCAGCCCTCAAGTCTGTGAGCACCGGATATTTTTAGAAAAGGGAGCAAGGCCTGTCCGTTGGTGCACGAAATCACAATCACACTTTTGCAATTCCGCACAACTAACCAGCAAGTGCACTGGGTCGTCCAAGTAATACCTTACGTGAGTAAAGGTCGATCCCACGGAGATTGTCGGCTTGAAGCAAGCTATGGTTATCTTGTAACTCTTATTCAGGATATCGATAATTCTCATATTTAATTGTAAAAAGTAAAAGAACATGAAATAAATACTTGTTTTGCAGTAATGGAGGACAGGTTGAGGTTTTGGAGATGCTCCGTCCCCTGAATCTCTGCTTTCCTACTATCTTCTTCTTCACACACACAAAGCTCCTTCCATGGCAAGCTTTATGTTGGGCATCACCATTGTCAATGGCTACTTCCCATCCTCTCAGTGAAAATGTTCCAAATACACTGTCACTGTACGACTAATCATCTGTCGGTTCTCGATCATGTTGGAATAGGATCCATTGATCCTTTTGCGTCTGTCACACGCCCAACAATCGCGAGTTTGAAGCTCGTCACAGTCATCCCTTCCCAGATCCTACTTGGAATACCACAGACAAGGTTTAGACTTTCTGGATCTCAAGAATGACCGCCAACAATTCTAGCCTATACCACGAAGGTTTCAATCTTAGATTAGAAACCCAAGAGATACACATTCAAGCTTGATTGCATGTAGAACGGAAGTGGTTGTCAGGCATGCGTTCATAGGTGAGAATGATGATGAGTGTCACGGATCATCACATTCATCAGGTTGAAGTGCGAATGAATATCTTAGAATAGAAGCAAGCATGATAGAATGGAAAACAGTAGTAATTGCATTAATTCATCGAAACACAGCAGAGCTCCTCACCCCCAACAATGGGGTTCAGAGACTCATGCCGTAGAAGATACAATATGAAATGTGTAAAGTGTTATGAGGTACAAGATGAATTACTAAAAGTAGTTTTTATAGTAAACTAGTGACCTAGGGTTACAGAAAATGAGTAAGCTAGGGTGTTTAGTGTAAAATATCCACTTCTGGGGCCCACTTGGTGTGTGCTTGGGCTGAGCATTGAAGCTTTCATGTGTAGATACTTTTCTTGGAGTTAAAATCCAGCTTTTGTGCCAGTTTGGGCGTTTAACTTCAGCTTTTATGCTAGTTCTGGCGTTAAACGCCAGAATTCTTAAGCTGACTTGGAACGCCGGTTTGGGCCATCAAATCTTGGGTAAAGTATGAACTATTATATATTGCTCGAAAGCCCAGGATGTCTACTTTCCAACTCAATTAAGAATGCGCCAATTGGGCTTCTGTATCTCCAGGAAATCCACTTCGAGTGCAGGGAGGTCAGAATCCAACAGCATCTGCAGTCCTTTTTCAGCCTCTGAATCAGATTTTTGCTCAGGTCCCTCAATTTCAGCCAGAAAATACCTGAAATCACAGAAAAACACACAAACTCATAGTAAAGTCCATAAAAGTTAATTTTAAATAAAAACTAATAAAAATATAATAAAAACTAACTAAAATATACTAAAAACATACTAAAAACAGTGCCAAAAAGCGTATAAATTATCCGCTCATCACAACACCAAACTTAAATTGTTGCTTGTACCCAAGCAACTAAAAATCAATATAGGATAAAAAGAAGAGAATATACAATGAATTCCAAAGACATCTATGAAGATCAGTATTAATTAGATGAGCGGGACTTTTAGCTTTTTGCCTCTGAACAGTTTTGGCATCTCACTTTATCCTTTGAAGTTCAGAATGATTGGCTTCTATAGGAACTCAGAATCCTGATAGTGTTATTGATTCTCCTAGTTAAGTATGTTGATTCTTGAACACAGCTACTTTATGAGTCTTGGCCGTGACCCTAAGCATTTTGCTTTCCAGTGTTACCACCGGATACATAAATGCCATAGACACATAACTGGGTGAACCTTTTCAGATTGTGACTCAGCTTTGCTAGAGTCCCCAATTAGAGGTGTCCAGAGCTCTTAAGCACACTCTTTTTTTTCTTTGGACCACGACTTTAACCGCTCAGTCTCAAGTTTTCACTTGACACCTTCACGCCACAAGCACATGGTTAGGGACATCTTGGTTTAGCCGCTTAGGCCAGGATTTTATTCCTGAAGACCCTCCTATCCACTGATGCTCAAAGCCTTGGATCCTTTTTATTACCCTTGCCTTTTGGTTTAAAGGGCTATTGGCTTCTTCTGCTTGCTTTTTCTTTCTTTTTCTTCTTTTTTTTTTCTATTCACTACTTTTTCTTGCTTCAAGAATCAATTTTTTTTATTTTTTAGATTATCAATAACACTTCTCATTTTCCATCATTCTTTCAAGAGCCAACAATTTTAACATTCATAAACAAAAATTTCAAACATATGCACTGTTTCAGCATTCATTCAGAAAACAAGAGTATTGCCACCACATCAAAGTAATTAAACTATTTTAAAATTTGAAATTCATGCACTTCTTTTTCTTTTTCAATTAAAAACACTTTTTATTTAAGAAAGGTGATGGATTCATAGGACATTCATAGCTTTAAGACATAAACATTAAATTTTATTAATCATGGAATGACAATAAGACTCAAAATAAATATAAGAGCAAACTAATAATAATAAAAGATAGAAAAGTAAAAAAAAAATAGAAAAATAAATGACTCTTAAAATATACTCTTAATAATAAAGGTTATCACAGAGTTAGGACTCAACAACCTTGATCTTGAGAAGTGGATGCTCCCTCAATCTATGGGGTGCTTGGTCCTTCAAGGGAGAGCTTCTGGCGCTTCAGCTCCTGTAGCTCACGCCCCTGCTTCTCCTGTTCCTTCAGCAGTTTGCAGAGCATGCAGTTTTGATTCTACTGTTCTTCCTTAAGTTGTTCCATAGCTTCTTGCAGCTTGGTAACAGATGCTTCTAGGCGGGTCCAGTAGTCAATTTCAGAAATTTCTGGGAGGAACTCCTGCGCCCTCCTTTTTATGGAGTTGTCTTGCACTTGTCCTTCCATTGACTTCTTGGTGATTGGGTGTTCGATTGGGATGAATTCATCTACTCCCATCCTCACCCCAGCATCTTTACATAGCAGAGAAATTAAGCTTGGGTAGGCCAGTTTGGCTTCAGTGGAGTTCTTGTTTGCAATTATGTAAATCTCACAAGAAATCAGATGATGAATCTCCACTTCTTTTCCAAGCATAATACAATGAATCATCACTGCTCTTTTGACAGTGACCTCAGAGCGGTTGCTATTGGGCAATATAGAACGCCCAATGAAGTCCAACCAGCCTCTTGCAACTGGTTTGAGATCTCCCCTCTTGAGTTGGTTTGGGACACCTTTTGAATTAGTTATCCACTTAGTTCCAGGGAGGCATATGTCCTCTAGAACTTGATCCAACCCCTTATCTACTCTCACCATTCTCCTATTAAAGGATTTTGGATCATCTTGTAGTTGAGACAGTTTGAAGACCTCTCTTATTTTATCCAGATGGAAGTAAATAAGCCTCCCTCTGACCATGGTTCGGTAGGTATGAAAGGCAGTTCCAGTTATTCTCTGCTTATCTGTTAGCCACATATTTGAGTAGAATTCCTGAACCATGTTTCTTCCAACCTTTGTTTCAGGATTAGCTAAAATTTCCCATCCTCTGTTTCGAATTTGCTCTTGGATCTCCGGATATTCATCTTCTTTCAGATTGAATTTAACTTCCAGGATCACTGACCTCAGACCCATTATTTTGTGGTAATGGTCTGCATGTTCTTTGATTAGGAACCTCTCTTGATTCCAAAGACTCTTTGGAGTATTCTCTTTCTTGCCTCTTGATTTGGTTTGCTTTCCCTTAGGTGCCATGATCTTGATGAGTCTTAGCTCAGTGACCATGGAAAAAACACACCAAACTTAGAGGTTTGCTTGCCCTCAAGCAAAAGAAAGGAAAGGGGAGAGAGAGGAGAAGAGGCAAATTCGAATGGTGGAAAGGAGGGGATGGCCGAATGTGTATTTATAAGAGGAGGGGGGTTTCGAAAATTTTGAAAGAGATATGCCATAGAGATATGATTGGTGGAAGAAAATAAAATCATGATATGAAAAAGATGAGATTTTCAATTGAAAAAGATATAAAGAGGTTAAATCTGATAATTTGGTTATGCATCTAAGAAATAAGAGATGATATGATGGGTTTGAAAAGATTTAAAAAGAAATTGAAAAGATACTTGAGTTTTTGAAGAAGATTTGGGAAGGATTTGAAAGAAAATTGAAAAAGAGATTTAGAGAATTGTTGAATTTTTGAAAATTGAAGGTGAATAATGAAAGTTTGAAACATGTTTATGTAGAAAATTATGAGTTAAAACATGAAAATTTGAAAAAAATTTGAATTTGGAAACAAAATCTCCTCCCCCTGCCTTTCTGGCGTTAAACGCCCAGAATGGTATCAATTCTGGCGTTTAACGCCCAATTGTTGGCCATTATGGGCGTTTAACTCCCAGCCAGGGTACCCTGGCTGGCGTTAAATGCCAGAAACCCCTTTATCACTGGGCGTTTTGCTGAACGCCCAGGATGCTGCAATTCTGGCGTTAAACGCCCAGAATGGTGCCAATTCTGGCGTTTAACGCCCAAAATGGTACCTTTACTGGCATTAAACGCCTAGAATGGTACCCATTCTGGCGTTTAACGCCCAAAATGCCCTTTACTGGCATTTTCTTGTCAGCAATCTCCTTTTCTCTGTTTTTTGCACTGAATCCTTCTGTAACGCTGTGAATTCCTTCAATTTTGATGATTAACCTTTGAAGAAAGTGTATATCAAATTTCTACAAGTATTATTTAAAACAAATAACTTGCTAATGGCTGGGTTGCCTCCCAGCAAGCGCTTCTTTATTGTCTTTAGCTGGACCTTTACTGAGCTTCATTCAAGCCTCAGTTTTGAGCATTCTTGCTCAAAATTGCTTTCAAGATAATGTTTGATTCTTTGTCCATTAACAATGAACTTTTTGTCAGAATCAATATCCTGAAGCTCAATATATCCATATGGTGACACTCCTGTAATCACATATGGTCCCCTCCACTGGGATTTTAATTTCCCGGGAAATAATCTGAGCCTAGAGTTGAACAGCAGAACTTTTTGTCCTGGCTCAAAGACTCTGGATGACAATTTCTTGTCATGCCACTTTTTTGCTTTTTCCTTATAAATTTTTGCATTTTCAAAAGCATTGAGTTTAAACTCCTCTAGCTCATTTAGCTGGAGCAATCTTTTCTCACCAGCTTACTTAGCATCCAGGTTTAGGAATCTGGTTGCCCAGTAGGCTTTATGTTCCAGTTCTACGGGCAGATGACAGGCCTTGCCATACACAAGCTGGTATGGAGAGGTTCCTATAGGAGTCTTGAATGTTGTTCTGTATGCCCACAGAGCATCATCCAAGCCCTTTGCCCAATCCTTTCTACGGGCAATTACAGTCCGTTCCATGATTCTTTTTAGCTCTCTATTAGAGACTTCAGCCTGCCCATTTGTCTGTGGATGATATGGAGTTGCTACTTTGTGGCTAATTCCATATCGGACCATGGCAGAGTAAAGCTGTTTATTGCAGAAATGGGTGCCCCCATCACTGATTAGTACTCTGGGAACACCAAATCTGCTGAAAATATGTTTCTGGAGGAACTTCAGCACAGTCTTGGTATCATTAGTGGGTGTGCCAATTGCCTCCACCCATTTAGATACGTAGTCTACTGCCACCAGAATGTAAGTATTTGAGTATGATGGTGGGAAAGGATCCATGAAGTCAATACCCCATACATCAAACAACTCAATCTCTAAGATCCCTTGTTGAGTCATGGCGTAACCATGAGGTAAGTTGCCAGCTCTTTGGCAACTGTCACAGTTACGCACAAACTCTCGGGCATCTCTATAGAGAGTAGGCCAGTAGAAACCACATTGGAGGACTTTAGTGGCTGTGCGCTCACTTCCGAAATGTCCTCCATACTGTGATCCATGGCAATGCCACAGGATCTTCTGTGCCTCCTCTTTAGGGACGCATCTGCGGATCATTCCGTCTGCACATCTCTTAAAGAGATATAGTTCATCCCACAAGTAGTATTTTACATCAGAAATTAGTTTTTTTCTTTTGCACCCTACTGTACTCTTGGGGTATGAACCTCACAGCTTTATAATTTGCAATGTCTGCAAACCATGGTGCTTCCTGAATGGCAAAGAGTTGCTCATCTGGAAAGGTCTCAGAGATTTCAGTAGAAGGGAGGGACGCCCCAGCTACTGGTTCTATCCGGGACAGGTGATCAGCTACCTGGTTCTCTGTCCCTTTTTTATCTTTTATTTCTATATCAAACTCTTGCAGAAGCAACACCCATCTTATGAGCCTGGGTTTTGAATCCTGCTTTGTGAGTAAATATTTAAGAGCAGCATGGTCAGTGTACACAATCACTTTTGATCCTACTAAATAGGATCTAAACTTGTCAATGGCATAAACCACTGCTAGCATCTCTTTTTCTGTGGTTGTGTAATTCTTCTGTGCGTCATTTAGAACACAACTGGCATAGTAAATGACGTGCAGAAGCTTGTTATGCCTTTGTCCCAACACTGCACCAATGGCATGGTCACTGGCATCACACATTAATTCGAATGGTAATGTCCAGTCAGGTGCAGAGATGACTGGTGCTGTGACCAGCTTGGCTTTTAGGGTTTCAAACGCCTGCAGACACTCTGTGTCAAACACAAATGGCGTGTCAGCAGCTAGCAGGTTGCTTAGAGGTTTTGCAATTTTTGAAAAATCCTTTATGAACCTCCTATAGAATCCTGCATGCCCCAGAAAGCTTCTGATTGGCTTAACATTGGCAGGTGGTGGTAATTTTTCAATCACCTCTACCTTGGCTTGATCCACCTCTATTCCCTTGCTTGAAATTTTGTGCCCAAGGACAATTCCTTCAGTCACCATAAAGTGACATTTTTCCCAGTTTAAGACCAGGTTAGTCTCTTGGCACCTTTTCAGGACAAGTGCTAGATGATCAAGACAGGAGCCGAATGAGTCTCCAAATACTGAGAAGTCATCCATGAAGACTTTCAGGAACTTATCTACCATATCAGAGAAGATAGAGAGCATGCACCTTTGAAAGGTTGCAGGTGCATTGCACAGACCAAAAGGCACTCTTCTGTAAGCAAATACTCCAGATGGACATGTGAATGCTATTTTCTCTTGGTCTTGAGGATCCACTGTAATTTGGTTGTAGCCTGAATAGCCATCCAAAAAGCAGTAGTATTCATGGCCTGCTAGTCTCTCTAGCATCTGGTCTATGAATGGTAAAGGAAAATGATCCTTTCTGGTGGCTGTATTGAGCCTTCTGTAGTCAATACACATACGCCAACCTGTAACTATTCTTGTGGGAACCAGTTCATTCTTTTCATTATGAACTACTGTCATGCCTCCCTTCTTGGGGACAACTTGGACAGGGCTCACCCAGGGGCTATCAGAAATAGGATAAATAATCCCAGCCTCTAGTAACTTAGTGACCTCTTTCTGCACCACCTCCTTCATGGCTGGATTTAGCCGCCTCTGTGGTTGAACCACTGGCTTAGTATCATCCTCCAATAGGATCTTGTGCATGCATCTTGCTGGGCTAATGCCCTTAAGATCACTTATGGACCACCCAAGAGCTGTCTTGTGTGTCCTTAGCACTTGAATTAGTGCTTTCTCTTCTTGTGGATTTAAAGCAGAGCTTATGATCACTGAAAAAGTGTCACCCTCTCCCATAAATGCATATTTCAGGGATGGTGGTAGTGGTTTGAGCTCGGGTTTAGGAGGTTTCTCCTCTTCCTGAGGGATTTTTAGAGGTTCTTTTATTTCCTTTTGTTCCTCCAGATCAGGCTGAACATCTTTAAAGATGTCCTCTAGCTCTGATTCAAGACTCTCAGTCATATTGATCTCTTCCACCAAAGAGTCAATAATATCAGTGTTCATACAGTCATTTGATGTGTCTAGATGCTGCATAGCTTTGACAGCATTTAACTTGAACTCATCCTCATTGACTCTCAGGGTCACTTCCCCTTTTTGTACATTAATAAGAGTTCGTCCAGTTGCTAGGAAAGGTCTTCCTAGAATGAGAGTTGCACTCTTGTGTTCCTCCATTTCCAGCACTACAAAGTCAGTGGGAACGGCAAATGGCCCAACCTTGACAATTATGTCCTCAATTATGCCTGATGGATATTTAATGGAGCCATCAGCAAGTTGAAGACATATTCGGGTTGGTTTGACTTCTTCAGTCAACCCAAGCTTTCTGATAGTAGATGCAGATATTAGGTTGATACTTGCTCTAAGGTCACATAGAGCTGTCTTAGTACAAGCACCCTCTAATGTGCATGGTATCATAAAGCTTCCTGGATCTTGAAGCTTTTCTGGTAAGCTTTTCAGAATGACTGTACTGCATTCTTTAGTGAGAAATACTTTTTCAGTTTCTCTCCAATCCTTCTTATGACTTAAGATCTCTTTCATGAACTTAGCATAAGAGGTATTTGCTCAAGTGCCTCTGCAAACGGGATCTTTATCTCAAGAGTCCTGAGATAATCTGCAAAGCGGACAAATTGTTTATCCTGTTCCGCTTGGCGGAGTTTCTGAGGATAAGGCATCTTGCCTTTATATTCTTCAACCTTAGTTGCTGCAGGTTTATTCCCTACAAAAGTGGTTGGAGAAGCCTTCTTAGAGGGGTTACTATCAGCACTTGCAGGTGTCCGATCCCTCATTGGCGTTTGAACGCCAGGATTGGGTGTAGGATGGGCGTTTAACGCCAGCTTCCCACCCTTTTCTGGTGTTTGAACGCCAGAACTGGGCAAGGAATGGGCGTTTAACGCCAACTTTTCTTCCTTTTCTGGCGTTTGAACGCCAGAATTATTCCTCTCTAGGCTCTTGCTGTCCTCAGAGGGATTTTGGGCAGTGGTTTGATTATCCTCTGTCATTTGTTCCTTTCTTGACTTTTTGCTACTTTGAACTGAATTATTCAATGTCTTCCCGCTCCTTAGTTGAACAGCTTGGCATTCTTCTGTTATCTGTTTAGATAGATGCTGTCTTGTCTGATTTAATTGTGCTTCTATATTCTTGTTATCATTTTTAGTATCTTGGAGCATCTCCTTAAATTCTGCTAATTGTTTTGTCATTAGAAGTAATTGCTGATTTAGTTCAACAATCTGTTCTTGAGGATTATGATCAGTAGTTGCTACCATAGCTTCTTTTTCTTTGGAGGGCTCATTGCTTGAGTATAGATGTTGATTTCTAGCAACTGTATCTATGAGTTCTTGAGCCTCTTCAATTGTCTTTTTCATGTGTATAGATCCACCAGCTGAGTGGTCTAGAGACAATTGAGCTCTTTCTGTAAGCCCATAGTAGAAGATGTCTAACTGTACCCACTCTGAAAACATTTCAGAGGGGCATTTCCTTAGCATCCTTCTATACCTCTCCCAGGCATTATAAAGGGATTCATGATCCTCTTGTTTAAAGCCTTGGATGTCCAGTCTTAGCTGTGTCATCTTTTTTGGAGGGTAAAATTGATTCAGGAATTTGTCTGATAACTGTCTCCATGTTTTTATGCTTGTTGTGGGTTGGTTATTTAACCACCTCTTAGCTTGATCTTTTACAGCAAATGGAAATAGTAATAATCTGTAGACATCCTGATCCACTTCTTTATCACGTACTGTGTCAGCAATTTGTAAGAACTGTGCCAGAAACTCAGTAGGTTCTTCTTGTGGAAGACCGGAATACTGGCAATTTTGCTGCACCATGATAATGAGCTGAGGATTTAGCTCAAAACTACTTGCTTTGATGGGAGGTATACAGATGCCACTCCCATATGCAGCTGTAATGGGGTTGGCATATGCCCCCAGAGTCCTTTTGAATTGTTCACTTCCACTTATGTCCATGATGGAGAAAAGGGAATTAATATGAAATTTTTTTTTTAAAGTAACCGAAAAAAAATAAAACAAAATAAATAGAAGATAAAATAAAATTTTCGAAAATTAGAAGAAAATAAAAGCAAATTGAAAACTAAATTAATTAATTGATTAAAAAGATTTTGGAAATTAGCAATCAAAAAGATATGATTGAAAATTATTTCGAAAAAGATATGATTGAGAAGATATGATTGAAGAAATTAAAAAGATTTGATTTTTTTAAAAAAGATTTGAAAAGATCAATTTTTGAAATTAGAATTTTGACTTGATTAAAAAGAAAAGATATGATTTTGAAAATCTTTGACTACTTTAATGCTAAATTTCAAAAATTATGAGTAAAATAAGGAAAAGATATTTTTTTGATTTTTAAATTTTAATGAGGAAAGAGAAAAACAACAAAACGACACTAAACTTAGAAACTTTAGATCAAAACAAAGAGAACAAACAAGAAAACTTTGAATGTCAAGATGAACACCAAGAACACTTTGAAGATCAAGATGAACACCAAGAACAAATTTTTGAAAAATTTTTAAGTAAATAAAAGCACAAAACACACCAAACTTAAAATTTTTAGAAAATCAAAAACAAATTTTCGAAAAATTAAGGGAAAACACAAAGAAGACACCAAACTTAGAATTTTTAAAGATCAAGAAACAACTAAAAGTATGAAAATTCGAAAAATTAAAAGAAATTAAAAGCATGCAATTGACACCAAACTTAAAATATGAAACTAAACTCAAATAAAAGACTCTAAACCAACAAAAATAAAATATTCCTAATCTAAGCAACAAGATAAACCGTCAGTTGTCCAAACTAGAACAATCCCCGGCAACGACGCCAAAAACTTGGTGCACGAAATCACAATCACACTTTTCCAATTCCGCACAACTAACCAGCAAGTGCACTAGGTCGTCCAAGTAATACCTTACGTGGGTAAGGGTTGATCCCACGGAGATTGTCGGCTTGAAGCAAGCTATGGTTATCTTGTAACTCTTAGTCAGGATATCGATAATTCTCAGATTTAATTGTAAAAAGTAAAAGAACATGAAATAAATACTTGTTTTGCAATAATGGAGAACAGGTTGAGGTTTTGGAGATGCTCCGTCCCCTGAATCTCTGCTTTCCTACTATCTTCTTCTTCACACACGCAAGGCTCCTTCCATGGCAAGTTTTAAGTTGGGCATCACCGTTGTCAATGGCTACTTCCCATCCTCTCAGTGAAAATGTTCCAAATGCGCTGTCACCGCACGGCTAATCATCTGTCGGTTCTCGATCATGTTGGAATAGGATTCATTGATCCTTTTGTGTCTGTCACACGCCCAACAATCGCGAGTTTGAAGCTCGTCACAGTCATCCCTTCCCAGATCCTACTCGGAATACCACAGACAAGGTTTAGACTTTCTGGATCTCAAGAATGACCGCCAACAATTCTAGCCTATACCACGAAGGTGTCAATCTTAGATTAGAAACCCAAGAGATACACATTCAAGCTTGATTGCATGTAGAACGGAAGTGGTTGTCAAGCATGCGTTCATAGGTGAGAATGATGATGAGTGTCACGGATCATCACATTCATCAGGTTGAAGTGTGAATAAATATCTTAGAATAGAAGCAAGCATGATAGAATGGAAAACAGTAGTAATTGCATTAATTCATCGAAACACAGCAGAGCTCCTCACCCCCAAAAATGGGGTTCAGAGACTCATGCCATAGAAGATACAATATGAAACGTGTAAAGTATCATGAGGTACAAGATGAATTACTAAAAGTAGTTTTTATAGTAAACTAGTGACCTAGGGTTACAGAAAATGAGTAAGCTAGGGTGTTTAGTGTTAAAAATCCACTTCTGGGGCCCACTTGGTGTGTGCTTGGGCTGAGTATTGAAGCTTTCATGTGTAGAGACTTTTTTTGGAGTTAAACGCCAGCTTTTGTGCCAGTTTGGGCGTTTAACTCCAGCTTTTATGCCAGTTCTGGCGTTAAACACCAAAATTCTTTAGCTGACTTGGAACGTCGGTTTGGGCCATCAAATCTTGGAAAAAGTATGGACTATTATATATTGCTGGAAAGCCCAGGATGTCTACTTTCCAACGAAATTGAGAGCGCACCAATTGGGCTTCTGTAGCTCCAGGAAATCCACTTCGAGTTTAGGAAGGTCAAAATCCAACAGCATCTGCAGTCCTTTTTCAGCCTCTGAATCAGATTTTTGCTCAGGTCCCTCAATTTCAGCCAGAAAATACCTGAAATCACAGAAAAAAACACAAACTCATAGTAAAGTCCAAAAAAGTGAATTTTAAATAAAAACTAATAAAAATATAATAAAAACTAACTAAAATATACTAAAAGCATACTAAAAACAGTGCCAAAAAGCGTATAAATTATCCGCTCATCATCCGTCAACCTCAAAGGCGGTTGAACCCCACCATCTTAGAAGTTGTCAAGAAGGAAGTGACTAAACTGCTTGAAGCTGACATCATCTACCCCATCTCAGATATTGAATGGATTACCCCAGTACAGGTGTTACCAAAGAAGTCTAGAGTCACCACAGTGAGGAATGAGCATGGAGAGCTCCTGACAACTAGAGTGCAGAACTCCTGGAGGGTGTGCATTGATTACAGGCGCCTCAACCAGGCTACTCGCAAGGATCACTACCCACTGCCCTTCATCGATCAGATGCTTGATCGCTTGTCAGGTAAATTACACTACTGTTTTCTAGATGGTTACACTGACTATTTTCAAATTCATATAGCTCCTGAAGATCCGGAGAAAACTACTTTTATATGTCCCTTTGGAATGTATGCATACAAGAGGATGCCTTTTGGCTTATGTAATGCACCGGCTACGTTTCAAAGGTGCATGATAAGTATTTTCTCAGATCTTCTTGAGAGTTGTATGGAAGTTTTTATAGATGACTTTAGTGTGTATGGTGATTCATTCAACCTTTGCTTGGATAGTTTAGCTAGATTATTAGACAGGTGTGTTAGTTCAAACCTTGTATTGAATTTTGAAAAATGTCATTTTATGGTAAAACAAGGTATTGTTCTAGGACATGCTGTTTCTAATACTAGTATTTCTGTAGATCCAGCAAAGGTAAATGTCATTTCTAGTTTACCTTACCCCTCCTCCGTGAAAGAAGTCCATTTGTTCCTTGGTCATACAGATTTCTGCCGAAGATTTATCAAGGACTTCAGTAAGGTAGCATTGCCTTTATCCCGACTGCTACAGAAGGATGTGGAGTTCGAGCTGAGTGAGGACTGCATGGAAGCGTTTGACAAGCTGAAGATTGCCTTGACTCAAGCTCCGATTGTGAGAGGACTAGACTGGAGCTAGCCATTTGAGTTTATGTGTGATGCCTCCAACCATATAGTAGGAGCGACGCTGGCTCAGCGCGAAGGTAAGGACCCTTTTATAATTGCTTATGCTTCTAAGACCTTAGACGCTGCTCAGTCTAATTATACTACCACTGAAAAAGAGCTTCTGGCTATTATTTTTGCTCTGGATAAATTCTGAGCCTACTTACTTGGTACTAAGGTGGTGGTATACTCAGACCATGCATCTCTAAAATATTTATTAGCTAAAAAAGAGTCCAAACCAAGGTTAATACGTTGGATATTGTTGCTGCAAGAATTTGATTTAGAAATCAAGGATAGGAGTGGTTCCCAAAATTTGGTGGCGGACCACTTAAGTCACCTAAAGCACATTAATAATGACTCTACTCCTATCAATTATGATTTTTCATTTGATAGCTTGCACACAATATCCGAGGTAGTTCCTTGGTATGCACCTATAGCTAATTATCTGGTTAGTCATACCTTCCCTCCTAATTTTACTAAGCATCAAAGGGACAAGCTTAAAAGTGAGTCCAAATATTATATATGGGATGGCCCATATTTATGGAGGTATGGTACTGACCAGATAATTAGAAGGTGTGTGTCTCAATCAGAATTCCAGTCAATTTTAGAGGTCTGCCACTCCTCTGAGAGTGGTGGACATTTTGGTCCTCAAAGAACAGCTAGAAAAATTTTAGACTGTAGATTCTGGTGGCCCACTCTTTTTAAGAATGCTATTGCCTTCTGTAAATCTTACTCCCCATGCCAAAGGTTTGGGAATATATCCAATAGGGATGAGATGCCCCAACAACTTATGTTGTTCTGTGAAATTTTTTATGTTTGGGGCATTGACTTCATGGGTCCATTGACTGACGCGTACGCGTGATGTGCGCCACGTGCAGAAATCGCAAAAGACGCTGGGGCGATTTTGGGCTGAGTTTGGACCTGGTTTTCGGCCCATAAACACATACTAGAGCCAAGGGACAAGCATAGACTCAACACACATTCACTTTTACACAATTTTAGTTTTTAGCTTTGAATCTTAGAGAGAAAATACTATTTCCTCCAGGGTTCTTCATATTCATAGATTTCTAGTTTTATGCTTTTGATTTGGATATTGAGAAGAGTTGCTACCTCCGTTGAAGTTTCTATCATTCTAGTTTGTTTCCTTATTTCCTTACTCTTTTATCACCCATTTACTCTGTTCAGAATTACATATAGATATCTTTGATTTTGGAATTTATTAATGCAAGAATTATTTTTATATTTAATTTCATTATTGGCTTGAGTATCATCTCTCCTTAATTTATTATTTCAAAATTAGCTTTTATTAATTTAATTTTAGTTACCATGTATCTTCTCTATTCCCTTTACATGTCTGCAAAATTGGCATCCATGTCAATGGAGTAGGTTCTTAACTTGACTTGGGAGTTGATTAATAGAAAACCCTTGAGTTGGAATACTCAAGTGTTAATTTGCAATTGGAAGTTGTTGGTTAACTCTCTAGTCACTAACGCTAATCCTTCCATAGGAGAGGATTAGGACTTGTGAATCAGAGTTGGCTTAATTACTTTACTTTCCTTTATTCGATAAAGGTTAACTAAGTAAAAACAACAACCTCTTACTATTATACTTGGAAAAATTCAATAACGACAAAACTTCCGATTAATCTTCTCCTGGTCAAGGCTTCTTTATTTCAATTACACAAAACCTCTTGTTAATTTTCATTGCTTTAATTTATAATTAATTATTTTTCGATTCTCCAACACTAAAAATTTCTCAGAAAATTCATGACCAATAAATTACACTCTTTTGTCAACTCGTTGGGAGACGACTTGGAAATTCTACTCCCAGCATTTTATTCTTAAATTGTGACAACTCTTTCTAAATTGATAAGCAGAATTTTCGTCGGTTAAGAATTATACTTGCAACGTTATTTCTATTATAAATTTTTAATTGGCAATTTTTCGCTCGTCAAGATGTTTCGAAAATTATATACTATCGAAAATTATATATAATAGAATAGTGGCCAAATTTGTTATTGTAGAGTGGAGATTTTTTTTATGACAACGCCTGCTGCAAGAAGAATAGAGTGGCTTAATAATCTTTAGTTGTGCTTTATGTAATTAAGTTAAATTAGCTAATAGTTATCTATTTTTTAGACTTGATATTTTTTTATTGAATTAGTACTGTGTATATGTTTATTGCTATTTCTTAATACTCTATGTATGATTCATTTGTTAATTCAAAGAATTTTTGTTTGCACATTTTATTTTGTGATTATTAGAGTAAATTCAAATGAATGGATTATGTATATGAGCAAAGAATTATATCTTTATGTGGATCAAATCACAATTTAGATAATGAGAGTGATGAAGATGCAAATGAACTTGAATATGAAATGAAAGACATCATTATGCTTAGAATATTTGTAGACTACGAAATAAAAAAAAATTGACAAAATACTTTGTAGAACTTTTGCTTTAACAAGGAGAATGTATACAGTTGAATTTTTAGCTGGCCATTAACTAGATATTATGAAATTTTCGAATGAAGAAAGAAGTGTTCTTAAATTTTTGCCAAACCTTAAGAGAATTTACGGATTTATGTAATGAGAAAAATGTGAGCTAAGGGGAGGGAGTTACAATGTTTTTGATAATTATGTGCCATCATTTGCGTCATATTGTTGCAAAATACTTTCAACATTCGGGTCATACTGTAAGTACTTGATTTAAAAATATATAAGATCAGTATACAAATTGGACACACTGATGATTTAACCTGAAATTTAGAGACCACTCATCCACATATTTTGCATAACTATAAGTACGTACTTTCATTATTTTAAGGTAATTTCTTTTTATACTCTCATAGTTATTTAATGCTTATTATTATTATTGAACTATTAGTAATTTTAATACATTTTCTTATGAAGGACAGATAGTATTGATATCATTAACGGTACACATGTATCTGCTTGGTCTACTACTTCAAAACAAATTGTTTTTCGTGAAAGAAAGAATTCGGTAACATAAAATATTTTAGCAGTGTGTAATTTTGACATTCTATTCACCTTTGTCTTTTCTGGATGGGAGGGGACAACAAATGGCTTTTAGAATATTTTAAGATGCATTAAATCCTGAAAAAGCCCCGTGGAGGTATATATATTTATATTTTTCATTAGTGTGAGTTCTTTTTCTATTTTTAATTTAGAGTATATATCCAAACAGGTCCTTAAGGAATTTAGCATCAAAAGTCTTTGTTTTCCAAAAAATTTTACTACGTTGATGTCTTTAAATTTTACAAAAAATAAGACATATAAGTCCCTACCTTAATCAAACTCGTTATTTTTACTTGAATAAATAGATTCTTAAAACTATAATAGAATGACTTATATGTCTTACTTTTGTAAAGTTCGAAAATTCTAATGTAATAAAAAAATTTTGAAGTAAAAAATGTCTGACCTAAAATTCGTTAAGAACCTATTTGAGTATATACTCTTTAATTAATTGTTATATATTGTTTAACAAGTATTTTATTTTGATACAGATGAAATTTATCTTATTGATTCTAGATTTTGTTTCAATATGTCTGACTTTCTTGCTCCATTTCGTAAACAAAAATATCATTTATGAAATTTTTGTGAAAGAGAACAACCATGGAGTAAAATTGAATTGTTTAATTATAGATCCTCCTTGTTAACAAATGTTATTAAAAAGTATTTTGGTGTTTTAAAAACAAGGTTTTCAATTTTGAAACAAAAGTCATGCTACGTGTACAAGTCTTTGTGTAACCAAGTTGATGTAAAGTCCAACAAAAAAATGTGTGCATAGGTCACTACCTTTTTTCGCGCTTTCTGTAGCACATAACTTTTTGTTGAAGAGCACACAAATTTATTGATATAGCACACAATTTTTGAAGCATAACATACAAAATTTTGTACATAACACAAACTTATCAATATAGCACATAAATTTTTATGCATAGTACTTATATTTTTGCACATAGCACACAAATCTTTGCACATAGCACAAATTTTTGCTACGATTGTATTTTGTTAGTTGGGTGAGTCAATATTATGAATTTGAAATCCTCCAAAATTTTTTGTGCTACACATAAAAAATTCTATGCTATGCAATAAAATTTTTGTGTTGTACATTAAAATTTATGTGTTCTGCATATTTCATTGGTTAGTGTTAATGTTTTGGACATATGGTCTTTAAAAAATATTTTGTGCTGTATACTAAAATTTTTGTACTGTGTATCAAAATTTATGTGTTGTTCATTAAAATTTATGTGCTCTAGTCTTCTAAATATTTATAAGAGAAAAAGAAGATAAAAACGATGAGGACAATGATAATGATAATAAAAGAGGATGAGTAGGATAAGCAGTAGCAGTAGTAATGGTGGCGACAATGATGACGACAATGACATTAAAGAAGGAAGAAGAAAGATAGAACGTAAGAAGAAGAAGAAACAACGATGATCAATAAAGGAAAGAGAAGTGGTGCGCGAATAGATTTTACTTTTAAATAACTTAATTAAACTTGGTTACTCTAAAGACTTAGGCACCTAATATTTTTATTGAAACAAATTCCAAATATCCTATCAAACAACAAAGTCAAATTTCTACTGCATGTTGTGCTATACATAATTTTATTAGAATATAACACAGGAATGATCAACATTTTAGAGAATATTCTAATGAAGGTTTGATTGTAGATGGATAGCATCACTTACATAGAACAATTGACAATGCTACTGAAGCCACTTAAAAGATCCAAATAAGAGAGGCAATTACAAATCAAATGTAGAATAATTATCAAACATAATTTAGTTATTACTTTTTTAAAATGTGATTACTGGTGGATGTTTTTTTATTTTTTTAATTTTAATGATAATTTTTAATTTGTCAATATATTAAAAAATAATATCACCTAAATAATATAAGATATTATTGTTATTTTTGTTATTATGAATGCAATTAATTATTTACAGATAGTAATTTATTTTATATTTGATACTCTATAAAAATTAATTGTTAATTTAATAAAAAATTAAATAATTATAATCATAATTGAATAAAAATATAATTTTAAATTCTATAATATTAAAAATATAGTTTGAAAATAGACTAGCCAAACATATTTTTATTATTTTCAACGTTTGAAAATAAATTCTCTTTTCAAAAATCAATCGTATTTTTTAAAATGTAAAAAGTTGAAAATAAAAAAAAAACGAAAATAGAAAATATTTTCACAAATTCATCAAACTCATTAACTTTTTATGGTTTCGTTTTGGAATGATAATAGAATTGTTTTCTACTCTTTTAAGTTCATCTTTTTCATGCACTTACCATATTAATCCATAAGTTATCTAAAACGTATCTGTCAACATAGCATTCAAAAATATGAATGTTAGCATACCATATAAACTCTTCTATAACAACTATAATAATAAAAAAAATAAAACAAAATAAAGTTTAAAGGGTACAATAAAACAAAGGGGATGCTATGGTAAAGATGCCATTTTTATCTTTTCGTAAAGACGTTTTTCATTTTGTGGTTGTTATTGATTTAAAAGCGTATCACTAAAAGTGTTGCTTAAAGAGAAAGTGTTACCCTTAATCGTTAACTTGGCTCTGATACCAATTTTTCAATTTCGACTTTTCTTTTAATTTCTTTTTCGAAATTTCTACTAACTCTTCATATTTTTCTTCGAATAAGTTTATAATAGGTATATATTC
The DNA here is from genome assembly GCF_003086295.3 of Arachis hypogaea. Classification (NCBI taxonomy): domain Eukaryota; kingdom Viridiplantae; phylum Streptophyta; class Magnoliopsida; order Fabales; family Fabaceae; genus Arachis; species Arachis hypogaea. The sequence goes on along the minus strand of NC_092046.1, from coordinate 118,816,509 downwards.
AATTGGTGACGCTTTATTTAAAGGATTTTGATAAAAATAATTTGCAACTTCATAATCTAAAGTATTGACCATTTCTACTACTTCTCTTGTATTTGTTATATTATTATTTATTACTAGTCCTTGATGTATATTTATAATTCTGATTTCATATTTATAGTTTTTTAATTCTGATCTAATTTCTATCATAATTATAATATTCTTTTTTGCATGGATTATTGTATAAAATCTTTTATCTGTTTGTCTTTTTCTTTAATATAATTTCTCAAATCCTCAAAAACTTATTTTATTTCTACACTTTCTCTTGTTTCTAAATATCTTTCTAATTTTTCAATTTCATTCTCTATTTTTTCTTTCAACAACTTTAATTCTTTTAAATCATAATATGGTTTTCCAGGCATTTATAAATTTTTTAAATTTAATTCCAATTTGTTTATATTTATTCTTATTTCTATCTTTTTTATTATAAAATCATCAATTTCGATCTGAAGATTATTTAATTCTCTTTTATACTTCTCTATTTTACTTTTTAATTTTCTCGCTCTTTTCCTTTTTATTTTATTTTCTGGTTTTTCAATCTTTTTATACTTCATAAATTAGGTAATCTTATTATAATTCCTAAAAATAGTTTTGTTTAACATTATTTATTTTAGAATTTCTACAAACTCTATCATCGCTTCATCACTATTTTCTAGAGATTCTATTAATTTTTCTAGCTCTTCAACTTCTCTTTTCAACTTGTCATAGATTATTTTTAGAGCTTCAAATGCTCTTTGATTTATTTCAGAAAACTGCAAATAATTCAAACGATTTTCTCTTTCAAAGAGCTCTTGTTTCTTATCTTGATAAGTTACATATATTTCTTCTTTATTTATTGTCATAATTTAGTATTTAGGGTTTCATTTAATTTTTCGACCTTTTTTGTTAATTCTTTTATTTCAGAATTTTCTTCTTTAATCTTTAACTTAGATAAACTTAAAGGGCTATTAATTTTAGATTCTCTTATTTGAAAATTCGATGAAACCAATTTTCCTGATGGTTCTTTTAATAATAGAACTGGATTTTCAATAGCTTTATATTTTGGTATTTCTGTTTTTACAATTTTCTGAAATAATTTATCGACATAAATTCTTTCTCTGTTTTTAAATATTATACTATGATGGCTGTAACACCCTAATATTCAAATCCTTATGCTCGAGTCATAAGTCAATGATATTACGGTGGTACGACTCTCAGGTGGATTTTTAATATATAAATATAGGTAATTTCGAAAAGAGTATTAATCGAGAAGCCTGAAAAGAGTAGAAATAAAATCGCGAAGACGTATCACTCACGTTTCGACAACAAAAGATAAATCGTGAAGCCGAAAACGATATACGGACAAGGCGTAGAGGAGATTAAGAGATAGATAACAGATAGATATATATAACATAAGTAAATAGCCACTAGTCGCGACCCGCGAAGTTTAGGCCGGCTAGGGTACAGTATGAAAGTAGATGACAACAGTATATCCTAATCTCTCCCAAAGGAAACATAAGAGCCTCTATAGGCAAGTTCCGAAAGAGTTCAATACATAATATAATCTTTTCAAAACAAAGGTGGAGAGATTCTAATCAAAACACAAAGTAGAGGAAATAAAGATCTTTGCCGTCTCTCAGACGACCCACAACTCACTTCTGAGCACCTGGACCTGTATCTGAAAAACAAGAGATATATACGGAATGAGAACCCCGGGCCCATGGGTTCCCAGTACGGTAAAAGTGCCAAATAGATACAATGCACTGCAATAAAAACTCACTAAGCATCCTAAACTTCTTCACCAAATATTCATCCTAGGTTCTCGCTAATCCATGAATAGGCAACTGTCATAAGGGAGTGCTAAATCTAATTCATGTTTCACATATTTCCCAACTCGCTGACTCTTCCACGAATCAGACTCAGAATTATAAGCAAAACCATCACCAGTTGTTCTGCCTCAGCAATTCTATATCAATACATCATACCCTCGCCTGGAGCTAGTGAAACTACATCACTGCGTCTACCCAGGGAGCTCAAATCATCTCAACTAATGATCACCATCATCATGCAATCGCATCATTAATTCATCCCATCAAGAACAGCCCTCAACCTCCACCGACACCAACATGAGGGGCCTCTCAGTTGTACAAACACAAGCAATACAGGCAAGTAATACACAATTAGGGTACAAGTAGAACAAGTAGCACATAATCAGGTAACTTAGCATATATAATGTAGAAATCCAAAACAAATAGGCAAACCCAAACAATTCAAACATATGCAAATGATGAATGCCTGCCCTATGGCTGATGATATCATCTGTCGGTTATCAAGCCAACCCGACATGTCCGGTAGCTAACCCGGGCACAGTCTCTCTGTTGCGTATTAATATCATTAGAGGGAATATGTGCCCTGTCACCATTAGATGGTATCTGCACCCTGTCGCCATTAGAGGGTATCTGCGCCCTGTCGCCATTAGAGGGTATTTGCGCCCTGTCGCCATTAGAGGGTATCGGTGCCCTGTCACCCTTACAACCAGAGAGAAAACACAAGCATGCTTACATTTGACATTTTTCATCATTATTCATTCAATCTCAATTCATATTATAAATCCTCATTGTTATCAAATCTCAAACATTAACCTGGAGCAAGTGGGACGAACCACAACCCTTACTACTACCCAGGTATCACAAATACATTCATTCAAAACTCCATAATTAAACTCATTTATCATAAACATCCTTTTCCGTCTCATAACCGGAGCAAGTGGACAACGCCACTGCCTACTACCCGGGGTCACACATCACATTTCAACATTTTCCATTATTATCCATTTAACACATTCATTCATTAATCGTATATGCATTTATACTCAGCCATAAACATTAATGGCTTTGCCGTAACCCGACAATAACTCAGCCATCCGGCCCAGGGTTCAATCAAGAACCGGCCATTTATCAATAATTATAGCCTTTCGGTTCATGGCTTACACGGTACTTCCACCGTCATCCTCCATATCCCATATAATCATATCTGATCATCATTGATCATAACCTTTTTCCCTTGCTTCACTCGCAAGTTATCACATCCCCTAGCTCCTTCCTCATTGCTAGGCATACCATAATGATTTAATACATAAGGGGTGAGATCGGAGGCTTAAAAGTATGAGGTTTGGCTTTAAAAACTCAAAAATCAACTTTGGCATGAAAACAGGGCCACGCGTACGCGCACTCCACGCGCACGCGTGGATGGCCAAAAACTCATCGACGCGCAAGCGTCATACGCGCGAACACGCGGGTTGAAAAATATCCAAACGGCGCGCAAGCGTCAGCCACGCGTACGCGTAGGTGCTCTTGCGCCCGGGCACAAAACTGGCACGACCCTGGCACAACTCTCTGGAAAATAGCTGGGCATTTGGTACAGCGCATCGACGCGCCCGCGCACACCACGCGCACGCGTGGATGGTGCTTTCTGGAAGAACGGCGCGCACGCGCGTAGGGTCGTTCTGCTAAAAATTTTCTAAGTTAAAAGCTGCAGAATTTACAGATTCAACCCCCAATCTTCCGACGGACATAACTCTCTCATTTTAAATCGTTTTTCACCCATCCTTCGAATGGCATGGACATCCCGGATCCAATTTCATTTCTAAATAGATTTGGCAGAAAACAGAGATCCGTAGTCCAGGTTATGTCCCGTCAAAGTATGCCCCAAAACCATGTTTCCATACAAAACCACAAAGTGCCATTTTCAAAACAAGCCATTTTCAACGCTTTTCAAAATCAATCAAAACATGCCAATTTCAGCCTTTTCTTTGAAATCAATCAAAATATACCAAGATCAACATCAAGCCTCCTCAACTCGCACGTTGACACTTTCTCAAACTCAAACACATTTACATATCATATACTCTTTCTCATGCCAAATTTCAACAACACTATTTCCAATCAACCATCATTATACATAATCAATATCGTACTCACTATCACGTGGCTTTACCCACAAATCAACCTTAATCATTCCTCAAGCATATATCACGACAAACATATCTCTAATGCATCATCATACCATCAAGGCATCAATAATCATAATCACATATATGACCATATAATATATCTCAACCAAATCCAAACATACCTCATCTATATAATTGCACCCAAATTTACCAAATCCCACACCTCAACTCCTCAAACCTTATTATTCAATAACCAACCCAATCATTCATATATTCATTATCTGAAATTCATCCAATCACTTGTGTCATCATACAATGCACACATCAACTTACCTTTCTCACATTTTTTCGGCCTCCGGCCCAATATCATAATTTAAATGCATAAACCACAAATCAATACTCATTACCCAGTACATCAAATTCTCAATACATCAAGCATACAAGGCCACATAATTCTCAACCCAAATCATTAATTCACATTACATACCAACTATGCATATTAGCACCAACCATTTACACAATCCAAACTTAATCCTAGGGGCATCTAGCCTAGGAATTCTCATCACAACACACGGTACTTAAATGAAACTTAAACCGTACCTCTTGTAGCCAAACCAATTGAGCCTCTTCTATGGAAGTCTTCACCAACCTTAGCTCCAAGCCTCACCAAAGCTCCTCAAGCAATACCAATCTCCCAATTATGCACCAACATCACCAAATACACTAACATAACCAATATCACATACATACATCAACCTAGGGCTCATAAAAATGACAAATCACAAGGGTTTGAGCACTTCTTACCTCAGCCCATATGAAGTAGGGATAGAACCCACTTAGAATCCATGTTGGAGTATCCCTAAACACCCAAAATCACAAGATTTCAACACTAATTACCCAAAAACGTGTAACAGTGGGGAATTTCGAAAACTAGACAGAGATGAATAGAATACTCACCACAAAACTTAGATAGAATTGTAGAGGATGAGAAGAGCGACGCGTGGCCGCAAACGGCTCGTCAATCGGAGCTCCATAGCTCAAGTTATGGTGGTTTGAAGATCAAAGAGAGTTAGGTTTTCTCTCTTCTCTTCTCTCTTCCCAATTTCAGCGCCCAACACCCCTTCTTTAGGGCAAAATGAGCTGAAATGCTCATAACTAATGTTTATATATGTTGGGTCTTAGGCCCATTTAGGCCCGGTTCACTTATTTTTGCCCATTGGCCCAATTTTGGGCCAAAACCTTTAAGATTAGCGCTCTAAATTGCACTTTAAATATTTCTACCTTCCCTAATTATAGTTCCTCATTTATTAATCTTATTTACCCATAATCAATTTCCTCAGCTGTAGTACCAGACAGATCTCAGCCGGTACTGCCGGTCAAAATTCCACTGCGCGCTTTTACGCAGAAAACTATGTTTTCCGACTCGGAAAAATTCACTGAATCCAAATATCATATTTGAATTATCAAATTCCAATTGCCAAATCTTCCAACCATATTCGCTCTTATTTAACTTATTATTTAATTAATTTCGGTTAGACCGGGTATTACAATGGCTATTTGTTAAAGCATAATTTATTGCATATGTAATTGAAAATGGTTCATCATCTTGTTCCATTAAATTCTTTCAGTGAAATTTATAAGCCAAACTTATAGATCTTCCAAGATTTTCAGTTGATAAAGGTATAGCATATCCAAGATGGGCATTAAATTTAACATTTACGTTTGCTAAATTTCCATGAACAATTCCAATTATTTGATCTATTGGGTCATCGGTAATTCTTTTGTCATAGATTGCTAAACTTATTGGTGAATTAATTCCTTTCATATATGTAGATTTGATTAAGACTTGTATAGTACTAATATGAATCCATCCAATTTTAGATCTTTTTTGTTGATCCTTAATTTTTTCAATCTGTTTACTCAATTCTTCATCATTTATCAAAGCTATTTCAAGTTCTCCATTGGCAGATTTTATCTTTATAGGGGCTTCAAGTTGAATTTTTCCATAGTATATTATATTTTTTCTATTAAAAACTTCTTTTAAAAGATTTTGTTTATTAAAATTTTCATTTGATTTGAGATTTAATTCTGTTTTTAGAATAGCCTGTTTTTCATTATCTAATAAAGCAGTTAATCTATAATAATCAGATTCTTCTGTTAATTCTAAACTTTCTAAATAATTCATAACTAAAAGACTAGGATGAAGATGTACCTTTCTGGAGAAAAACTTCCTTTATTTAGTATATTTTACATAATGTGTTTTTATCTCCAAAGGAGAGATTGTAGATACTAACTCCAGAGGGGAGTTTAGAACTATTTTTTCCTAAGGGAATTCTTTGTTAGACTACAGAATCGCCTCGGCAGCTTCCTCCTTGCTCTCCTAGCATATGAGTACTCTTAGCCTTCTGCTTTCTGTTTTCTGATGCCTCTTACAATTGCCTAAGCAATCTATTTATAATGATTGGATCTGATGGACAATTCCCATCCTTACCCTTCTTATGACGTCATTGCTTACGTCATTGTTTATTATCTTGCACCAGCTACATTGTTGGTGCCTTATGACCTAAGCGCTTACGTCATTATGCAATAATGTTGAGGGATGCTTCAGATGCATTGTCTTCTTCTTTTATCATGTGGGTTGATTTCGTTTCATTATTGCTTTCTTCAGATATTTCTGAGGCACATAGCTGGCATTTGTGGTCTTCTCTGTCTTTTATCAAATAGCATAGATTCCTCTTTATCCCTTCAGGGAGTTTTTCTAAAAGTCCAGATAAGTTGTAGAATGCTGATTCAAATTCCACCAGGAGTCTCATCTCTCTTTCTTCAATTTCATTTCTTTTACTGGACACAAGCAGAGTATTTCTACTTTTATAATTAATCCTTGTGTGAGATTCCTTCGTTATTTTTTGAGTTCTTTCAAAGACCCTTGCTAATGTGCTGGCTAGTCTTCCTTCATGACTGTAAATTGTTAAATCTTGAATTCGATCAATTGGTTGAAAATTTCCTGGGAAGACGGACATGAATATTGCTTGGTGTGCTGGAACCAAGCATTCTTCTTCTTCATTAAAAATAGGTTGACTGTTTGTAAATTTTAGGGATACATCCCTTGGATTTACATTGTCAATCATATTTTTAAATCTCTTTACTGCATCAACGAATCCTGCAGAAAACTCACTAATAATTTTTAGATCATTAAAAATTAAAATTGTATCAATTAATCCATACTGGAAGAACTGATAAGTGTCAGATGGGGAAGCATCTGGAAAGATAACCAGCTTTGTTAGCTGTTCTTTGGCAATAGGATAATATCCCAAAATTGCCCTTTTTTCTTTAGTCCAATTCAGGACTATATTAAGGGTTTCTCTGAGATTTGATCTATAGACCCTTTTCTTTTCCTTGATTTCAGCCCTTGTAGGAATGTTTCTTATTATTCCTGTTCTCTGGGTTTGAATTGGAGCTTTATCTGCTCTTTTTAGGGTTTGCTCTGGATGAAGAGTTTCATATTCCCTGAAGGATTCCTTTGCCTCTTCCAGTGTTAAAAATCCTTTTTTATGAATTATCCTTGATTGATGTGTGAATGGTGCTGCTTTTTCTCAGGCATCATATACTCCTTTCATGGGGCCATTATAAATTACATAATATTTTTTATCTTGGGTAGATTTTTTAATATTTTCAGCAATTGTTTTATTTTCTGAAATTTTTTCTTCACCTGATTTGTCCACCATGCTTAGCTGGCTGAACTCTGATGGCTTTGCTTGTTGTGTTGATTTCATTGCTTCAATGGCCTTCTTGAGGGATTGGATTTGTGTCCTTATTTGCTGACAATGCTTGCATTTTTCGAGTTCTTCCTCATATTTTTGAATTTCTTAATCTAATGCGTTGTAGACGAACTCCATTCTCTTGTTAATGTATCTACAATAACATTTTTGTCACCCTTAATATATTCAATCTTTATTGGATATTGTAACAAAAATAATTGCCATCTTACTAATCGTCCATGATTATAATCAACTTTTAAATTATATCGTATGAAACCTGTTAAGTAACTTGAATCTGTCCTTAATGTAAATTCTCTGGGTAGTAAATCAATTTTCCATTTCTTAAGAGATTTAATTGCTACTAGAGTTTCCTTTTCATGAGTAGTATATCTCTGTTCTGTTGGAGTAAAAGTCCCTGAAATATACCTGCAAAGTAATTCCTTTGGGGAATATTTAGAATCTAGTGATTCTTTTTCTTGTTCCAAACCTTTTATAGCTTTCTTAGCTTTTAGACATCCCGACCAGGTTATGTATGAAGCATCTGTTTCCACTTTTAAGTAGTCGTTTTCTTCTGGAATATAAAGTTCTGGAAGTTTTTCACATAATTCTTTAACTCTTTGAATTTGCATACTATTTTTTTCTTCCCATTTCCATTCTTTTTTAGTACTTATTTTTGGAAATAAGCTTTTAGTGTATTCTGTTATATTCTTTAAAAATCCTTGATCAGAAATATAATTTATACACCCTAAAAATCTTTGTAATTGTTTTCTACTATTTTATTGGGAAATAAATTTACCTTTTCTAAAATATTTGGTTGAAGTTTTAGCTTTCCTTGAGTAGATAGAATTAATCCAAGAAACTCTATTTCTTGTTTTGCTATTCTTGCTTTCTTTTTGCTAAGAACTAATCCTTTTTCTTTACATCTTTCTAAAACTATTAATAATTTTTGAAGATGATCTTCTTTATCATGTTTTGTAAAAATTAGTATATCATCAATGTAAACTAAAACAAATTCATTTAACTCTTTTAGATTTTCTTCCATAAATCTTTGATAAATACCTGGGGCTTGTTTTAATCCGAATGGTAATACATTCCATTCATAGAGCAACACACTTGTTGATTCTTTTGTTGGACAAGTAAAAGCAGTTAATTTCTTTGTTTCTTCGTCTAAACGAAGTTGCCAATATCCTGATTTTGCATCAAGAGATGAAAACCAAGTTGCTCCTTTGATTTTTTCTAAAATAGAATCTTTTTTTGGAAGTTTATGAGCATCACCAATAGTTGCTTCATTCATCTTCTTATAATTAATTACCATTCTTCGTTTTCTCCTTTTAATTTCATTATTGTTTTCGACATAAAAGGCTGGAGCCGCATGAGGACTTTTACTTAATCTTATAATTTCTTTTTCCAAAAGATCTTTACATTCTAATGAGAACTCTTCTCTATCTCTTGCGAAATAAGAAATTTTATTTGGAACATTTATCTCTTTTGTAGGATCTTTTAATTTAATGCTTACTAATTCTTTATTTGTATTTTTAATATCTAAAGAATTTTCAGCACAAATTTTATCCAAAAGTTCTTCTATCTTTATTTTAAGATTATTTTTTGGAATATTTATCTGAAAGTATAAATTTAAATAACATGTTTCTAATATAGAAAATATTTTAAATTTTAAGATTTTATCTATAGTAGTTGTTGGTATTTTTATACGTTTTGATTTTTGATATATTGAAGAACCGTGTGGAGCTTTTAAAACTATATATGTTAATTCTTGAATGAATGGATGATATAGCTTTAAAAAGTTATTTCCTATGATAAAATCCATTCCAGAATCTAACATATATATGGATGGAACAATGAACCTATAATTTTGAATAAATATTTCAGCCATCTCTGCTTTTTGATCAATTTTATGTATTGATTTGTCAGCTATTCTAACTCTTAATGGTTTCTTTAATTTTTTCCAATCAAGTTTTATATTTGTACTAGCAAAGCATTGTGTTGCTCCAGTATCTATGAAAGCATTTATAAATTTTTATATTATTTTTATAGTAATAAATGTGGCATTATTACTCAGTCTCTGAGTCTGTTTCTGAGACATATTCAAAAATATAGTCTAAGTTATCATCAGATTCTTCTAATGGTTCCATGAAACAAGACTTAGCAATTTCTATTTGTTTGGTAAGATCCTTTTTATCCTTCTTTTTTGGACATTCATTTGCATAGTGTCCTTCTTCTTGGCAATACCAACACTTATAATTTTTTTTTATTTGGGCAATAGTCATTTTTTTGTCTTTTGTTTTTATTGTTATTTCTTTTTCTAAAATACCTCTTTTTTCTCCAGTTTGGATAGTATTTTCTTTTTCTAAATTGATATTTTCTTTTTCTTTGAAAATTTTTATTAAGACCATATTTTTGGGGTATCTCTTCATTATCCTGACAGCAAATTCTAATTATATTTGCAAATCTTTTTTGAGTCGCTTCTTGCATACAACGTTCTTTTATTTTCTCTCTTATTACAGAGGTTGCTCCACCAAAATTATTTTCAATTGTCCCTCTATTTATTTCTCTTATAAATCTTCCCATTATAAATTCATTAGCAGGATATGGAAGTTTTGTTATATACATACTAAGATAATGGTCTTTATCTTCTTCTTTTAATTTATAATAATGTATTCTATATTCACATATATAAGACTCCACATTACATAAATCATATATCTGAATATTAGCTAAATGGTTTTTTGCTTCTTGATATTCTTTATTATAGACTTCTTGTCTATGATCTATAATATTTTTTCCAAAAAATTGTTTATATAGAATCATCATTATATGTAATATCTTATCATAAGCTGATATTTTTGTTGCTAATTCTTCTATTATTTGATTTTCTATTGATGTCATATAATCTCTTACAGTTCCTTTAGTATGAAACCCTATGTAATTCCAAATATCTCTTCCAAACAATTCACTAAGTTTTGGATTAGTAAAGGCTTCTAATAAGAAGGAATTCAACCAGTTCTCGAAAATTTCTTTTTCATTCTTTTTACAGTCTAAATCGAGCATTCTTTCTCCTTCCATTTCCTGGATTTTAGGAACGTATTTTGATGGTATTTTTGTATATTTTGAATCTTTATTTATAAATCCTTTTTTAAAAGCATAATTATCAAAACCTGATTTCTATTTAAATTGAGATTGATTATCCTTAGATGTTCCAGCTTCATTTTTTACTTGTATTGGAATTGCTGGTTCTTCGTCACTTGAATAATCTAGGATGTGTTCTTCATTTTCTATATTTTCAGAATTTACTAATTCTTCTTCTATTTGAAATCCCTGTTCCATAATATTATTTTCTTGAGCCATTTTTAATTGTTTAAAAAGCATTGTAACTTCTTCTAATTTTTCTTCAATATTCATAGTTTCAATGGTGGTTTTACTTTTAATTCTGTTATGTTGATTATATTTTGAAGTTTTTCTTCTTTGGGATTCTCTTTTTCCTTATTTCTTTGAAAATTTATGGATACTAATATTTCTTCAAGCATATCTACTATAGAATTTAATTGTGGGTTAAAAGTATGATAAAGATGTGGGGAGTCATTTCCATGGTAACATTTTTTTAGAAATTCCGTGTGAAAAATAAGTTTTTTCAGGTTTTTGAAGTCCTTCAATAAACTTATAGTAAAATAAAGATTTTAAGAAAAATCATTTTGTATTGATTTTAAGAATTCGGTGTCATTACAGTTAACATTAGTTAAAATTATTAATTTTTGATCTATTAATTTTGATAATTTAATTATTTCTTCTCTTAAATCTTTTAATTTACTTTTTTCCATTAGGTGACGCTTTTCTTTGTGAAAAATTATGGTTTTAAGTGAAAAATATAGCTTTAAAATGTATGATTTGAATTTTGCCACGTAAACATCTTTACCATAAAATTATTTTTGGAATCTTTATTTAAGTAATGCCTTAAAACAAAATAGTCATAATAAGTTATTACAACAATAAAAAACAACAGATAAATACAAATCGACACAGAAAAGAATAGAAGAAAAATATGTAGACCAAAGACAAAATGAAAACGTAAAGCTAAGCCGACTAAAATAAAGTGTAACAAAGATAATTGGAGAGGCATCTGGCCACGAGAGTAGTAGTAATTATCCTTTTTATTTTTTAATATTTAATTTTTTGTCTTTTTCTTAAAAGTATTTTATATTTTTTTTTTAATTTTTTTAACTATCAAAAAACTCAAATAGCTTATGATTTTTCAAGTAGACCTTATTAGAAAAAAAAAATATTTGCTGAAATTTTGTATGTATAAGAGTACTATTTCATTAATTATACCAGTTTTCAAGGCTTTTATTATCAATATATTTAAGATTTTTGAAAAGAATATATAAAAAAATAAAAATAATTATATGATATACATGTAAATATAGATATTTTTGTAAAATTTTTGAAAAATATAAAAAATAACAATTAGATTAGGTGTATATAAAAAATCAGTTACTAAATTAATCTTTTATAATAATAATAATAATAATAATAATAATAATAATAATAATTTATTTTTATTATATTAATTATTCATTTATCCTTTTTTTTAGGATGGAATATATTTTTTAATAGCTCATGTAACTCATGGATAAAAAGAAGATATTTACACATAAATTAAGACATGTATCCACATTCCAAACATAATTGAATTTTTTTTTGGCACAAATTATGTTCTTCCATCTTTTTCTCTTTCTTTTCATTATTCTTTTTCCTTTTATTTTTTTAAATCTCTTAAATTTTAAATACCAAATATCATAATTAAATTAGTGTTTTGATATGGAATAAATAAATATCTATAAAAAAAAATTAAAGTGAATCTTGATGTGTTGTCAATACTCTAGTAATACAATAATATATTGTGTCTAATAGGATTTTATGTTAAATATGCCAGGGTTAGAATTAATAGGTGAGCAGTTTTTTTTCAAAATCACATTACAAATCCTAGTTGATCATAAGGGTTCAAATTAATTTTCTTCTCTTGTTATCGATCAACGTGTTACTTACCTCGAGTCAGAGAGGGAAGATTGGAGGAATCCTAATATAGAGGATAAGGATGAAGTATTTTTTTTGGAGGATCAAGATGCGAGGGTGTAACACCCTAACTTTTAACACTTCATGATCGCACTAAAAGTCTAGGTGTCACCTATCTCTACTCCTTTAATTTGATACAATATTTATTTAATATTGAGTCTTTGCGAATACGAACTAAAACCTTTAATTAAGAAAACGAAGATCCTTTATTTTAAACCACTTAACCACAAAGGTATATATATATATATATATATATATTCACATAGCATTATATGCATAGAATTATTTTAAGATTCTCAAAAAACAAATTCTACCCCTCTAAAAACTAAAAACAATAAACGACGAGGAGAAAATAAAATCTAACAACTCAACTTGTAAACATAATCTTCTATGCTCCTGTAACTCCGCACTAAACCTTCGCACCTATAGCTGAAAGGGGTGAAAATAGGGGATAAGAATTGGAGAGTTCTTAGTAGGGTCGGGATAGTTAGTTAAGACGGAATTATCACAGATCAATTTAATTCATAGCCCAGCAGTCAATACACATGCGCCACCCTGTAACTGTTCTTGTAGGGACCAGTTCATTTTTTTCATTGTGAATCACTGTCATGCCTCCCTTTTTTGGGACGACTTGAACAGGGCTCACCCAGGGACTATCAGAAATAGGATAAATAATCCCAGCCTCCAGTAATTTGGTGACCTCTTTCTGCACCACTTCTTTCATGGCTGGATTTAGCCGCCTCTGTGGTTGCACCACTGGTTTGGCATTATCCTCCAATAAGATTTTGTGCATGCATCTAGCTGGGCTTATGCCCTTAAGGTCACCTATGGACCACCCAAGAGCTGTCTTGTGTGTCCTTAGCACTTGAATAAGTGCCTCCTCTTCCTGTGAATTTAAAGCAGAGCTTATGATCACTGGAAAAGTGTCACCTTCTCCCAGAAACGCATATTTCAAGGATGGTGGTAATGGCTTGAGCTCTGGTTTAGGAGGTTTCTCCTCTTCCAAAAGAAATTTCAGAGGCTCTTTCATGTCCTCTGAATCTTCTAAATCAGGCTGAACATCTTTAAAGATGTTTTCCAACTCTGATTCAAGACTCTCAGCCATGTTGATCTCTTCTACCAAAGAGTCAATAAGATCAACTTTCATGCAGTCTTTTGATGTGTCTGGATGCTGCATGGCTTTGACAGCGTTCAGCTTGAACTCATCATCATTGACTCTCAGGGTTATTTCTCCCTGTTGGACGTCAATGAGGGATCGTCCAGTTGCTAGGAAGGGTCTTCCTAGAATGAGAGTAGCACTCTTGTGCTCCTCCATTTCCAGCACAACAAAGTCAGTGGGAAAGGCGAATGGCCCAACTCTGACAATCATGTCTTCAATCACGCTTGATGGGTATTTAGTGGAACCATCAGCAAGTTGGAGACATATCCGGGTTGGTTTAACTTCTTCAGTTAAGCCAAGCTTCCTGATAGTGGATGCAGGTATTAGGTTGATGCTTGCCCCAAGATCGCATAAAGCTGTCTTGGTGCAATTATCTTCTAATATGCATGGTATCAGAAAACTCCCAGGGTCTTTAAGCTTTTCAGGAAAGCTCTTCAGAATGACTGCACTGCATTCTTCAGTGAGGAGAACTCTTTCTGTTTCTCTCCAATCCTTTTTATGACTCAAGATCTCTTTCATGAACTTGGCATAAGAAGGTATTTGCTCAAGTGCTTCTGCAAATGGAATCTTTATTTCAAGAGTCCTGAGATAATCTGCAAAGCGAGCAAATTGCTTATCCTGCTCCTCTTTCCGGAGTTTTTGAGGATAAGGTATCTTGGCTTTATATTCTTCAACCTTAGTTGCTGCAGGTTTATTGCCTACAGAAGTGGTTGAAGAAGCCTTTTTAGAGGGGTTGTCATCAGCACTTGTGTGTGTCTGATCCCTCACTGGCAATTGAGTGCCAGAGTTCGAAGCTGGAGTGATGTGAGAAGCCAACTCCTTGTCTGTTCCTGGCGTTTGAACGCCAGAATTGTGTCCATTTTGGGCGTTCAGCGCCAGATCCTGCCCATTTTGGGCGTTCAACGCCAGATCCTTGCCCATTTCTGGCGTTGAACGCCAGTCCTGCTTTGTTTCTGGTAGGGCTGCACATGGATCGGATAATATCCGCATATCCGCGGTAATTATCCGCATCCGATCCGAATTTTGCGGATATTATCCGATCCGCAGAACCATCGGATCGGATCGGATCGGATCCGCACTATGGTCGGATCGGATTGCGGATTTGGCAGTGATATCCGCGGATCCGATCCGCAAATTCGCAAATCCGCACATCACATATAAATAGCATAGTTTAAGAAAATAAACCCTAATGTGATATGAATTTTAGTGTGTTATTTATTAATTTTATGATATTTTGTTTTTAATTTTTTATGTTGTACTTCAACTTAGAATAATTGAACTTAAATCTTGTGTTATTATTTTGTTTTTGTTATTCAAAAGAACTATTATTGATAATATTTTAGGAGTAAAGAGGCTTAAACAGATAAAAAATGAATTTTTTGGATATTTTTTGTAAAAATAGTCAAATAGAATCTTAAAATAGTTTTTTTTTTTTAATTATGCGGATATACCCGATATCTGATCCGATCCGATCCGCAAGTATGCGGATCGGATCGGATCGGATCCGGCCTAAAAAAATGCGGATATCGTATCCGATCCGATCCGATGAGTGCAGTGCGGATCGGATAGAATTTTAGGCTATATCCGATCCGATCCGATCCGTGTGCAGCCCTAGTTTCTGGCATTAAACGCCAGTTTTGGCCATGGTCTGGGCGTTCAGCGCCAGCCTTCCACCAATTTTCTGGCGTTTTAGCGCCAGAATTATTTTTCCCTGGGCTCTTACTGTCCTCAGGTGAATTTTGGGTGGTTTGCTCATTTCTTAGCTTTTTACTGCCTTGAGGTGGGGTATTTAATGTTTTCCCACTTCTTAGTTGAACTGCTTGGCATTCTTCTGCTATTTGCCTTGACAGCTGCTGCTTTGTTTGCTTAAACTGTTCGTCCATATGTATATTAGCCATCCTTGTCTCTTGTAACCTGTCTTTAAATTCGGCTAGCTGCTTTGTTAGAAAGTCCAATTGCTGGTTGAATTCAGCAGCTTGTTTCACAGGACTGAGTTCAGCAGTTACTATTTTAACCTCTTCATTCATGGAAGGGTTGCTGCTTAGGTACAGATGCTGATTCCTGGCACCTGTATCAATGAGCTCTTGAGCCTCTTCAATTGTCTTTCTCATGTGGATAGATCCACCAGCTGAGTAATCTAGAGACATCTGAGCTCCTTCTGCAAGCCCATAGTAGAAGATGTCTAACTGAACCCACTCTGAAAACATTTCAGAGGGGCATTTTCGTAGCATCTCTCTGTATCTCTCCCAGGCATCATAAAGAGATTCATTATCTCCTTGCTTGAAGCCTTGGATGTCCAGCCTTAGCTGTGTCATCCTTTTTGGAGGGAAATATTGATTCAGGAATTTTTCTGTCAGCTGTTTCCATGTCTTTATGCTGGCCTTAGGTTGGTTATTTAACCACCTCTTAGCTTGATCTTTTACAGCAAATAGAAACAGTAATAGTCTGTAGACATACTGATCTATTTCCTTATCATGTACTGTGTCAGCAATTTGTAAAAATTGTGCCAGAAACTCTGTAGGTTCTTCCTGTGGAAGACCGGAATACTGGCAGCTTTGCTGCACCATGATAATGAGCTGAGGATTCAACTCAAAGCTACTGACTCCAATGGAGGGTATGCAGATACTACTCCCATATGAAGCAGTAGAGGGGTTAGAATATGACCCCAGAGTTCTCCTGGACTGTTCATTTTCGCTTAGGTCCATGATGGAGAAAGGGAGATGATGTAAAATAGAAAAAATATTTTTATTTATTTATTTATTAATTTATTTCGAAAATAAAATAAATAAAAATGAGTAAAAGATTTTCGAAAAAGTGAGGAGAGAGAAAGTGGTTAGGAGATTTTGAAAAAGATGTGATGATTTTTGAAAAAGGTTTTAAATTTTGAAATAAAAATCTGAATTTTTAAATAAGAGAGAAAAACAATAAGATAACACAGGATTTAAAATTTTTAGATCTGAGGTTTCTTATTTTCGAAAATTTTGGGGGGGAAAAAACACTAAGGAACACCAAACTTAAAATTTTTAGAAAACCAAAATAAATTTTCGAAAAACACAAAAAAATCAACAAGAAAATACCAAACTTAAAGTTTGGCACAGGATTTAATAGAAAAATTATTTTTTTTTGAAAAAGATTTTAAAAAGAAAATAAGGATTCTAAGATTCTAACACAATAATAAAAAGAGACTCTAAACAAAAAAGAGAAATTTTTCCTAATCTAAGCAACAAAATAAACCGTTAGTTGTCCAAACTCGAACAATCCCCGGCAACGGCGCCAAAAACTTGGTGCACGAATTATGAATCACACTTTTCACAACTCGTACCACTGACCAGCAAGTGCACTAGGTCGTCCAAGTAATACCTCACGTGAGTAAGGGCCGAATCCCACGGAGATTGTTGGTTTGAAGCAATCTATGGTTATCTTGTAAATCTTAGTCAGGAAGTCAATTATGTTTATCAGTTGAATTGCAAATAAACAATAGAGCATGGATTAAAGGTTACTTGTTATGCAGTAATGGAGAATATGTTGGAGTTTTGGAGATGCTTTGTCTTCTGAATCTCTGCTTTCCTCTGTCTTCTTGTTCACGCACGCACGTCCTCCTATGGCAAGCTGTGTGTTGGTGGATTACCGTTGTCAATGGCTACCTTCCATCCTTCCAGTGAAAACTACGCTCACGCGCTCTGTCACAGCACGGCTAATCACCGGTTGGTTCTCGATCCGGTTGGAATAGGATTTACTATCCTTTTGCGTCTGTCACTAACGCCCAGCCTTCAGGAGTTTGAAGCTTGTCACAGTCATTCAATCCTTGAATCCTACTCGGAATACCATAGACAAGGTTTAGACTTTCCGGATTCTCATGAATGCCGCCATCAGTTCTAGCTTATACCACGGAGATTCTGATTAAAGAATCTAAGAGATACTCATTCAATCGTATATAGAACGGAGGTGGTTGTCAGGCACACGTTCATGATTTGAGGAAGGTGATGAGTGTCACAGATCATCACCTCCATCACAGTTAAGCACGAATGAACATCTTAGATAGGAACAAGCGTGTTTGAATGGAAAACAGAAATACTTGCATTAATTCATTGAGACACAGCAGAGCTCCTCACCCCCAACAATGGGGTTTAGAGACTCATGCCGTCAGAGAATACAAAGTTTAGATCTAAAATGTCATGAGGTACAAAATAAGTCTCTAAAAGTTGTTTAAATACTAAACTAGTAGCCTAGGTTTACAACAATTGAGTAAACTATGATGGATGATGCAGAGATCCACTTCTGGGGCCCACTTGGTGTGTGCTGGGACTGAGATTTAAGCAAGTCACGTGCAGAGGCTATTTGTGGAGTTGAACGCCAGTTTATGTGCCAGTTTGGGCGTTCAACTCCAGCTTTTGATCCTTTTCTGGCGCTGGACGCCAGAATTGGGCAGAGAACTGGCGTTGAACGCCAGTTTACGTCATCTATCCTTGTGTAAAGTATGGACTATTATATATTGCTGGAAAGCCCTGGATGTCTACTTTCCAACGCAATTGGAAGCATGCCATTTCGAGTTCTGTAGCTCCATAAAATCCACTTTGAGTGCAGGGAGGTCAGAATCCAACAGCATCAGCAGTCCTTTTTCAGCCTGAATCATATTTTTGCTCAGCTCCTTCAATTTCAGCCAGAAAAATACCTGAAATTACAGAAAAACACACAACTCATAGTAAAGTCCAGAAATATGAATTTTTCCTAAAAACTAATGGAAATAAACAGCTTTACTCTGCCATGGTTCGGTATGGAATTCGCCATAAGGTGGCTACTCTATATCATTCACAAACTAATGGGCAAGCTGAAGTCTCTAATAGAGAATTAAAAAGAATCCTAGAACAGACAGTAAGTACCCGTAGAAAGGATTGGGCACGGAGCTTGGATGATGCTCTGTGGGCTTACAGAACAGCATTCAAGACTCCTATAGGGACCTCTCCATACCAACTTGTGTATGGTAAGGCATGTCACCTGCCCGTGGAACTGGAACATAAAGCCTACTGGGCAACCAGATTCCTAAACTTTGATGCCAAGTTAGCAGGAGAAAAAAGATTGCTCCAGTTAAATGAGCTAGAGGAATTCAGATTCACAGCTTTCGAAAATACCAAGCTTTATAAAGAGAAATAAAAAAAGTGGCATGACAGAAAGCTGTCATCTAGAATCTTTGAACCAGGACAAAAGGTTCTGTTGTTCAACTCTAGGCTCAGGCTATTTCCCGGGAAACTGAAGTCCCGGTGGAGGGGACCATATGTGATTACAAGTGTATCACCATATGGTTATGTGGAGCTTCAAGATATTGATTCTGATAAGAAGTTCATTGTCAATGGACAGAGAATCAAGCACTATCTTGAAGGCAACGTTGAGCAAGAGTGCTCAAGGCTGAAGCTAGATTAAAAGCTCAGCAAGGTCCAGCTAAAGACAATAAAGAAGCGCTTGCTGGGAGGCAACCCAGCCATGGGGCATCAATCCTCTAAGCATTTTGCCCTATTTTTATTTTTATTTACTTATATAAAGTTCATTGATACTAAGGTAAAGAATCAATTTCATAAATTCACAGGGTTACAGAAGGAATCTACACACAAAACAGAGAAAAAGAGCTCACTGGCAAGAAAACGCCAGTGAGAGCCCATTTTGGGCGTTCAGCGCCCAAGAGGGGCATCCAGTGGGCGATGAACGCTAGTAAGGATAGCTATCTGGCGTTCAACGCCAGAAAAGGGCAACAACTAGGCGTTGAACGCCCAGGAGAGCAGCATTTGGGCGTTGAACGCCCAAAACAGGCAGCGTTTGGGCGTTCAAACGCCAGGATAGTGGGGAGGAGCTCTCCTTCTACCCATCTCCTTTCTTTTCTTTTGCTTGAGGACAAGCAAACCTCTAAGTTTGGTGTGCTTATCCATGATCACTAAGATCATGGCCCCTAAAGGAAAACAACCCACTCCAAGAGGCAAGAAAGAGAGTATTCTAAAACCACTTTGGAATCAAGGGAAGTTCTTAACCAAGGAACATTCAGACCATTACTACAAAATAATGGGTCTAAGATCAGTGATCCCGGAAGTTAAGTTCGATCTGAAAGAAGATGAATATCCGGAGATCCAAGAGCAAAATCAAAACAGCATGCTCTACAAACTGCTCAGGGAACAAGAGGAGCAAGGGCGTGACTTAAAGGAACTGAAGCGTCAGGAGTTATCTCTTGAAGGACCAAGCACCTCACAGACTAGAGGAACGTCCACTTCCAAACCTCAAGGTTGTTGAGTTCTAATCTTAGCCTTAACTCTGTGATAATTGTTCTTATTTTAGTTTTACCTTAGGAGTCATATAGTAGTAATTAGTATCTATTTTGATTTTATCTCCAATCATGTTATAGTCTATTTTTCTCATCATCAACAAACATGAATAAAATAGTAGATCTTTTGAATAAGAGGCAATGAAATTTCGAGTTTTTAATAAGAGAAATTCTAATTAGTTACATGTGGTGGCAATGCTTTCTGTCTTCTGAATGAATGCTTGAACAGTGCATATGTCTTTTGAATTTGTTGTTTAAGACTGTTAAATATGTTGGCTCTTGAAAGAATGATGAACATGAGACATGTTATTGATAATCTAAAAAATCATAAAAATAATTCTTGAAGCAAGAAAAAGCAGCAAAGAACAAAGCTTGCAGAAAAAAAAAAGAGAGAGAAAGCAAGCAGAAAAAGCCAAAGCTCTTAAAACCAAAAGACAAGAGCAAAAAAGCCAATAGCCCTTAAAACCAAAAGGCAAGGGTAATAAAAAGGATCCCAAGGCTTTGAGCATCAGTGGATAGGAGGGCCTAAGGGAATAAAATCATGGCCTAAGCGGCTAAACCAAGCTGTCCCTAACCATGTGCTTGTGGCGTGAAGGTGTCAAGTGAAAACTTGAGACTGAGCGGTTAAAGTCAAGGTCCAAAGCAGAAAGAAGAGTGTGCTTAAGAACTCTGGACACCTCTAATTGGAGACTTTAGCAAAGCTGAGTCACAATCTAAAAGGTTCACCCAATTATGTGTCTGTGGCATTTATGTATCCGGTGGTAATACTGGAAAACAAAGTGCTTAGGGCCACGGCCAAGACTCATGAAATAGCTGTGTTCAAGAATCATCATACTGAAATAGGAGAATCAATAACACTATCTGAATTCTAAGTTCCTATAGATGCCAATCACTCTGAGCTTCAATGGATAAAGTGAGATGCCAAAACTGTTCGGAAGCAAAAAGCTACTAGTCCCGCTCATCTAATTAGAATCTGAGCTTCACTCAAAAACTCTGAGATATTATTGCTTCTCAACCTATTAGTCTTCTATTTTATTTGTCTAGTTTCTTGAGGACAAGCAACAGTTTAAGTTTGGTGTTGTGATGAGCGGATATTTTATACGCTTTTTGGGGTTAATTTCATATAGTTTTTAGGATATTCTAGTTAGTTTTTAGCTTATTTCCATTAGTTTTTAGAAAAAATTCATATTTCTGGACTTTACTATGAGTTGTGTGTTTTTCTGTAATTTCAGGTATTTTTCTGGCTGAAATTGAGGGAGCTGAGCAAAAATCTGATTCAGGTTGAAAAAGGACTGCTGATGCTGTTGGATTCTGACCTCCCTGCACTCAAAGTGGATTTTCTGGAGCTACAGAACTCGAAATGGCGCGCTTCCAATTGATTTGGAATGTAGACATCTAGGGCTTTCCAGCAATATATAATAGTCCATACTTTGCTCAAGGATAGATGATGTCAACTGGCGTTCAACGCCAGTTCTCTGCCCAATTCTGGCGTCCAACGCCAGAAAAGGATTAAAAGCTGGAGTTCAACGCCAGAAATGGATTCAAACCTGGCGTTGAACACCCAAAACAGCCTTATGCACGTGAATTGCTTAAGTCTCAGCCCCAGCACACACCAAGTGGGCCCCAGAAGTGGATCTCTGCACCATCTATCATAGTTTACCCATTTTCTGTAAACCTAGGCTACTAGTTTAGTATTTAAACAACTTTTAGAGACTTATTTTTGTATCTCATGACATTTTTAGATCTGAACTTTGTACTCTTTGACGGCATGAGTCTCTAAACTCCATTGTTGGGGGTGAGGAGCTCTGCTGTGTCTCGATGAATTAATGCAAGTATTCCTGTTTTCTATTCAAACATGCGTGTTCCTATTTAAGATATTAATTCGCACTTCAATATGAATGTGATGAACGTGACAATCATCATCATTCCCCCACGAACGCGTGCCTGACAACCACCTCCATTCTACATCAGATTGAATGAATATATCTTAGATTCCTTAATCAGAATCTCCGTGGTATAAGCTAGATTGATGGCGGCATTCATGAGAATCCGGAAAGTCTAAACCTTGTCTGTGGTATTCCGAGTAGGATTCAGGGATTGAATGACTGTGACGAGCTTCAAACTTGCGAGTGCTGGGCGTAGTGACAGACGCAAAAGGAGGGTGAATCCTATTCCAGCATGATCGGGAACCTCAGATGATTAGCCGTGCTGTGACAGAGCATTTGGACCATTTTCACAAGAGGAGG
Organism: Arachis hypogaea; assembly: GCF_003086295.3. Classification (NCBI taxonomy): domain Eukaryota; kingdom Viridiplantae; phylum Streptophyta; class Magnoliopsida; order Fabales; family Fabaceae; genus Arachis; species Arachis hypogaea. Next base: position 118,793,990 of record NC_092046.1, on the reverse strand, counting down.
GGATGTAACCATTGACAACGGTGATGCCCCAACACACAGCTTGCCATAGAAGGACGTGCGTGTGTGAATCAGAGGACAGAGGAAAGCAGAGATTCAGAAGACAAAGCATCTCCAAAACTCCAACATATTCTCCATTACTGCATAACAAGTAACCTTTAACCCATGCTCTCTTGTTCATTCGCAATTCAACTGATATAATAATTGACTTCCTGACTAAGAATTGCAAGATAACCATAGATTGCTTCAAACCAACAATCTCCGTGGGATTCGACCCTTACTCACGTAAGGTATTACTTGGACGACCTAGTGCACTTGCTGGTTAGTGGTACGAGTTGTGAAAAGTGTGATTCACAATTCGTGCACCAATGGCTTTAAAGTTCTAGTGTTTCTCCTTGATGAAATGTTGTTAACTAACTAACATGTAATGCTATATATACAAGTTATGTGGATTGTTTCTATTATGTTCAAGTCCCTAGTTTACTTTATTTTTATATTTTTTAATTTAAACTAAGCTATCTTATGCTAAAAAGGGTAAACTATACTAATTAATCCACAATTTCTATAACTAATAAGTTAGAATTGCAACTAAAACTAAATGGCTAAAATATGAACTAAAATGCAAAATGTAGAAAATAGAGTGAAAATACATAAAAATAGCAATATATAAGTACTGAGAAAATAAAAAATAAAATAAAGAGAAAAATACAGAAAAGTAGCAAAATAAATAAAAAGAGTATGTAGTGGTTCATCAAAAAAGAACGCCAGAGATGGCGACCTCCCCACACTTAAAATGTAGCATCGTCCCCGATGCTCACTCAAGCAGGGTGTGAAGGGGTGTCATCACTGGAAGGGTGGGTAGCTGGAGTCTCTGTGGTGGTAGTCTGAGGATCAGCCTGCTGCAGAGGAGGTGCTGACTGAATAGGAATCTCGGGGTCTACAACCTGAATCTGAGGTGGAGCCTCCTGATGTGATGCTGCCTGCTGGGTGCCTGCCTGCTCTGCCTCGCTCTGGGGATGGGTCTCTGCCTCGTGATCATCTGCCTCCTCCTCAGATGCCTCGAATGGTGTGTCAGGCTTGGAGGGGATGTCGCCAGAGCGTATCATTAGCTTCAGGTGCTCATAGCATCGCTTGTTGCGACGCTCCATCTGGTCAAGCCGTCGAAACAGGCGATGCACTAGATGATAGATGGGCTCTGGGGCAGGTGGAGATGCAATGGTGGTGGCAGGGGTAGCTATGGAAGAAGAGGGGCCGGTAGATGGTGTGGCTGTGTCAGCAGTAGCAGTGAGGAATAGAGGTCTGTAGCCCAAAGCCAGAAAGTTTCTGCTGTGAGGGATAATCTTCTTGCATTCTGCAGCAGGTGGCTTTTCATCAGCATCCTCCCAAGGTACGTCAGCTCGACGGCCTAGCTGTGTAACCAAATAGGGAAAGGGAAGAGTGCCTCGGACGTAGACTCTGGCCATGTGGTACCGGATAAAGTGTGGCAGGTACAGGTCCTTACCCTCCATCACACACCAAAGGAGGGTGATCATAGCGGCTGGTATCTCAATCTCGTGAGTACTCGGCATAATGAAGTTGCTAAGTATCTGATGCCATAGCCGAGCCTCATCATTCAGGTAAATCCGCTTGATTCCCTTTGGCATGGTGGTGTTCTGACCCATAATCCAAGGAACGGTCGGGTCAAGGGCTATCCGGGCCTTGACTACGTCCCAATCAAACTTCATGAAGCGCATATCTTCCTCAGCTTTTTGATAACCATCCAGCTGATCAGTTTTAGGTAGAAGCTTCAGAACATCTTCAATGGCCTCTTCAATGACCAGAATCTGCTTCCCTCTGAGGTTCACTGCATCTAGGGAGGTTTTGAAGTAATTGCAGTAGAATTCCCTAACCCAAGATGCATTGACCTCAGTCAGGTTTCTCTCCAGGAAGAACCAGCCTCTTTGTTTGATTTGGTCAAAGGTGTATTGCTGGAGTTCTTCTGGGATCTTCAAAGTTCTCTCTAGGTATAGGTTCCTGGAGTTTGCAAACACCGGATACTTCAGCTCACAGTATCGGTTTGCAAACTTTACTGGATCAGTGGCAGGGATAAGCTGGTCGGCCTTCTCCTGCGGTGTAAACTTTTTCTCCCGCAAGGAGACATCATGCATGAGATCTATGATAGACATAGAGGAATCTCCTCTTTTCCGTTTGCCAATAGTAGCCTTTCCTTTTCCTTTTCTCTGGCTGGCAGACATCCTGAAAAACAGAAAATCAGGATATAGTAAAAACAGGAAAATAAATAGGCAAATAATCAAAAGAAAACACAAAGTGGCAAATGAGCAAAAAGAATAAGGAAAATGAGTTAAGTAAATGTGCATTAAGGATTGTATAGGAGTTGAAAATCCGAAAAGGAGATTTCACAATCCAAAATGTAATTGAATTCATGTTGAATAGAGAAATTAATATCATGCCATGGTTAGAATGTTAAAAGAAAGTGAAAGAAAATCAGAAGAGAAGTTTTGAAAGGTTAGGTTGGTTAGAATTGAAAAAGAGTTTAGGAAGTTAAGAGTAGTGAGTCAGTAAAAAACGGGTTAAAGTAAGTGGCATAATGAAAATATTCCAAGTAACAAGTATTCACAGTTAGAAACTATAAGTAACTCATATCCAAACAAGAAAAACAGGGTGATGATGATTCAAATAGATATAGAGAAAGCAAAAATTGGAATCAAACATCAAAAATGCAGTTTAGGAACCAGGAAATCAAAAAGGATAAGAAAGCATGCCGGGGCAGTCATGAATTAGTTTGGTTAAAGCAGAGGAAAGCAGAGTTCAAAATGCCAAAACCAAAACATGAATGAAAGTATTTTACAGAAATTTGGGCAGCATTCCGGCTAAAATTGGATTGTCCCGGAAAATAAACAGCAATCAAATAGTTCATATGAATCAAAATTAAAGCTGCAATTACATATAAGGAATATAAACATGAAAATGCAGTGTACAGAGCAGCAAGAAACAAGAAAGTACAGTATATGAACATTACAATCATCACAGCAACAGCAGAATAAAACAAGAAACACAAACAGCACAATTAAACAGACCTAAATCCACTAACCACATCCTAGGCTGCCTAACAACCTAAAATCCACTACAAACATGCATATCTAACTAGCCTAATGACGAACATAAACAGAAAAATGTGAATTAACTACGAAGGATAGAAGGGTGGCGTTCGTCAGAACCTGGTAGGCGTAAGAGAGAGAGTGGGGGCAGAGAGGTGGCTGGGGATGACGGCGGTGACGTCCGGCGCGGCAGAAGAGGGTGGCGCGGCGGCGGTGGTTGCTGTTCGGAGGAAGGGAGGGAAAGGTAGGGGTAATGGGGGTAGGTGGCGGCGGGGTCTGGGTGGTCGGCGGCGTTCTGTAGTGGCGTGGTGGTGGTTGGGGTTTGGAGAAGAAGAGAGGGAGTGGAAGGGTTTGGGGAGGGGGGCGCGACTAATAGGGTTCGCGTGACTGGAGGGGTTATAATTTGAATCCACGGGATCGCGTGGGGCACGCGGTCGCGTGGTTGGGCTGAAATGGTGGTTGACACGATCACGTAGGGCACGCGATCGCATGGAATGGGAAAAGAGTGAATGACGCGATCGCCTGGGACATGCGATCGCGTCGCTGGAAATTGTGCTAAACGCACGATTCCAGCGTCGTTTCAGCGCAACTCTCTGTCTTCTTTTTGGGATGTTGTGTAATCCATGCGACACGATCGCGTCGCTCACGCTGTCGCGTGGGATGTGTGTTGTGCAAGTGACGCGATCGCGTGGGTCATTTGTGCAAAACGCACAATGGCCGCACGATTCCAGCCTAACTTTCTGGACATTGGATGTTTACGCCGATCTCCAGGTCACGCGGCCGCGTGAGTGACGCGGTCGCGTCGCGCACCCTTTTTTTTGCAGGTATGCAATTATGCAGTATGCAGAATGCAATGATTAATATGATTGAGATGCAAAACTCCAGGTTCAATATAATAAAATAAAATAAAACTTGAAAACAAATAAAACTAAATAAAAATTGAAAAAGGAACGATCATACCATGGTGGGTTGTCTCCCACCTAGCACTTTTAGTTAAAGTCCTTAAGTTGGACATTGGATGAGCTTCCTATTATGGCGGCTTATGCTTAAATTCATCCAGAAATCTCCACCAATTCTTGGAATGCCAATAGCCTCCGGGGTCCCAAACTAGGCATGTGAAGCTTCTGAGCAGCTTCAAACAGATTGTCAAGCACCCGGGGTGATGATTATCAGCATAGATTCCAGGATCCCAAACTTTGCTTTTAAATCTGCCTTCGTCTTAATCCATACTTTTCCATCTGGGCGCTTTAGAAATTAGATTCTCACCAGGATAACCAAACATTTTTCGAGATCCATCCGATTGATCATGATGCCAATCCGTGTACTTCGAGTCGAAGCGTGGAACCTTATTAAACCTCGTGCACCAGCTCTGAGTATGAGCCATTTCCCTTTTACTCTTAAAGCCGCAGAGAGCTCTAAGCTGGCCATCTGTTTCAAGCAAACCATATTCAAGTGGAAAAATACAGTTAAAGGTTAAGGATTGTACCCACTTAAAACTTGTATTGGGTGGTAATGGCCTTGGGATAGGTGGTTCCAGTGGTTCTGTGAGTTCTACTCCCTTGTGTTCTTCTGTAAAATTCTCCACTTCTTTGCAAGATTCTTCAAATGTATCCATGTCCTGATCAAAGCCATCTATGTCTTCCTTATCACTTAAGTCATAGACTGGAGGTTGAGAGAAATCTACCTCCGTATCATCTTCGTATTCACTTGGGGAAGATTCTTCGATCTCAGAGAATTCACTTGCGGATGCAAGTTCATAACTAGGAGAACTTGACTTGTGACTATCATCATCAAGGAAATTTGCTTCTTGGGTTATTCTGTCTAGTTCTTCATGAAAGACTTGCTCGGGGGATTGCGCACAATCCTCCTTAGCATCAATTGTAACATCCTTGACAGAATGCTCCACAACCTTGGATTCCCATGGAGGTTCAGCATCTCCTAAGTCTTCAACCAACTCTTCTTCTTCAATAATAACAGCTTCCTCTACTTGTTCCAGTACGAAGCCATGCTCTGTCTTGTCCACTGGAGTTTCTAATATCTCCTTCATACTACGCTGTTCAATAGATTGTCCACATGGGGCTGTGGGAGGTCCTTGAATGTTTGAACATCTAGAAGATAATAGACTTACTGCTTGCTCCAGTTGATGAAGGGTTGTTTGAAGTCAATTTACTGTTTCCTTGAGGCGAACCTCTGATTATCGGGGTGATAGATTTGGATATGGCACAGGGGGAAGTGGTGGTGTTTGGGAGTAATTGGATTGGAACTGGGGTAAATGAGGATCATACAGTGGTGAATGGTGAAAAGGAGCTTGTGAGTGTGGTAGTTCGAAGTTACGTTGAGAGAATGGTCTATAAGCACAGGGTGGGGCTTGTTGGTAATTACAAGGTTGTCCACCATGTCTATTTTCTTGGTATGCATTGTAGAATGGTCTTTGTCCATGATATCTTGGAGGGTGTTGTTGCCTGAAGGGTTGATCAGATCCTCTTGGCTCCATCCATCTTTGATTGCTCTGACCTTGATGCATGTTCCTGTTATAACTTCCATTCCTTTCGATAACATTAGAACCAAACTCAAAGCGAAATGGGTGAGAATTCATAGTAGCTAAAAAGAAATAAAGAGGGGAGAATAGAGACAAATAAACAAGTAAGAGAAAAAATATTTACAATAACCAATAATAAGGCACACGATTGCAGTTCCCCGGCAACAGCGCCATTTTGACGTTAGAATTTTTTCCAGTAAAGAATTTTATAAAAACAGGCGCGTTGTAGATATAGTCTCTAAACCAACAGAAATCCCTTCGTACAAATGTTTGGTTGTCACAAGTAACAAACCCCTAAATAAATTGATAACCGAAGTATTCAAACCTCGGGTCGTCTTCTCAAGGAACTGCAGGAAGGTATGTTCTTATTATTGGTTATGGAGATTGTAAATTGGGGTTTTGAGAATGAGAAGAGAATGGTTTAATCAACAATTAAAGTAAATGAAGAACAGGTAATTTAAATGGCAAGTAAAATAAATAAATGACTGTAAATAACTTTTGGCAAGGTATGAGAAATTAGAGGTCCTATCCTAGTTTTCCTTATCAATGATAATGAGAATTGAATCTTAATTCCACTTTGTTAACCTTTACTAAGATAAAAGAAGGTCAAGGGGTTAATTGGTTTGATCTTCGAATCCTATTTATCTCCTAAGAAAAGATTGGGATTATTGAAGTTCATTTAAGTAATCAAGATAACAATTATCAATCATGTTTGAGTTTGATAACTCCTGAGTTTCTGATTTCTTAACCAAGACCAAAAAGGAGAAAAATAAATTTACTGGAATAAAAATGTCTTCAGATGGGAATAACAATAATGTAAATAAAAGAAAGCAATATTAAACTGAAATACCTCAAATAATATTAATTCAAAATAATAATCTGTAACATGGAAGAATTCATAAATTAAATTGCAAAATCAAATAATCAACTAAAGTAATGGAATGAATAAAAAGTGAAAGGGAAGCTTAAAGTAAAAGAACATTGAACCTGGGATCGAGAGTCACTCCTAAAACTAAGAGAAATCCTAAATCCTAATCCTAAGAGAGAGGAGAGAATCTCCCTCTCAAAACTAAATCTAAATCATGAAAACTAACTAAAGTGGAGACTCTCTTTGAATGGATGCATTCTCCCACTTCATAACCTCTGGTCTATGCCTTCTGGACTTGGATTTGGGCCAAAAAGGGCTTCAGAATTCGCTATGAGCATTTTCTGCAACTTCTGGTGCATGGCCTCTGTCACGCGTCTGCGTCGGTCACACGGTCGCGTCATTCGGAGTTTTCTTTGTCACACGGTCACGTCAGTCATGCGGCTGCGTCATATGTGTTTTGCTTAAGGCATGCGGTCGCATCAGTCATGCGGCCGCATCGCTGCTTCTTCGCGCTTGGCATGCGTCCGCGTCGCCCATGCGATTGCGTGGATGCCAATTTCTCCAAAAACTCCGTTTTATGCTTTCCTTCCATTTTTGTATGTTTTCTTTCCATCCTTTAAGTCATTCCTGCCTTAGAAGATCTGAAACTACTCAACACATTAATCACGGCATCAAATGGAAATAAAGGTAATTAAAATATTTAATTTTAGAGCATAGGAAACATGTTTTTCACATACATCACATAATGAGGAAGGGAAAGTAAATCCATGCAATTAATATGAATAAGTGGGTGAAGGATTGAATAAATCACTCAAACTAAGCACAAAATATATCATAAAATATGGGTTTATCACCTGCATATGGATTAGTGGAGAATATCTTGGTCAAAGTGGGTAAGTTCTTCCTCCCAGCAGATTTTGTGATTCTTGATACAGGGGAGGATGAGATTGCCTCTATAATTCTAGGAAGACCATTCCTAGCCACTGGAAGAGCTCTGATTGATGTAGAAGTGGGTGAATTAGTGCTTAGAGTGCATAATGAGCAACTGGTCTTTCATGTCTTCAAAGATGTACATTCAACAGGTGAAGAAGAGAGGTGCATGCAGACTGAGCTTATTGACCCAAACCTTCAAGAACCCCCAGATGATGCACAACAGAGTCTACAACTCAAACCTTCTTTGGTGACAATCAGTAAAATTCCTCCTGACATCAAACCTAAGTTTGGTGTTGGAAATGCATCATCCACCAAGGAGGAGGTTCCCAAAAAGAAAAAAAATACCCAGAGGATGGAGAAACAAAAAGATCCCCACTGAAGGTTTCTCCCCAGGAATAAAGGTGGTGTTGATCAGCAATCCAGCATGGGTTTATACAGTAATCAGAATCCTCTCTCTGGAGCATATTGAGCTACGTTATGGAGACACAAGAAAGAAGTTCAAAGTAAGGGGTGAAGAGCTGAGCCCCTATGATCCTCCTCCTTAGAGGAGCTGACCGTCAAGCTAGTGACGATAAAGAAGCGCTTGTCGGGAGGCAACCCGATAATTTCATATCCTTAGCTATTTTTCGTAGTAGTAGTTTCTTAGTTATTTTATTTTTATTAAGTTCTTACTAATTTTCTGATCATGCAACTATTTTATCACAGGAACCGAACACCTCAGGCCACAAAAAAAAAAAAGGCACACGACGCGTAAGCGTCATTGACGCAAACGCGTCAATCAAGTATGCGTGAAGATTAAATATTAATAGAGAGTTGCGCGGGAGTGGCACTGGACTTATGCCATTCGCACAAATGATCCCACGCGAACGCGTGCCCACGCGTTCGCGTCGCTTGTGATTTTTGCTACCTATGCGACCGCGTCATCGACGCAGACGCGTGACATGAAGAATCGACGTAAAAGGTATCTGGGCAGAGAGTTGTGCTTGCTTGAGGCAAGAAGTGTGCTAAAAGCACAAATTTGGTCACGCGGACGCGTGCCCGACGCGTCCGTGTCATTTGCATAAATGGCCATCCACGCGAACGCGTGCATGACGTGAACGCGTGCATGACGCAAACACGTTGTAGGAAAATTTGGCTCCCAAGCCATGCGAACAGAAGGTCACGCGGGCGCGCGGCTGGCTTCGCGCGAATCGCACAAAATCTTGGACACACGGACGCGTGCCTGACGCTATCGCATCATTATGAAGAATGCGCGATGTACGCGACCGCGTCATTGACGCGACGCTGCCCAGTTTTTCTTCTCTCTCTCCCAATCCTAATTCTCTCTTATCCTTTCTTTCATTTTAATATTTGTCTCTTCTATTTTCAGTTCTTCTTTGCTTAAGGACAAGCAAACCTTTAAGTGTGGTCTTGACGCTGCGCTTATAGGTTTTCTAGTACAAAAGGGAGACGAATCATCTTCGCGAAGGAGCACAACCTGAAGAATAAAGCGACCGCTAGGATAATTAAGGTGGTTGAGTTCCTTTCATTTTTTATTCCTCCCCTCTTTTTCTATGTTATGTTCCGATTTCCTGTTATTTTGCTTTATTTGTTGCATGATCCTTTATTAGTTAGAATCCTAGGACTAGTTTAGTTTTCCTATTGCTTTAATTCTGAAAAGATGTCTCATGTATTACTCACTGAGCTTAAATAAAAAAAAGTATAGGAGTGATATAATGCATGAGAAAGTGGGTCTATATTGAATAATAGTGTTATTTACTTAAATGTGGTGGTATTTTCTGTGATTCTGAATGCATGACATGAACAGTGCATATTTTTTTGATAGTGAAGTTTATGAATGTTAAAATTGTTGGCTCTTGAAAGAATGATGAAAAAGAAAAATGTTATTGATAATCTGAAAAATCATAAAATTGATTCTTGAAGCAAGAAAAAGCAGTGCAAAACACAAAGCTTGCGAAAAAAATTTTAATAAAATAAAGAAAAAAAGAAAAAGAAAAAGCAAGCAGAAAAAGCCAATAACTCTTTAAACTAAAAGACAAAGGGTAAAAAGGATCCAAGACTTTGAGCATTAATGGATAGGAGGGCCCTAATGAATAAAATCCTAGCCTAAGCGGCTAAATCAAGCTGTCCCTAACCATGTGCTTGTGGCGTAAAGGTGTCAAGTGAAAAGCTTGAGACTGAGCGGTTAAAGTCGTGATCCAAAGCAAAAAGAGTGTGCTTAAGAACTCCGGGCACCTCTAACTGGGGACTCCAGCAAAGCTGAGTCACAATCTGAAAAGGTTCACCCAGTTATGTGTCTGTGGCATTTATGTATCCAGTGGTAATACTGGAAAACAAAATGCTTAAGTTCATGGCCAAGACTCATAAAGTAGCTGTGTTCAAGAATCAACATACTGAACTAGGAGAATCAATGACACTATCTGGATTTTGAGTTCCTATGGATGCCAATCATTCTGAACTTCAAAGGATAAAGTGAGATGCCAAAAACTATTCAGGATTGCATTTGTAAACCCCACTATAAGAAGAGACATGAGCTCAATCAAACTCTCATTCTCATGAAAATTCACATCCTAAGCTTATATTAGTGTTGGTTGCTTGAGGACAAGCAACAATTTAAGTTTGGTGTTGTGATGTGTGAGCATCGTGTCTATCTTTTCCTAGTGAATTTGCATCTAATTTGTTGAGTTTAATTAAGAATTAATTATATTTTAGCCACTATGGATGCTATTTTTGAGTTTTGTGCAATTTTATTTAATTTAGGTAGCATTCGGATGGATTTGATGAAGTTTCTGCAGAGAAAGAGAAGAAGCCAAGGAGATGACCAGCGAATACCGACGCGGACGCATGGCTCACGCGACCGCGCGGAATGGAGAAAATCGCAATGACGCGATCGCGTGCCTGACGCGATCGCGTGGACTGGAATCTGCACAAATGACGCGAACGCGTGGACGACGCGGACGCGTCACATGCGCCACGTGCAGAAAATGCAGAAAAACGCTGGGGGCGATTTCTGGGCTGTTTTAACTCAATTTTCAGTCCAGAAAACACAGATTAGAAGCTGCAGAATGGACAGAACAAGTGGTTCCCACCCATCAACTGAAGATCTGTTAATTAATTCAAATTTAAATTTAAATCTTAAATTAGGAAAAGATATTATTTTAAGTTTAATTTTAAATATTAGATTTTAAATTTATTAGGATTAGTTATAAAAAGGGATCTGATGCCATCAGATTGGGAGGCAGTACATTTTTACCTGAATCCTTATTTTCTCTTTTCCATGAGCAACTAAACCTCTACTGTTAAGGTTAAGAGCTCTGTCTATTTCTATGGATTAATTTTATTGCTTTTACTATTTTAATTTATGTATGGATTTATAATTTAAGAATTGTTTTCACTCTTTATTTTATGAATTTGGGTGGAACGGAAGTATGACCCTCTTTCTATTTGAGTTCTTGTAAAACTTGGAAAAGCTCTTTACCTGAACAACAGCTTGAAAACTATTTCTCCTAAATTTTAATTATCTGATTTTAATAGGATACGTGACATATAATCCTTTTACCTCTTGGATAATTAGAGTTTTTGTGGCATATAAACTAGAAATTGATTATCACCCTCTAATTGGAATTAATTGACCAAGGAATTGGCAGTTAATGAATTTTAGAGGAGACTAGGATGGTCTAAGGAATTAGGGTCTAGTCACATACAGTTTGCCATAAATTAAATCCTGCATAATTAAATTAGTTAGTAAGAAAAGTTAATCTGGGAAAATAGATAACTCTGAAACCTTAACTATCTTCTCCATATTTTTTCCAAAGTATTTACTTGCCTTTCTTCAAGATTTTTGATATTGTTTAATGTCTTTTATATTGCATCTCAACACCAATTTTTGTTTGTCTAACTAAGCCTATCAAACACTATTGTTGCTTAGTCCATCAATCCTCGTGGGATCGACCCTTACTCACGTAAGGTATTACTTGGTACGACCTGGTGCACTTGCCGGTAAGTTAGTAGGTTATAAATACCGCACCAGTTGCCTTCCAACAAGCACTTTTTTAACGTCACTAGCTTGACGGTACTGCACTCATCTCAGAAATAGGGTGGATTTTTCTTGCTCAACTTCACCACCTAAGTAATGTTTCACTCTCTGGCCATTAACACTAAATCTTTTGTCAAAATAATTGCTCTAGAGTTCTATATGACCATAGGGTGATACATTAGTGATCAGGAAGGGTTCCTGTCCAACGTGACTTAAGCTTTCCAGGGAAGAGCTTCAGTCTAGAATTGAAGAGTAGAACTTTCTGTCCAAGTTCAAAGACTCTGGAAGAAATCTTTCTGTCATGCCACTTCTTGGCCCTTTCTTTATAGATCTTTGCATTTTCAAATGCAGCAAGTCAAAATTCATCCAACTCATTTAGCTGGAGCAACCGTTTCTCTCCTGCTACCTTTGCATCAAGGTTTAGGAGTTTGGTTGTTCATTAGACCTTGTGTTCCAGCTTCACTGGCAGGTAGCACGCCTTTCCATACACCAATTGATATGGTGACGTTCCTATAGGGGTTTTGAAAGCTGTTCTGTATGCCCAGAGAGCATCATCAAGCTTTCTTGCCCAATCTTTTCTAGAGGTATTCACTGTCCTTTCCAGGATTCTCTTTAGTTTTCTATTTGAGACCTCAGCTTGCCCATTTTTCTGTGGATGATATGGGGTGGCCACTTTATGGCGAACTCCATATCGGTTCAGCACAGAGTCAAGCTTCTTGTTACAGAAATGAGTTCCTCCAACACTAATCAGTGTCCGAGGGACACCAAACCTACTGAAGATGTTCTTCTGAAGGAACTTCATCACTATTCTAGTGTCATTCGTGGGTCATTCGTGGGTCATGTGATAAACTCCAATTTTGTGGTTTATATTGTGTAGAATTTGGGGGGTTTTATCAATATTTCTCACACTTATTCACAAAAATTGCATGGTTTTGTGTTCTCTTCCTAATATTGCTTCTTGATGAAAAACATGCTTCTTTTGCCTTAAAATTGCTATATTTTTATCCTCTTCTATTACCATTCGATGCCTTGACGTACTTGTTGAGTGATTTCAGAATTTATAGGGCAAGGATGGCCTAGAAGAGAGAAAGAAAGCATGCGCAAGAGGAAGGAACACGAAGATTTGGATTTTAGGAATTCTAGAATGGCACACACGCGCACCTTGCGTGCACGCGTGGATGTGGACAGCTGGAAGCAGCGCGCAAGGATGGATGCATCCGCGTAGATTAGGAAATCCACACCGACGCGCACACGTACATGGCGTGCACGCGTGGATCACAAAAGCAATCGGCGCGCACGCACGCATGGCACGTACGCGCGACAAGCTGCACGTGACCTCATTAAAGGAAATCATGCCTGGCGATTTTTGAGGCTCAAGAGATCCAAATTCAAGCTGGTTCTGCATGGAAAAGACTCAAGGATGCTAGGGGAAAGGGGGGGGATCATTCATTTGACACTTAGACACAATTTTTAGCTAGTTTTTGGTTCTTGTTCTTCTAGAGAGAGAAACCCTTGTTCCTCTCTAGATCAAGCTTTAATTTGATCTTCCCTTGTTAAATTCTGAATTGGATCTTGTTAATTACTAGTTTTAATTGCTTAATTTGAATTTTCTAATATAATTTTGTTTAGATCTTGTGTTAGTTTATGATTTCTTGTCAATTGCCATTTTATACCCATTTTATGAATCTTGTGAATCTTGAATTGCTAATGTTATATTGATGAATTCCATGATTAATTGTGTTGTGTGAGTGATTGTATGTTGATAATTGTTAGTGGGTACTTGTTAATTTCAATTTAATTGCACTTTGAATATGTCTTTTATTAATGATTACCATGTGTTTGATGAAATATTTCCTTTGATTATGGAGTAGTTCTCTTTACTCTTGGCCTAGGCTAAGGGAATTGGGTAAACTTGAGTCATTGGGTCTAATAGATTTGATGATTTGGGAGCCCTTAGTGGTCAATTTGATAGCCATTGACACTAGCCTACTACTAAGTCAATTAGTAGTTAGGTTGGACCTTATGGGTTGATGTTGACTAAACCATTTAACATACTTCAAGTATAGAAGTAGACTTAATGAGTTTGGTTCCTCATAATTGTCAAGATATGGTTATTAGACAAGGATAGTGACCCCAATTCCCATGTCTAGCCAAGAGTTGCTTTTATTATTCATATTTGAAAACCCAAAATTCCTAATTGCTTGTCTTAGTCATAGTTATTTGGTTAGTCTTAGAGTAGAATTATATTGGATGTTATCTTATTAGTTTGGAATTGCTCACATCTTGCTTTAGTTGTTTGAACTAGTTTCTTGCACTCCAAGATTACTTGCTTGTTAGGATTCTTAGTTTAATTTCTTGCTCATGACTTGCAACCCCGGAATTCTAACCAATGTTGATGCACATGTTTGCCCATTCCTTGTGAGACGACCCGAGGTTTGAATACTTCGGTTATTTTTATTGGGGTTGAACTTGTGACAACCAATTTTCTTCTAAATTTGACTCGCGGATTGTTGTTGGTTGGAACTATACTTATGACGGGATTTTACTAAGAGATTCTATACCGGCATAGTTCGCGAGCATTAAATTTTTGGCACCGTTACCGGGGAATGGTTGCAACATATGCCTTGATATTGGTTATGTGAATATGTGAATATTGTAGATAGTTTACTTTCTTTCAATACTTAGCTATAGTTTAGATTTCTTTTGTATGTGTGCTATGACTCCCAAGTTTGATGACTCGGTCTCAACCGAATTCTAGTTTAGCCATGTTTGACCCTGAGATTGAAAGAACCATGTTACATATTCGGCAAGCTAGACGACGGTTGAACTATATGGCTAGTACTTCGGCCTCTCTTGAGGAACATACCGAATCACTAGACGGTACCGAGAGTGACTTAGAGTCCGCTACTTCTTATTCTTCTGTTGGCACTACTAATACATCTTTACATCCTACAGGTGAACCATACATGGTGGAGCCACGACGGATCACTTTGCATGAGCAAAGAGATCCGGATATCATACTTCAACCTTTTCAAGCAAGGTATCCCAACCTTGATCCAAACTTTGAGTTGAAGAGTAGCTTGATACATCTACATCTTAAGTATCATGGGTTGTTGGGCCAAGACCCCATCTGACATCTAAGATACTTTCAAGTTGCTTATTCTATGGCTCGAAGGCATGGAGCCTATGAGTTGGCTATTATGGTTTTTGCCTTTCCTTTCTCTCTTGAAGGACAAGTGATGAGCGGATAATTTATACGCTTTTTGGCATTGTTTTTAGTATGTTTTTAGTATATTTTAGTTAGTTTTTATTATGTTTTTATTAGTTTTTATTTAAAAATCACATTTCTGGATTTTACTATGAGTTTGTGTATTTTTCTGTGATTTCAGGTATTTTCTGGCTGAAATTGAGGGACCTGAGCAAAAATCTGATTCAGAGGCTGAAAAAGGACTGCAGATGCTGTTGGATTCTGACCTCCCTGCACTCGAAGGAGATTTTTTGGAGCTACAGAAGCCCAATTGGCACGCTCTCAATTGCGTTGGAAAGTAGACATCTTGGGCTTTCCAGCAATATATAATAGTTTATACTTTGCCCGAGATTTGATAGCCCAAACAGGCGTTCCAAGTCAGCTTAAGAATTTTGGTGTCAAAACGCCAGAACTGGCACAAAAGCTGGAGTTAAACGCCCAAACTAGCACAAAAACTGGCGTTTAACTCCAAGAAAAGTCTCTACACATGGAAGCTTCAATACTCAGCCCAAGCACACACCAAGTGGGCCCAGAAGAAGATTTCTGCATTAATTACTTATTTCTGTAAATCCTAGGGTACTAGTTCTCTATAAATAGGACCTTTTGCTATTGTATTTTCATACTTTTGATAGACCTTTTCACGCTTTTGGGAGGCTGGCCTCACGGCCATGCCTAGACCTTGTTCTTATGTATTTTCAACGGCGGAGTTTCTACACACCATAGATTAAGGTGTGGAGCTCTGCTGTTCTTCATGAATTAATGCAAAGTACTACTATTTTTCTATTCAATTCATGCCTACTTCTTCTCTAAGATATTCATTCGCACCCTAGAACATGATGAATGTGATGATTATGTGACACTCATCACCATTCTCACCTATGAACACGTGCCTGACAACCACTTCCGTTCTACATGCAAACAAGCTTGAATGTGTATCTCTTGGGTTTCTAATATAAGATTAGAACCTTCGTGGTATAGGCTAGAATTATTTGTGGTCATTCCTGAGATCCAGAACGTCTAAACCTTGTATGTAGTATTCTGAGTAGGATCTGGGAAGGGATGACTGTGACGAGCTTCAAACTCGCGAGTGTTGGGCGTGTGACAGACGCAAAAGGATCAATGGATCCTATTCCAACATGATCGAGAACCGACAGATGATTAGCCGTGCGTAGAATATTTTCACTGAGAGGACGGGAAGTAGCCATTGACAATGGTGATGCCCAACATAAAGCTTGCCATGGAAGGGAGTATGAATGACTGGAAGAAGGCAATAGGAAAGCAGAGGTTCAGGAGGAACAAAGCATCTTCATACGCTTATCTGAAATTCCTACCAATGAATTACATAAGTATCTCTATCTCTATCTTTATTTTATGTTTTATTCATCTTTTAATTATCAATCCTCCATAACCATTTGAATCTGCCTGACTGAGATTTACAAGATGACCATAGCTTGCTTCAAGCCGACAGTCTCCGTGGGATCGACCCTTACTCACATAAGGTATTACTTGGACGACCCAGTGCACTTGCTGGTTAGTTGTGCGGAATTGTGACAAAGTGTGATTCACGTTTGAGAGCTCCAAGTCTTTGGCACCATTGTTGATGATCACAATTTCGTGCACTAAGTTTTTGGCACCGTTGCCGGGGATTGTTCGAGTTTGGACAACTGACGGTTCATCTTATTGCTTAGATTAGGTACTTTTATTTTTATTTTTCAGAATTTTTAAGAATGAATTCTAGAGTTTCAAGGTGATGTTCTTATCATCACAAAAGCTGATTGATTCTCATCAATTTAGCTGCTGAATCTAATGTCCTGCTGAAGCTTGGCTAGCCATGTCTAATATTTTTAGACTGAAGCTTTAGACTAATATTGCATGATTCCTGGAATTCTTATTAAAAATTTTCAACCCCTTTATTTTGTTTTCCATATGATTTTCGAAAAATCACAAAAAAATTTATAAAACCATTAAAAAATCAAAAATATTTTATGTTTCTTGTTTGAGTCTAGTATCAACTTTTAAGTTTGGTATCAATTGCATGTCTTTATTCTTCTTGCATTTTTTGAATATATGCATTATGCTCTTCATTGATCTTCAAGTTGTTCTTGATGATTTCAGTGCTCTGATCTTTGATTTCTCTTATTCTGTGTCTTTTGTTGTTTCTTACATGCATTTTCAAATTGTTATAGTCCTTAGTATACAAACTTCTAAGTTTGGTGTCTTGCATGCATTGTTTATTTGATCTTAGTTGCATTTCTATTGTTTCTCATTATTAAAAATTCAAAAAAAATTTCAAAATTGTGTCTTTTCAAGTCAATAACACAGAAAATTGAAGATTCAGAACATTCAGCAGAGGAATTACACAGAAAAAGCTGGGCGTTCAAAACGCCCAGTGAAGAAGGAAAACTGGCGTTTAAACGCCAGCCAGGGTACCTGGCTGGGCGTTTAACGCCCAAAAAGATAGCATTTTGGGTGTTAAACGCCAGAATGGATGCCATTCTGGGCGTTTAATGCCAGGATGACATAAGAGGGAAGATTTTGTTTTTAATTCAAATTTTTTTTCAAGTTTTCATAATTCTTCAAAATCAAATCTTTTTCAAATCATATCTTTTCAAAATCAATTTCTTTTCAATTTTTTTATTTATTACTATTTTCAAAAATCCTTGCTACAATTAATAATTTAATTCAAAATTTTCTAGTTGTTACTTGCCTATTAAGAAAGGATCAAAAGTTTTAATTCTAGAATCATATCTTCTAATTTCTTGTTAGTCAAGTAATCAACTTTAATTTTAAAACATTCTCTTTTTAATTTGATTTTCAATCATATCTTTTCAATCATATCTTTTCAATCACATCTTTTTCAAAATTAAGTTTCAATCATATCTTTTTTATTTCTAATTTCAAAATCTTTTTCAAAAATCACTTAATTTCTTTCCCAATCTTAATTTTCGAAAAACCTTTACCAAATTTTTAAAATTTCTTTTAATTATTTCAAAATCTTTTACTTTAATTTCGAAAATCCTTCCCCTCTTCTCACATCCTTCTATTTAAGGACTAACACTCCTCTACTATCAACAATTCGAACTCTATCCCTCTTGATAAGTTCAAATCCTTCTCTTTCTACCTCTTCCTTCTATTTTTCTTTTCCTCTGACACCTCAAGGAATCTCTATACTGTGACATAGAGGATTCCATACTTTCTTCTTCTCTCTTTCATATGAGCAGGAGTAAGGACAAAAGTATTCTTGTTGAGGCTGATCCTGAACCTGAAAGGACCTTGAAGCGAAAGCTAAGAAAAGCTAAAGTAAAACTCTCTGTAGAGGACCTAACAGAGCTTTTCAAACAAGAAGAAGCCATGGCAGCCAAAAACAACAACAATGCCAACAATGCAAGGAAGGTGCTTGGTGACTTTACTGCACCTACTCCTGACTTCTATGGAAGAAGCATCTCAATCCCTGCCATTGGAGCAAACAACTTTGAGCTTAAGCCTCAATTAGTTTCTCTAATGCAACAGAATTGCAAGTTTCATGGACTTCCATTGGAAGATCCTCATCAGTTCTTAGCTGAATTCTTGCAAATCTGTGACACTGTCAAGACTAATGGGGTTGATCCCGAGGTCTACAAGCTTATGCTTTTTCCCTTTGTTGTAAGAGACAGAGCTAGGACATGGTTGGACTCACAACCTAAAGAAATCCTGAACTCTTGGGAAAAGCTAGTTAATGCCTTCTTGGCAAAGTTCTTTCCACCTCAAAAATTGAGTAAGCTTAGAGTGGAAGTCCAAACCTTCAGACAGAAGGAAGGTGAATCCCTCTATGAAACTTGGGAAAGATACAAGCAATTAATCAGAAGGTGTCCTTCTGATATGCTTTCAGAATGGAGCATCATAGGTATCTTCTATGATGGTCTGTCTGAACTGTCCAAGATGTCATTGGACAACTCTGCTGGAGGATCTCTTCATCTGAAGAAGATGCCTGCAGAAGCTCAGGAACTCATTGAAATGGTTGCAAATAACCAATTCATGTACACTTCTGAAAGGAACCTTGTGAATAATGGGACAAGTCAGAAGAAAGGAGTTCTTGAAATTGATACGCTGAATGCCATATTGGCTCAGAACAAAATATTGACTCAGCAAGTCAATATGATTTCTCAGAGTCTGTCTGGAATACAAGCTGCATCAGTCAGTACTAAGGAAGCTTCCTCTGAAGAAGAAGCTTATGACCCTGAGAACCCTGCAATGGAAGAGGTGAATTACATGGGAGAACCCTATGAAAACACCTATAATCCTTCATGGAGAAATTATCCAAATCTCTCATGGAAGGATCAACAGAGACCTCAACAAGGCTTCAATAACAATAATGATGGACGAAACAAGTTTAGCAATAGCATGCCTTTTCCATCATCTTCTCAGCAACAGACAGAAAATTCTAAGCAGAGCCACTCTGACTTAGTGGTGCACGAAATTACAATCACACTTTTGTAACTCCGCACAACTAACCAGCAAGTGTACTGGGTCGTCCAAGTAATACCTTACGTGAGTAAGGGTCGATCCCACGGAGATTGTCGGCTTGAAGCAAGCTATGGTTATCTTGTAACTCTTAGTCAGGATATCAATAATTCTCAGATTTAGTTGTAAAAAGTAAAAGAACATGAAATAAATACTTGTTATGTAGTAATGAAGAACAGTTGAGGCTTTGGAGATGCTTTGTCTTCTGAATCTCTGCTTTCCTACTATCTTCTTCTTCATGCACGCAAGGCTCCTTCCATGGCAAGCTTTATGTTGGGCATCACCGTTGTCAATGGCTACTTCCCGTCCTCTCAGTGAAAACGTTCCAAATGCGCTGTCACCGCACGGCTAATCATCTGTCGGTTCTCAATCATGCTGGAATAGGATCCATTGATCCTTTTGCGTCTGTCACACGCCCAACAATCGCGAGTTTGAAGCTCGTCACAGCCATCCCTTTCCAGATCCTACTCAGAATACTACAGACAAGGTTTAGACATTCTGGATCTCAGGAATGGCCGCCAATAATTCTAGCTTATACCACGAAAACTCTGATCTGAATCATGAGGCTAAGAGATATGCATTCAATCTAAGGTAGAACGGAGGTGGTTTTCAGGCACGCGTTCATAGGTGAGAATGATGATGAGTGTCACGGATCATCACATTCATCAGGTTGAAGTGCGAATGAATATCTTAGAATAGAAGCAAGCGTGATAGAATGGAAAACAGTAGTAATTGCATTAATTCATGAAGAACAGCAGAGCTCCTCACCCCCAACAATGGGGTTTAGAGACTCATGCCGTAGAGAATACAATAAGAAACGTGTAAAGTGTCATGAGGTACAAGATGAATCACTAAAAGTAGTTTTTATAGTAAACTTGTGACCTAGGGTTACAGAAAATGAGTAAGCTAGGGTGTTTAGTGTTAAAATCCACTTTCGGGGCCCACTTGGTGTGTGCTTGGGCTGAGAATTGAAGCTTTCATGTGTAAAAACTTTTCTTGGAGTTAAACGCCAGCTTTTGTGCCAGTTTGGACGTTTAACTCCAGTGTTTATGCCAGTTCCGGCGTTAAACGCCAGAATTCTTGAGCTGACTTGGAATGCCTGTTTGGGCCATCAAATCTCGAGCAAAGTATGGACTATTATATATTGCTGGAAAGCCCAGGATGTCTACATTCCAACGCAATTGAGAGCGCGCCAATTGGGCTTTTGTAGCTCCTGAAAATCCACTTTGAGTGCAGGGAGGTCAGAATCCAACAGCATCTGCAGTCCTTTTTCAGCCTCTGAATCAGATTTTTGCTCCGGTCCCTCAATTTCAACCAGAAAATACCTGAAATCACAGAAAAACACACAAACTCATAGTAAAGTTTAAAAAAGTGAATTTTAAATAAAAACTAATAAAAATATAATAAAAACTAATTAAAATATACTAAAAACATACTAAAAATAATGTCAAAAAGCGTATAAATTATCCGCTCATCACAACACCAAACTTAAATTGTTGCTTGTCCCCAAGAAACTAAAAATTAAATAGGATAAAAAGAAGAGAATATACAATGAATTCCAAAAACATCTATGAAGATCAGTATTAATTAGATGAGCGGGGCTTTTAGCTTTTTGCTTCTGAACAGTTTTGGCATCGCACTTTATTCCTTGAAGTTCAGAATGATTGGCATCTATAGGAACTCAGAATCCAGATAGTGCTATTGATTCTCCTAGTTAAGTATGTTGATTCTTGAACACAGCTACTTTATGAGTCTTGGCTGTGGCCCTAAGCACTTTGTTTTCCAGTATTACCACCGGATACATAAATGCCACAGACACATAACTGGGTGAACCTTTTCAGATTGTGACTCAGCTTTGCTAGAGTCCCCAATTAGAGGTGTCCAGGGTTCTTAAGCACACTCTTCTTTTTGCTTTGGACCTCGACTTTAACCGCTCAGTCTCAAGTTTTCACTTGACACCTTCACGCCACAAGCACATGGTTAGGGACAGCTTGGTTTAGCCGCTTAGGCCAGGATTTTATTCCTGTGGGCCCTCCTATATCCACTGATGCTCAAAGCCTTGGATCCTTTTTATCACCCTTGCCTTTTGGTTTAAAGGGGTATTAGCTTTTTCTGCTTGCTTTTCTTTTTCTTTCTTTTTCTTTTCTCGTTTTTTTCGCCTCTTCTCTTTTTTTTTTCTGTAAGCTTTTCACTGCTTTTTCTTGCTTCACGAATCAATTTTATGATTTTTCAGATCATCAGATAACATTTCTCCTTTTCCATCATTCTTTCAAGAGCCAACAATTTTAACATTCATGAATCAACAAATTCAAAAATATGCACTGTTCAAGCATTCATTCAGAAAAACAAAAGTATTGCCACCACATCAAAATAATTAATCTGTTTTAAAACTCTAAATTCATGCACTTCTTTTTATTTTTTAATTAAAAATATTTTTTATTTAAGAAAGGTGATGGATTCATTTTCATAGCTTTAAGGCATAGACACTTAGACACTAATGATCATGTAATAAGACACAAACATAAATAAACATAAAGCATAAAAATTCGAAAAACAGAAAATAAAGAACAAGGAAATTAAAGAATGGGTCCACCTTAGTGATGGCACCTAGTTCTTCCTTTTGAAGATCTTATGGAGTGCTTGAGCTCCTCAATGTCTCTTCCTTGCCTTTGTTGCTCCTCTCTCATAACTCTTTGGTCTTCTCTAATTTCATGAAGGAGGATGGAATGCTCTTGGTGCTCCACCCTTAGTTGTCCCCTATTGGAACTTAATTCTCCTAGGGAGGTATTAATTTGCTCCCAATAGTTTTGTGGAGGAAAATGCATCCCTTGAGGCATCTCAGGGATTTCATGATGATGATTTTCCTCATGCTCTTGGTGAGGTCCATGAGTGGGCTCTTTTGTTTGCTCCATCCTTTTCTTAGTGATGGGCTTGTCCTCTTCAACGAGGAGTCTTGGCCACAACTTCATAGAAGTGGTCTTGATGGACCTTTGAGATGAATCTCTCCATCTCCCATGACTCGAAGGTGGAAGCTTTTGCCTTCCCTTTCCTCTTTCTAGAGGTTTCTCTGGCCTTTGGTGCCATAAATGGTTATGGAAAAATAAAAAGCAACGCTTTTACCACACCAAACTTAGAAGGTTTGCTCGTCCTCGAGCAAAAGAAGAAAGAAAAGAGGAGAAGAAGAAGAAATGGAGGAGATGGAAGGTAGTGAAGGTTTCGGCCAAGGTGGGTGGAGTAGTGTGTAGGAAGTGTGAAAATGAAGGAGTGAAGATGGGTTTATATAGGGGTGGAGAGAGGGTTGGGTTGTGGCCATGTATGGGTGGGTTTGGGACGGAAAGTGGTTTGGTGAAGGGAGAGAGTGAGTTGAGGTTAGTGGGGATCCTGTAGGGTCTACAGATCCTGAGGTGTCAAGGATTTCTCATCCCTGCACCTGTTAGGCGTGTAAAACGCCCATTACTGCCAATCCTGGCATTAAATGCCAGGTTGCTGCCCATTTCTGGCATTTAACGCCAGCTTCTTGCCCTTTTCTGGCATTAAACGCCAGCTCTGTGCCCATTTCTGGCGTTTAAACGCCAGTAAGTTTCTCTTCCAGGGTGTGCTATTTTTAATGCTATTTTTCATTCTGTTTTTGCTTTTTCAGTTGTTTTTGTGACTCCACATGATCATCAACCTACAGAAAACATAAAATAACAATAGAAAATAAATAGATATAATAAAATTGGGTTGCCTCCCAACAAACGCTTCTTTATTGTCTTTAGCTGGACCTTGACTGAGTTTTATTCTAGTCTCAGTTTTGAGCATTCTTGCTCAAAATTGCTTTCAAGATAATGTTTGATTCTCTGTCCATTAACAATGAACTTTTTGTCAGAATCAATATCCTGAAGCTCAATATATCCATATGGTGACACTCCTGTGATCACATATGGTCCCCTCCACCGGGATTTTAATTTCCCGGGGAATAATCTAAGCCTAGAGTTGAACAGCAGAACCTTTTGTCCTGGCTCAAAGACTCTGGATGACAATTTCTTGTCATGCCACTTTTTTGCTTTTTCCTTATAAATTTTTGCATTTTCAAAAGCATTGAGTCTGAACTCCTCTAACTCATTTAGCTGGAGCAATCTTTTCTCACCAGCTAACTTAGCATCCATGTTTAGGAATCTGGTTTCCCAGTAGGCTTTATGTTCCAGTTCCACGGGCAGATGACAGGCCTTGCCATACACAAGCTAGTATGGAGAGGTTCCTATAGGAGTCTTGAATGCTGTTCTGTATGCCCACAGAGCATCATCCAAGCTCTTTGCCCAATTGATGACAAGTCATCTTAGCCTAGTTTCACTAGCCTTTTTCTTTTATTTTCAATTGAATTATGCACTTTCTTGAGCCACAAGCAAGCCAATTGGGTAGATTTTCATGTTTCCTTTGATTTAATCAACCATAGATGAATTAATGCAATTTCATGAGGATTTATGCTATAATTGCCACATATTATGAAAGAATGACAAACTCATGATTTTGAGCATAGCTTTGATGTGTTTGGTTGATTGATGATAGGTGAAGAAAGCTTGGAGAAAGGTTGAAGCAAGAAGGAATGGCTAGGAGCAAGAGAGAACAAAAAGTTTGAGCAAAAGTTTGCCTCAAACTTTAGCTCAAACTTTTGGATAAGTGAAAACACTCCAGGGAACAAAAAGCTTGAGCAAAAGTTTGCCTCAAACTTTAGCTCAAACTTTTGGGAGAAAAGCTTGAGCCAACGTTTGCCTCAAACTTTTTGGCAAACGTTGGCATCACAAATCAACACCCTGGAGAGAAAAAGTTTGCGCCAATGTTTGCCTCAAACTTTCTGGCAAACGTTGGCGCCATGAGTGTGCATAAGGGGGCCAACGTTTGAGCAAAAGTTTGACCCCAAACTTTAGCTCAAACGTTGGTAGCAGCAAGAATGGGGTTGCTGATGTAAAAAGTTTGAGTAAAAGTTTGCCTCAAACTTTTACTCAAACTTTTACTCAAGCTTTTATAATTCCCAACCCGGTTCACTTCGGTTCTCTCTCCAACTCCAAGAGCAATCAACCAAGGCCTCTATCAACCCAATTCCATCAAGAGCAAAGGCCCAATTCAAGGCTTGAAGACCATTTGAAGAAAGTGTATAAATAGATTAGGATTTAAGTTTCTAAGGAGCTTTTCTTTTCGGTTTTGATTTGGTAGTTTGTAGAGAGCTCACTTTTACATTTTGGATTGTTGTTTGAATTCAAGAGAATTTGGAGGAGAATTGATCTCTCTTCTTCCTTGTTCTTGCTTGAATACTCTTTACTTTTCTTGCTTCGGATCTTGGGTGGAGAATTGAAGAAATTCAGTTTCAATCTCACCTTGGAATCTTGTTTAATTTTCCGCATCATTGAATTTTAGTTTCTGTTAATTGCTTCTTCTTCTACTTTCTCTGCAATTTACATTTCCTTTACAATTGCTCTTGTTGGATCTAGGAAGGCAATGAGGTCTAGACTCGGTTATCTAGTCTCTTGAGTCCTGAGATCTGGATTCCCATTTTCGAATTCTCTGTTTACTGCTTTTCAAGCTCTTTTATATTTCTGTTTTAGATCCGATTCAATCCAAGGCATCTTCTACTCTTCTGTGTGTTGAATTTTACACTTCCTTGTTTAATTTCTGCAAATCCAATTCCCAATTCCCTTTACAATTCAAGCCATTTACATTTCTTGCACTTTAAGATTCTGCAATTTACATTTCTTGCGTTCTAAGTTTCTGCTATTTAATTTCTTGCTCTTTAAGATTCAGCACTTTAAATTTCAGTTCTCTTTAATTTCATGCGAATTACCCATTCCCTTTATTTTCCATGCAATTTAAATTCTGCAAATCACAATTCTCTCAACCAAATCTTGATTCGCTTGACTAAATCAACCACTAAACTAAAATTTCTCAATCCTTCAATCCCTGTGGGATCGACCTCACTCCCGTGAGTTATTATTACTTGATGCGACCCGGTGCACTTGCCGGTGAGTTTTGTGTCGGATCGTTTTCCGCACATCAAGTTTTTAGTGCCGTTGCCGGGGATTGATTAGATCGACAATGATTTAGTGATGGTGGTGGTCACTTTTGCAACAAACAGATGGATAAACTCCTCCACAAATATGGAGTAATCCATAAAGTAGCCACACCTTACCACCCTCAGACTAATGGCCAGGCTGAACTCGCAAATAGGGAATTGAAGAAGATCCTAGAGAAAACAGTGGGAAGCACGAGAGAGGATTGGGCTAGGAAGTTAGAAGATGCCTTATGGGCATATAGGACAGCTTACAAAACCCCTATTGGCAAGTCACCCTTTCAGTTATTATATGGCAAATCCTGTCACCTCCCTGTAGAGCTGGAACACAGAGCTTTTTGGGCCACTAAACTCCTCAACCTTGAATCCCAAGCTGCAGGAGAGAAAAGGTTGTTGCAACTAAATGAGTTAGATAAATTCAGGCTAGAAGCCTATGAGAGTGCTAAGATATACAAGGAAAGAGCTAAGAGGTGGCATGATAAGAAGATCACAAAGAAGGAGTTCAAGCCAGGACAACAAGTGCTCCTGTATAACTCAAGGCTTAAGATCTTCCCTGACAAACTTAAGTCTAAGTGGACTGGTCCGTACTTGGTGACAAAGGTTTTTCCTTATGGGAGTATTGAATTGCTAGATGAAGCAACAAAGAGTCAATTTACAGCAAACGGTCACAGAGCAAAGCTGTACTTGGGAGGACAATGGGATAAGGAAAAAGAGGTTTAGAACCTACAACCTTCTTGAAAAGAATTGAAGAATGTCAAGCTAATAACAATAAAGAAGCGCTTGTTGGGAGGCAACCCAACCTGAGGTAGTTTTCTTTTCATAGCCTTTTCAATAAAAATGTTGAATAATTGGTATGCATTGCAAGGAGCTAAGTTTGGTGTTGCACACCAAAATAATTTAAGGGAGAATGAAGGATTCTAAGTTTGGTGTTCCACCAAAACCTCATTTAAAAGCACATTCTCACCTCCTGCACAATACTAGCTCTAAGCAATCAAACAGGTTATTCACTTACTTAACTGATTTCTAGTTTTAATTCCATAACCTTTAGTAAGGAAACAAGATTTTACATATAGTCAACCTGTTGCATCAGAGGAAGTGGCAAGGAATTAAGTTTGGTGTTCCCACACCAAATCAAACCCAAAAGCCACACTCAATTCATGCATACTAACCAGTCACCTAAGGGCTTGAGAAGCAAGCAACTTTTGAGAATTGTGCAGGGAACTCACTACCATTTGAAGACACTATGCATCATAACTCAAAAGGGTACAACAGAAGGAAGGACAAAGGAACTGCAAACCAATAGGTTGTATCTACACTTAACTCTTACTGTTGAAAAATGCTTTAACTTGTGTCTTGCTAAAGTGTTCATCTAGTACAAGTAGAATCACTCTTAAAATAAGTAAGCTAGCCTATGTGTGTGCTTGTGTGTTTACTTTCACTGAACAAAAAGCATGCTTTGTCCCCTGCATCTTTAATTCAATAAAAGAAATGTTTGAATGTGAAGTGAGATAGTTCTCTGTTAGATAGAAGTATAATAAAAGTAAGTGGTGGTATGAATGTGTGATTGCATAATAGCTCACTTTTAATGAATAAGAGAACTAGGATGTCTCCTCTTAAGTAGAAAGTGGCCTACTGTCTATGAATCTCAATCAAATAAAAATCCTTGGTTAAAAAGAAAAACAAAAAAAAGAGAGAAAAGAAAAAGCCAAAAATGGCAACAAAACAAAAGAAAAACAAAAAGAAACAAAGCTAGACACCAATAGCTTGAACCTTAGAATATATGCCTGTGGTGTCTTTGTACTAGGATCTGCTTAGATTATTAAGCTCTTTGGAGTGCATCAACACTTGGTGACTTGGGTTAACTAACTCGGGATCATCAGCTGAAAGTCCACTATCAAGAGCAACCTAACTACAAGGCATTTAGTAACCCAAAGAGGTGCTGGGCATCAATGTTTTAAGAAGGAATGTGAGCCAAGTGTCTATAGTGAATAATGTGTCAAGTATAAAGAAATCAATGAACTTATTACACATGACACTCAAATAAATCTTATGAACAAAATAATAGCCAAGAATAAAGGAATAATGAGAAGTCATAGCAGTGTGTTGCTTGATGCTTGAAGAAGACTTTCTAGGCCTAAGAGTCAATAAGAAGTGAGTGTTTACATATCCACATAAAACCCCATGAACTACCAATAATACTCTGCTAGCATGAACATCATCTTCTATTTCATTCTTTCTTCTCAATAATTCATTCCTTGCTTGGGGACAAGCAAGCTTTAAGTTTGGTGTTGTGATGACAAGTCATCTTAGCCTAGTTTCACTAGCCTTTTTCTTTTGTTTTCAATTGAATTATGGACTTTCTTGAGGCACAAGCAAGCCAATTGGGTAGATTTTCATGTTTCCTTTGATTTAATCAACCATAGATGAATTAATGCAATTTCATGAGGATTTATGCTATAATTGCCACATATTATGAAAGAATGACAAACTCATGATTTTGAGCATAGCTTTGATGTGTTTGGTTGATTGATGATAGGTGAAGAAAGCTTGGAGAAAGGTTGAAGCAAGAAGGAATGGCTAGGAGCAAGAGAGAACAAAAAGTTTGAGCAAAAGTTTGCCTCAAACTTTAGCTCAAACTTTCGGATAAGTGAAAACACTCCAGGGAACAAAAAGCTTGAGCAAAAGTTTGCCTCAAACTTTAGCTCAAACTTTTGGGAGAAAAGCTTGAGCCAACGTTTGCCTCAAACTTTTTGGCAAACGTTGGCATCACAAATCAACACCCTGGAGAGAAAAAGTTTGCGCCAACGTTTGCCTCAAACTTTTTGGCAAACGTTGGCGCCATCAGCAACACACCCTGGAGACAAAAAGTTTGCGCCAACGTTTGCCTCAAACTTTCTGGCAAACGTTGGCGCCATGAGTGTGCATAAGGGGGCCAACGTTTGAGCAAAAGTTTGACCCCAAACTTTAGCTCAAACGTTGGTAGCAGCAAGAATGGGGTTGCTGATGTAAAAAGTTTGAGTAAAAGTTTGCCTCAAACTTTTACTCAAACTTTTACTCAAGCTTTTATAATTCCCAACCCGGTTCACTTCGGTTCTCTCTCCAACTCCAAGAGCAATCAACCAAGGCCTCTATCAACCCAATTCCATCAAGAGCAAAGGCCCAATTCAAGGCTTGAAGACCATTTGAAGAAAGTGTATAAATAGATTAGGATTTAAGTTTCTAAGGAGCTTTTCTTTTCGGTTTTGATTTGGTAGTTTGTAGAGAGCTCACTTTTACATTTTGGATTGTTGTTTGAATTCAAGAGAATTTGGAGGAGAATTGATCTCTCTTCTTCCTTGTTCTTGCTTGAATACTCTTTACTTTTCTTGCTTCAGATCTTGGGTGGAGAATTGAAGAAATTCTGTTTCAATCTCACCTTGGAATCTTGTTTAATTTTCCGCATCATTGAATTTCAGTTTCTGTTAATTGCTTCTTCTTCTACTTTCTCTGCAATTTACATTTCCTTTGCAATTGCTCTTGTTGGATCTAGGAAGGCATTGAGGTCTAGACTCGGTTATCTAGTCTCTTGAGTCCTGAGATCTGGATTCCCATTTTCAAATTCTCTGTTTACTACTTTTCAAGCTCTTTTATATTTCTGTTTTAGATCCGATTCAATCCAAGGCATCTTCTACTCTTCTGTGTGTTGAATTTTACTCTTCCTTGTTTAATTTCTGCAAATCCAATTCCCAATTCCCTTTACAATTCAAGCCATTTACATTTCTTGCACTTTAAGATTCTGCAATTTACATTTCTTGCGTTCTAAGTTTCTGCTATTTAATTTCTTGCTCTTTAAGATTCAGCACTTTAAATTTCAGTTCTCTTTAATTTCATGCGAATTACCCATTCCCTTTATTTTCCATGCAATTTAAATTCTGCAAATCACAATTCTCTCAACCAAATCTTGATTCGCTTGACTAAATCAACCACTAAACTAAAATTGCTCAATCCTTCAATCCCTGTGGGATCGACCTCACTCCCGTGAGTTATTATTACTTGATGCGACCCGGTGCACTTGCCGGTGAGTTTTGTGTCGGATCGTTTTCCGCACATCACCAATCCTTTCTATGGGTAATTACAGTCCATTCCAGGATTCTCTTTAATTCTCTGTTAGAGACTTCAGCCTGCCCATTTGTCTGTGGATGATATGGAGTTGCTACTTTGTGGCTAATTCCATATCGAACCATAGCAGAGTAAAGCTGTTTATTGCATAAATGGGTGCCCCCATCACTGATTAGTACTCTGGGAACACCGAATCTGCTGAAAATATGTTTCTGGAGGAACTTCAGCACAGTCTTGGTATCATTAGTGGGTGTGGCAATTGCTTCCACCCATTTAGATACGTAGTCTACTGCCACCAGAATGTAAGTGTTTGAGTATGATGGTGGGAAAGAACCCATGAAGTCAATACCCCATACATCAAACAACTTAATCTCTAAGATCCTTTGTTGAGGCATGGCATAACCATGAGGCAAGTTACCAGCTCTTTGGCAACTGTCACAGTTACGCACAAACTCTCGGGCATCTCTATAGAGAGTAGGCCAATAGAAGCCACATTGGAGGACTTTAGTGGCTGTTCGCTCACTTCCGAAATGTCCTCCATACTGTGATCCATGGCAATGTCACAGGATCTTCTGTGCCTCCTCTCTAGGGATGCATCTGCGGATCATTCCATTTGCGCATCTCTTAAAGAGATATGGTTCATCCCATAAGTAGTACTTTGCGTCAGAAATTAGTTTTTTCTTTTGCAACCTACTGTACTCCTGGGGTATGAACCTCACAGCTTTATAATTTGCAATGTCTGCAAACCATGGTGCTTCCTGAATGGCAAAAAGTTGCTCATCCGAAAAGTCTCAGAGATCTCAGTAGGAGGGAGGGACGCCCCTGCTACTGGTTCTATCCGGGACAGGTGATCAGCTACTTGGTTCTCTGTCCCTTTTCTGTCTCTTATTTCTATATCAAACTCTTGCAGAAGCAACACCCATCTTATGAGCCTGGGTTTTGAATCCTGCTTTGTGAGTAGATATTTAAGAGCAGCATGGTCAGTATACACAATCACTTTTGATCTTACTAAATAGGATCTAAACTTGTCAATGGCATAAACCACTACAAGTAACTCCTTTTCTGTGGTTGTGTAATTCTTCTGTGCGTCATTTAGAACATGACTGGTATAGTAAATGACGTGCAGAAGCTTGTTATGCCTTTGTCCCAACACTGCACCAATGGCATGGTCACTGGCATCACACACTAATTCGAATGGTAATGTCCAGTCAGGTGCAGAGATGACTGGTGCTGTGACCAGCTTGGCTTTCAGGGTCTCAAACGCCTGCAGACACTCTGTGTCAAACACAAATGGCATGTCAGCAGCTAGCAAGTTGCTTAGAGGTTTTGCAATTTTTGAAAAATCCTTTATGAACCTCCTATAGAATCCTGCATGCCCCAGAAAGCTTCTGATTGCCTTAACATTGGCAGGTGGTGGTAATTTCTCAATTACCTCTACCTTGGCTTGATCCACCTCTATTCCCTTGCTTGAAATTTTGTGCCCAAGGACAATTCCTTCAGTCACCATAAAGTGATATTTTTCCCAGTTTAAGACTAAGTTAGTCTCTTGGCACCTTTTCAAGACAAGTGCTAGATGATCAAGACAGGAGCTGAATGAGTCTCCAAATACTGAGAAGTCATCCATGAAGACTTCCAGAAACTTCTCTACCATATCAAAGAAGATAGAGAGCATGCACCTCTGAAAGGTTGCAGGTGCATTGCACAGACCAAAAGGCATTCTTCTGTAAGCAAATACTCCAGATGGACATGTGAATGCTGTTTTCTCTTGGTCTTGAGGATCCACTGTAATTTGGTTGTAGCCTGAATAGCCATCCAAAAAGCAGTAATATTCATGGCCTGCTAGTCTCTCTAGCATCTGTTCTATGAATGGTAAAGAAAAATGATCCTTTCTGGTGGCTGTATTGAGCCTTCTGTAGTCAATACACATACGCCATCCTGTAACTGTTCTTGTGGGAACCAGTTCATTCTTTTCATTATGAACCACTATCATGCCTCCCTTCTTAGGGAAAACTTGGACAGGGCTCACCCAGGGGCTATCAGAAATAGGATAAATAATCCCAGCCTCTAGTAACTTAGTGACCTCTTTCTGCACCACTTCCTTCATGGCTGGATTTAGCCGCCTCTGTGGTTGAACCACTGGCTTGGCATCATCCTCCAATAGGATTTTGTGTATGCATCTTGCTGGGCTAATGCCCTTAAGGTCACTTATGGACCACCCAAGAGCTGTCTTGTGTGTCCTTAGCACTTGAATTAGTGCTTTCTCTTCCTGTGGATTTAAAGCAGAGCTTATGATCACTGGAAAAGTGTCACCCTCTCCCAAAAATGCATATTTCAAGGATGGTGGTAGTGGTTTGAGCTCTGGTTTAGGAGGTTTCTCCTCTTCCTGAGGGATTTTTAGAGGTTCTTTCATTTTCTCTGGTTCCTCCAAATTAGGCTGAACATCTTTAAAGATGTCTTCTAGCTCTGATTCAAGACTCTCAGTCATATTGATCTCTTCCACCAAAGAGTCAATAATATCAGTACTCATGTAGTCATTTGCTGTGTCTGGATGCTGCATAGCTTTGACAGCATTTAACTTGAACTCATCCTCATTGACTCTCAGGGTCACTTCCCCTTTTTGTACATCAATAAGAGTTCGTCCAGTTGCTAGGAAGGGTCTTCCTAGAATGAGAGTTGCACTCTTGTGCTCCTCCATTTCCAGCACTACAAAGTCAGTGGGAAAGGCAAATGGCCCAACCTTGACAATCATGTCCTCAATGATGCCTGATGGATATTTAATGGAGCCATCAGCAAGTTGAAGACATATCCGGGTTGGTTTGACTTCTTCAGTCAACCCAAGCTTTCTGATAGTGGATGCAGGTATTAAGTTGATACTTGCTCCAAGGTCACATAGAGCTGTCTTGGTGCAAGCACCCTCTAATGTGCATGGTATCATAAAGCTTCCTGGATCTTGAAGCTTTTCTGGTAAGCTTTTTAGAATGACTGCACTGCATTCTTCAGTGAGAAACACTCTTTCGGTTTCTCTCCAATCCTTCTTATGACTTAAGATCTCTTTCATGAACTTAGCATAAGAGGATATTTGCTCAAGTGCCTCTGCAAATGGGATCTTTATTTCAAGAGTCCTGAGATAGTCTGCAAAGCGGGTAAATTGTTTATCCTGTTTCACTTGGCGGAGCTTCTGAGGATAAGGCATATTGGCTTTATATTCTTCAACCTTAGTTGCTGCAGGTTTATTCCCTACAGAAGTGGTTGGAGAAGCCTTCTTAGAGGGGTTACTATCAGCACTTGCAGGTGTCTGATTCCTCATAGGCGTTTGAACGCCAGGATTGGGTGCTGGATGGGCGTTTAACGCCAGCTTCCCACCCTTTTCTGGCGTTTGAATGCCAGAGTTATTCCTCTCTGGGCTCTTGATGTCCTCAGAGGGATCTTGGGTAGTGGTTTGGTCATCCTCTGTCATTTGTTCCTTTCTTGACTTTTTGCTATTTTGAGCTGAGTTATTCAATGTCTTCCCGCTCCTTAGTTGGACAGCTTGGCATTCTTCTGTTATCTGTTTAGATAGCTGCTGTCTTGTCTGATTCAATTGTGCTTCTATATTCTTTTTAGCATTTTTAGTGTCTTGGAGCATCTCTTTGAATTCTGCTAATTATTTTGTCATAAGGAGTAATTGCTGATTAAGTTCAATAATCTGTTCTTGAGGATTGGGATCAGTAGTTACTGCCATAGCCTCTTCTTTTATGGAGGATTCACTGTTTGAGTACAGATGTTGATTTCTAGCAACTGTGTCTATGAGCTCTTGAGCTTCTTCAATTGTTTTTCTCATGTGTATAGATCCACTAGCTGAGTGGTCTAGGGACATCTGAGATTTTTCTGTAAGTCCATAGTAGAAGATGTCTAACTTTACCCACTCTGAAAACATTTCAGAAGGGCATTTTCTCAGCATCCCTCTGTACCTCTCCCAGGCGTTATAAAGGGATTCATGATCCTCTTGTTTAAAGCCTTGGATGTCCAGCCTTAGCTGTGTCATCCTTTTTGGAGGGTAAAATTGATTCAAGAATTTGTCTGATAACTGTCTCCATGTTTTTATGCTTGCTGTGGGTTGGTTATTTAACCACCTCTTAGCTTGATCTTTTACAGCAAATGAAAACAGTAATAATCTGTAGACATCCCGATCCACTTCTTTATCACGTACTATGTCAGCAATTTGTAAGAACTATGCCAGAAACTCAGTAGGTTCTTCCTATGGAAGACCGGAATACTGGCAATTTTGCTGCACCATGATAATAAGCTGAGGATTTAGCTCAAAGCTGCTTGCTTTGATGGGAGGTATACAGATGCTACTCCCATATGCAACTGTAATGGGTTAGCATATGACCCCAGAGTCCTTCTGGACTGTTCACTTCCACTTATGTCCATGATGGAGAAAAGGGAATTGATATGAATTTATTTTTTTTTAATTAAAAGTGACCGAAAATAATAAAATAAAATAAAAGGAAAATAAAATAAAATTTCGAAAACTAAAAGAAAATAAAATCAAAGCAAATTGAAAACTAAATGAATTAATTAGTTAGAAAGATTTTGGAATTTGTAATAAAAAAGATATGATTGAAAATTATTTTGAAAAAGATATGATTGCAATTTATTAAAAAAAAAGATATGATTGAAAGTTATTTTGAAAAAGATATGATTGAGAAGATATGATTGCAAATTAAAAAAAAAGATATGATTGAAGAAATTAAAAAGATTTGATTTTTGAAAAAGATTTGAAAAGATCAATTTTTGAAATTAGAATATTGACTTGACTAAAAAAAAGATATGATTTTGAAAATCTTTGACTAAATTAATGCAAAATTTTGAAATTTATGAGTAAAATAAGGAAAGGATATTTTTTTTATTTTTGAATTTTAATGCGGAAAGAGAAAAACAACAAAATGACACTAAACTTAGAAATTTTAGATCAAAACACAGAGAACAAACAAGAAACTTTGAATGTCAAGATGAACACCAAGAACACTTTGAAGATCAAGATGAATACCAAGAACAAATTTTTGAAAAATTTTTAAGTAAATAAAAGCACAAGAACACACCAAACTTAATATTTTTAGAAAATCAAACACAAATTTTTGAAAAAGTAAAGGAAAACACAAAGAAGACACCAAACTTAAAATTTTTAGAAAATCAAACATAAATTTTCGAAAATTTAAAGGAAAACACAAAGAAGACACCAAACTTAGAAATTTTTAAAGATCAAGAAAGAACTACGAACATGCAAATTCGAAAAAATTAAAAGAAAATAAAAGCATGCAATTGACACCAAACTTAAAATATGAAACTAAACTCAAATAAAAGACTCTAAACCAACAAAAATAAAATATTCCTAATCTAAGCAACAAGATAAACCGTCAGTTGTCCAAACTCGAACAATCCCCGGCAACGGCGCCAAAAACTTAGTGCACGAAATTACAATCACACTTTTGCAACTCCGCACAACTAACCAGCAAGTGCACTGGGTCATCCAAGTAATACCTTACGTGAGTAAGGGTCGATCCCACGGAGATTGTCAGCTTGAAGCAAGCTATGGTTATCTTGTTACTCTTAGTCAGGATATCAATAATTCTCAGATTTAATTGTAAAAAGTAAAAGAACATGAAATAAATACTTGTTATGCAGTAATGAAGAACAGGTTGAGGCTTTGGAGATGCTTTGTCTTCTGAATCTCTGCTTTCCTACTATCTTCTTCTTCATGCACGCAAGGCTCCTTCCATGGCAAGCTTTATGTTGGGCATCACCGTTGTCAATGGCTACTTCCCGTCCTCTCAGTGAAAACGTTCCAAATGCGCTGTCACCGCACGGCTAATCATCTGTCGGTTCTCAATCATGCTGGAATAGGATCCATTGATCCTTTTGCGTCTGTCACACGCCCAACAATCGCGAGTTTGAAGCTCGTCACAGCCATCCCTTTCCAGATCCTACTCAGAATACTACAGACAAGGTTTAGACATTCTGGATCTCAGGAATGGCCGCCAATAATTCTAGCTTATACCACGAAAACTCTGATCTGAATCATGAGGCTAAGAGATATGCATTCAATCTAAGGTAGAACGGAGGTGGTTTTCAGGCACGCGTTCATAGGTGAGAATGATGATGAGTGTCACGGATCATCACATTCATCAGGTTGAAGTGCGAATGAATATCTTAGAATAGAAGCAAGCGTGATAGAATGGAAAACAGTAGTAATTGCATTAATTCATGAAGAACAGCAGAGCTCCTCACCCCCAACAATGGGGTTTAGAGACTCATGCCGTAGAGAATACAATAAGAAACGTGTAAAGTGTCATGAGGTACAAGATGAATCACTAAAAGTAGTTTTTATAGTAAACTTGTGACCTAGGGTTACAGAAAATGAGTAAGCTAGGGTGTTTAGTGTTAAAATCCACTTTCGGGGCCCACTTGGTGTGTGCTTGGGCTGAGAATTGAAGCTTTCATGTGTAAAAACTTTTCTTGGAGTTAAACGCCAGCTTTTGTGCCAGTTTGGACGTTTAACTCCAATGTTTATGCCAGTTCCGGCGTTAAACGCCAGAATTCTTGAGCTGACTTGGAATGCCTGTTTGGGCCATCAAATCTCGAGCAAAGTATGGACTATTATATATTGCTGGAAAGCCCAGGATGTCTACATTCCAACGCAATTGAGAGCGCGCCAATTGGGCTTTTGTAGCTCCTGAAAATCCACTTTGAGTGCAGGGAGGTCAGAATCCAACAGCATCTGCAGTCCTTTTTCAGCCTCTGAATCAGATTTTTGCTCAGGTCCCTCATTTTCAGCCAGAAAATACCTGAAATCACAGAAAAATACACAAACTCATAGTAAAGTCCAGAAAAGTGAATTTTAAATAAAAACTAATAAAAATATAATAAAAACTAATTAAAATATACTAAAAATATACTAAAAACAATGCCAAAAAGCGTATAAATTATCCGCTCATCACTTAGCAACTATAGTCTCTGATCTAATTAAAACCACTCAAAGTTTCATGACTAAAACAAGGTCCTCCATTAGAAATTTGGAGGCACAACAAGTAGGTCAGCTGAGTAAGAAAGTTACTAAACTCTCTCCTAGTACTCTTCCAAGCAATACAGAAGAGAATCCAAAAGGAGAGTGCAAGGCCATCAACATACCCCACACGGCCGAACCTGGAGAGGAGGAAGAGGCAGTGATCTCCACTGAGGAAGACCTCAATGGACATCCACTGGCCTCCAAGGAGTTTCCTCATGAGGAACCATGGGAATCTGAGGCTCACACTGAGACCATAGAGATTCCATTGAATTTACTTATGCCATTCATGAGCTCTGATGAGTATTCTTCCTCTGAAGAGGATGAAGATGTTACTGAAGAGCAAGTTGCTAAGTACCTTGGAGTAATCATGAAGCTAAACGCCAAGTTATTTGGTAATGAGACTTGGGAGAATGAACCTCCATTGCTCACTAAAGAATTAGATGACTTGACTAGGCAGAGATTACCTCAAAAGAGACAAGATCCTGGGAAGTTCTCAATACCTTGTACTATAGGCACCATGACCTTTGAGAAGGCTCTGTGTGACCTAGGGTCAAGCATAAACCTCATGCCTCTCTCTATAATAGAGAAGCTAGGGATTATTGAGGTACAAGCTGCAAGAATCTCACTAGAGATGGCAGACAATTCAAGGAAACAAGCTTATGGACTTGTAGAGGATGTCTTGGTAAAGGTTGAAGACCACTACATCCTTACTGATTTCATAATCCTAGATACTGGGAAGTGTATGGATGAATCCATCATCCTTGGTAGACCCTTCCTAGCCACAGCAAAAGCTGTGATTGATGTAGACAGAGGAGAATTAGTCCTTCAAGTGAATGAGGACTCCCTTGTGTTAAAGGCTCAAGGATCTCCCTCTGTAACCATGGAGAAGAAGCATGAAAAGCTTCTCTCAATACAGAGTCAAACAAAATCCCCACATTCAAACTCTAAGTTTGGTGTTGGGAGGCCACAGCCAAACTCTAAGTTTGGTGTTGAGAGGCCATCATCAAGCTCTAAACATCTGTGAGGCTCCATGAGAGCCCACTGTCAAGCTATTGACATTAAAGAAGCCCTTGTTGGGAGGCAACCCAATCTTTAATTATCTATGTTAAATTTCTATTTTCTTTTGTTATTTTATGTTTTCTGTAGGTTGATGATCATGTGAAGTCACAAAAACAATTGAAAAAGCAAAAATAGAAGGAAAAACAGTATTAAAAATAGAACACCCTGGAGGAGAAACTTGCTAGCGTTTAAACACCAATAAGAGTAGCAGAATGGGCGTTAAACGCCCAGTCTGGCACTATTCTGGGCGTTTAAAGCCAGAAATGGGCACCAGACTGGCGTTTAACGCCAGGAATGGGCAAGAAGCTGGCGTTAAACGCCAGAAATGGGCAGCAGCCTGGCGTTTAACGCCAGGATTGGAAGAAAGGGGCATTTTGGCACGCCACTTGGTACAGGGATGAGATATCCTTGACACCTCAGGATCTGTGGACCCTACAGGATCCCCACCTACCTCATCTCTCTCTCTCTTCTTCACCCATTCACCAATCACCTCAATACCTCTTCTCCAAAAACCCCTCACCTATCAAATCCCACCATTCTCTTCACCATTCACATCCATCCTTCATAAAACCCCACCTACCTCACCATTCAAATTCAAACCACTTTCCCACCCAAACCCACCCATAATGGCCGAACCATACCCCCCTCTCCACTCCTATATAAACCCATCCTCACTCCTTCATTTTCACACAACATACACACTACTTCTCCCCTTTGGCCGAAATACTAAGCCCTCTCCATCTCCTCTATTTCTTCTTCTTCTACTCTCTTCTTTCTTCTTTTGCTCAAGGACGAGCAAACCTTCTAAGTTTGGTGTGGTAAAAGTATTGCTTTTTGTTTTTCATAACCATTTATGGCACCTAAGGCCGGAGAAACCTCTAGAAAGAGGAAAGGGAAGGCAAAAGCTTTCACCTCCGAGTCATGGGAGATTGAGAGATTCATCTCAAGGGTGCACCAAGACCACTTCTATGAAGTTGTGGCCAAGAAGAAGATGATCCCCGAGGTCCCTTTCAAACTCAAAAAGGGTGAATATCCGGAGATCCGACATGGGATGCGAAGAAGAGGTTGGGAAGTTCTCACCAACCCCATTCAACAAGTCAGAATCTTAATGGTTCAAGAGTTCTATGCCAATGCATGGATCACCAAGAACCATGATCAAAGTGTGAACCCAGACTGATAAACCCATATTTTATGATATATTTTGTGCTTAGTTTGAGTGATTTATTCAATCCTTCACCCACTTATTCATATTAATTGCATGGTTTTACTTTCCCTTCCTCATTATGTGATGTATGTAAAAAAACATGTTTCCTATGCTCTAAAATTAATTATTTTAATTACCTTTATTTCCATTCGATGCCGTGATTAGTGTGTTGAGTAGTTTCAGATCTTCTAAGGCAGGAATGACTTAAAGGATGGAAAGGAAACATACAAAAATGGAAGGAAAGCATAAAACGGAGTTTTTGGAGAAACTGGCATCCACGCGATCGCATGGGCGACACGGACGCATGCCAAGCGCGAAGAAGCAGCGACGCAGCCGCTTGACTGATGCGACCGCGCGCCTTAAGTAGAACACATATGACGCGGTCGCATGACTGACGCGACCGCGTGACAAGAAAAACTCCGAATGACGCGACCGCGTGACCCACGCAGACACGTGACAGAGGCCACGCACCAGAAATTGCAGAAAACGCTCATAGCGAATTCTGAAGCCCTTTTTGGCCCAAATCCAAGTCCAGAAGACATAGACCAGAGGTTTTGAAGTGGGAGAATGCATCCATTCAAGGGGAGTCTCCACTTTAGTTAGTTTTCATGATTTAGATTTAGTTTTGAGAGGGAGATTCTCTCCTCTCTCTTAGGATTAGGATTTAGGATTTCTCTTAGTTTTAGGAGTGACTCTCGATCCCAGGTTCAATGTTCTTTTATTTTAAGCTTCCCTTTCACTTTTTTATTCATTCCATTACTTTGGTTGATTATTTGATGTTGCAATTTAATTTATGAATTCTTCCATGTTACAGATTATTATTTTGAATTAATATTATTTGAGGTATTTCAGTTTAATATTGCTTTCTTTTATTTACATTATTGTTATTCCCATCTGAAGACATTTTTATTCCAGTAAATTTATTTTTCTCCTTTTTGGTCTTGGTTAGGAAATCAGTAACTCAGGAGTTATCAAACTCAAACATGATTGATAATTGTTATCTTGATTAATTAAATGAACTTCAATAATCCCAATCTTTTCTTAGGAGATAAATAGGATTCGAAGATCAAACCAATTAACCACTTGACCTTCCTTTATCTTAGTAAAGGTTAACAAAGTAGAATTAAGATTAAATTCTCATTATCATTGATAAGGAAAACTAGGATAGGACCTCTAATTTCTCATACCTTGCCAAAAGTTATTTACAGTCATATATTTATTTTACTTGCCATTTAAATTACCTGTTCTTCATTTACTTTAATTGTTGATTAAACCATTCTCTTCTCATTCTCAAAACCCCAATTTATAATCTCCATAACCAATAATAAGAACATACCTCCCTGCAGTTCCTTGAGAAGACGACCCGAGGTTTGAATACTTCGGTTATCAATTTATTTAGGGGTTTGTTACTTGTGACAACCAAACGTTTGTACGAAGGGATTTCTGTTGGTTTAGAGACTATATCTACAACGCGACTGTTTTTATAAAATTCTTTACTGGCAAAAATCCTAACGTCAAAATGGCGCCGTTGCTGGGGAACTGCAATCGTGTGCCTTATTATTGGTTATTGTAAATATTTTATCTTTTACTTGTTTATTTGTCTCTATTCTCCCCTCTTTATTTCTTTTTAGCTACTATGAATTCTCACCCCTTTCGCTTTGAGTTTGGTTCTAATGTTATCGAAAGGAATGGAAGTTATAACAGGAACATGCATCAAGGTCAGAGCAATCAAAGATGGATGGAGCCAAGAGGATCTGATCAACCCTTCAGGCAACAACACCCTCCAAGATATCATGGACAAAAACCATTCTACAATGCATACCAAGCAAATAGACATGGTGGACAACCTTGTAATTACCAACAAGCCCCACCCTGTGCTTATAGACCATTCTCTCAACGTAACTTCGAACTACCACACTCACAAGCTCCTTTTCACCATTCACCACCGTATGATCCTTATTTACCCCAGTTCCAATCCAATTACTCCCAAACACCATCACTTCCCCCTGTGCCATATCCAAATCTATCACCCCGAGAATCAGAGGTTCGCCTCAAGGAAACAGTAAATCGACTTCAAACAACCCTTCATCAACTGGAGTAAGCAGTAAGTCAATTATCTTCTAGACGTTTGAACATTCAAGGACCTCCCACAGCCCCATGTGGACAATCTAATGAAGAGCGTAGTATGAAGGAGATATTAGAAACTCCAGTGGACAAGATAGAGTATGGCTTCGTACTGGAACAAGTAGAGGAAGCTGTTATTATTGAAGAAGAAGAGTTGGTTGAAGACTTAGGAGATGCTGAACCTCCATGGGAATCCAAAGTTGTGGATCATTCTGTCAAGGATGTTACAATTGATGCTAAAGAGGATTGTGCGCAATCCCCCGAGCAAGTCTTTCATGAAGAACTAGACAGAATAACCCAAGAAGCAAATTTTCTTGATGATGATAGTCACAAGTCAAGTTCTCCTAGTTATGAACTTGCATCCGCAAGTGAATTCCCTGAGATCGAATAATCTTCTCCAAGTGAATACGAAGATGATACGGAGGTAGATTTCTCTCAACCTCCAGTCTATGACTTAAGTGATGAGGAAGACATAGATGGCTTTAATAAGGACATGGATACATTTGAAGAATCTTGCAAAGAAGTGGAGAATTTCACAGAAGAACACAAGGTAGTAGAACTCATAGAACCACTGGAACCACCTATCCCAAGGCCATTACCACCCAATACAAGTTTTAAGTGGGTACAATCCTTAACCTTTAACTGTATTTTTCCACTTGAATATGGTTTGCTTGAAACAGATGGCCAGCTTAGAGCTCTCTGCGGCTATAAGAGTAAAAGGGAAATGGCTCATACTCAGAGCTGATGCACGAGGTTTAATAAGGTTCCACGCTTCGACTCGAAGTACACGGATTGGCATCATGATCAATCGGATGGATCTTAGAAAACATTTGGTTATCCTGGTGAGAATCTAATTTCTAAACCGCCCAGATGGAAAAGTATGGATCAAGACGAAGGCAGATTTAAAAGCAAAGTTTGGGATCCTGGAATCTATGCTGACAATTGATGAGCGGATAATTTATACGCTTTTTGGCATTGTTTTTACTTAGTTTTTAGTATGATTTAGTTGGTTTTTAGTATATTTTTATTAGTTTTTAATTAAAAATTACATTTCTGGAATTTACTATGAGTTTGTGTTTTTTTTGTAATTTCAGGTATTTTCTGGCTGAAATTGAGGAAGCTGAGCAAAAATCTGATTCAGGCTGAAAAAGGACTGCTGATGCTGTTGGATTCTGACCTCCCTGAACTCAAAGTGGATTTTCTGGAGCTACAGAACTCCAAATGGCGCGCTCTCAATTGCGTTGGAAAGTAGACATCCAGGGCTTTCCAGTAATATATAATAGTTCATACTTTGCTCAAGGATAGACGACGTAAACTGGCGTTCAATGCCAGTTCCATGTTGCAGTCTGGCGTCCAGCGCCAGAAACAAGTTACAAGTTGGAGTTCAACGCCAGAAACAGGTTACAACCTGGCGTTGAACGCCCAAAACAGCCCAGGCACGTGAGAAGCTTAAGTCTCAGCCCCAGCACACACCAAGTGGGCCCCAGAAGTGGATTTTTACACTGTCTATCATAGTTTACTCATTTTCTGTAAACCTAGGTTACTAGTTTAGTATTTAAACAACTTTTAGAGATTTATTTGGTACCTCATGACATTTTTAGATCTGAACTTTGTACTCTTTGACGGCATGAGTCTCTAAACTCCATTGTTGGGGGTGAGGAGCTCTGCAGCGTCTTGATGAATTAATGCAATTATCTCTGTTTTCCATTCAAACACGCTTGTTCCTATCTAAGATGTTCATTCGCGCTTCACTATGAAGAAGGTGATGATCCGTGACACTCATCACCTTCCTCAATCCATGAACATGTGCCTGACAACCACCTCCATTCTACATCAGATTGAATGAGTATCTCTTAGATTTCTTAATCAGAATCTTCGTGGTATAAGCTAGAATTGATGGCGGCATTCATGAGAATCTGGAAAGTCTAAACCTTGTCTGTGGTATTCCGAGTAGGATTCAAGGATTGAATGGATGTGACGAGCTTCAAACTCGCGATTGTTGGGCGTAGTGACAGACGCAAAAGAATCAAGGGATTCTATTCCGACATGATCGAGAACCAACAGATGATTAGCCGTGCTGTGACAGAGCATTTGGACCATTTTCACTGAGAGGACGGGAAGTAGCCATTGACAACGGTGACACCTTACATACAGCTTGCCATGGAAGGAGCCTTGCGTGTGTGAAGAGGAGTACAAGAGAAAAACTGAAATAAAGAAGACAAAGCATCTCCAAAACCCCAACATATTCTCCATCATTGCACAATAAGTATTTATATTTATGCCCTTTGACTCTTTACAATTGAAGTTGAAAAACACTGTTGTTGGCATCCTGACTAAGAATAATAAGATAACCATAGCTTGCTTCAAACCAACAATCTCTGTGGGATTCGACCCTTACTCACGTAAGGTATTACTTGGACGACCCAGTGCACTTGCTGGTTAGTGGTACTAGTTGTGAAAAGTGTGATTCACAATTCGTGCACCAACAATCATCACCCCGGGTGCCTGACAATCTGTTTGAAGCTGCTCAGAAGCTTCACATGCCTAGTTTGGGACCCCGGAGGCTATTGGCATTCCAAGCATTGGTGGAGATTTCTGGATGAATTTAAGCATAAGCCGCCATAACAGGAAGCTCATCCAATGTCCAACTTAAGGACTTTAACTAAAAGTGCTAGGTGGGAGACAACCCACCATGGTATGATCGTTCCTTTTTCAATTTTTATTTAGTTTTATTTGTTTTTAAGTTTTATTTTATTTTATTATATTGAACCTGGAGTATTGCATCTCATTCATATTAATCATTGTATTCTGCATACTACATAATTGCATACCTGCAAAAAAAAGGGTGCGCGACGCGACCGCATCATTCATGCGATCACGTCAATTTGCGAAAAACATTACCCACGCGACCACGTCATTCACGCGGCCGCGTGCCCTGGAGATTGGCGTAAAGATCCAACGTCCAAAAAGTTAGGCTGGAATCGTGCGGCCATTGTGCGTTTCGCACAAATGACCCACGCGATCGCGTCACTTGCACAACACACATCCCACGCGATAGCGTGAGCGACGCGATCGCGTCGCATGGATTGCACAAACACCCCAAAGGAGACAGAGAGTTGTGCTAAAATGACGCTGGAACTGTGCGTTTCGAACAATTTCCAGCGACGCAATCGCATGCCTCAGGCGATCGCGTCATTTACTCTTTTTGCCTTCCACGCGATCGCGTCACTCACGCAATCGTGTCGACCCCATTTTACCCAGCCACGCGACCGCGTGCCCCACGCGATCGCGTGGATTCAAATTTATAACCCCCCAGTCACGCGAACCCTATCAGTCGCGCCCCCCCTCCCAAACCCCTCTCCCCCCTCTCTTCTTCTCCAATAACACCACCACCACCCAGCCACCACCACACCACCACCACGCCACCGCCAGACTCCAGCTACCCACCCTTCCAGTGATGACACCCTTTAACACCCTGCTTGAGT
Source organism: Arachis hypogaea (assembly GCF_003086295.3). NCBI lineage: Eukaryota > Viridiplantae > Streptophyta > Magnoliopsida > Fabales > Fabaceae > Arachis > Arachis hypogaea. The sequence continues at coordinate 118,749,711 of NC_092046.1, read as the reverse complement.
GAGCATCGGGGACGATGCTACATTTTAAGTGTGGGGAGGTCGCCATCTCTGGCGTTCTTTTTTGGTAAACCACTACATACTCTTTTTATTTATTTTGCTACTTTTCTGTATTTTTCTCTTTATTTTTATTTTTATTTTCTCAGTACTTATATATTGCTATTTTTATGTATTTTCACTCTATTTTCTATATTTTGTATTTTAGTTCATATTTTAGCCATTTAGTTTTAGTTGCAATTCTAACTTATTAGTTATAGAAATTGTGGATTAATTAGTATAGTTTATCCTTTTTAGCATAAGATAGTTTAGTTTAAATTGAAAAATATAAAAAGGAAGTAAACTAGGGACTTGAACATAATAGAAACAATCCACACAACTTGTATATATAGCATTACATGTTAGTTAGTTAACAACATTTCATCAAAGAGAAACACTAGAACTTTAAAGCCATTCAATATAAATTTTACATTGAGAATAATGGGAATTTTTAACTAAACCTGCATGACATACATAAGTGATAAATGATTTTTGAGCTAGAGAATACACAGCCTGTGAGTTTTGAGCTTAATTGTATGGTTACATTCAAACCATAAATTTTATTCCTGTGTGTTCCACCCTTCTTTTTTATTCTAATGTTCTTTACTTTGTTTTAATTTATATGTCCGATTATAGAATATAAATACATACCAAGAGAGTGATTGAGGCCATTATTTGATTTTAAATAGTTCAAGAGTTCTATGCCAATGCATGGATCACCAAGAACCATGATCAAAGTGTGAACCCGAACCCAAAGAATTGGCTTACAATGGTTCGGGGGAAATGCTTAAATTTTAGTCCGGAGAATGTAAGGTTGGCATTCAACTTGCCCATGATGCAAGGAGATGCACACCCCTATACTAGAAGGGTCAACTTTGATCAAAGGTTGGATCAAGTCCTCATAGACATCTGTGAAGAGGGCGCTCAATGGAAGAGAGATTCAAGAAGGAAGCCGGTTCAACTAAGAAGGCATGACCTCAAGCCCGTGGCTAGGGGATGGTTGCAGTTCATCCAACGCTCAATCATTTCCACTAGCAACCGGTCTGAAGTTACTATAGACCGGGCTATCATGATCCATAACATCATGATTAGGGAGGAAGTAGAAGTTCATGAAGTTATATCCCAAGAACTCTACAAGGTGGCAGACAAGTCCTCTACTTTGGCAAGGTTAGCCTTCTCTCATCTCATTTATCACCTTTGCAATTTGGCTGAAATTGAAATAGAGGAAGACATCCTCATTGATGAGGATAAGCCCATCACTAAGAAAAGGATGGAGCAAACAAGAGATCCCACTCATGGACATGAGGAAATTCCTCACCGTGAAATCCCTGAGATGCCTCAAGGGATGCATTTTCCTCCACAAAACTATTGGGAGCAAATCAACACCTCCCTAGGAGAATTAAGTTTCAATATAGGACAACTAAGGGTGGAGCACCAAGAGCATTCCATCCTCCTCCATGAAATTAGAGAAGACCAAAGAGTTATGAGAGAGGAGCAACAAAGGCAAGGAAGAGACATTGAGGAGCTCAAGCACTCCATAAGATCTTCAAGAGGAAGAACAAGCCGCCATCATTAAGGTGGACCCGTTCTTTAATTTTCTTGTTCTTTATTTTCTGTTTTTCGAATTTTTATGCTTTATGTTTATCTATGTTGTGTCTTTATTACATGATCACTAGTGTCTAAGTGTCTTTGCCTTAAAGCTATGAAAATGAATCCATCACCTTTCTTAAAATGAAAAATTTTTTAATTGAAAAAGAAAAAGAAGTACATGAATTTCGAATTTTAAAACAGTTTAGTTATTTTGATGTGGTGGCAATACTTTTGTCTTTCTGAATGAATGCTTGAACAGTGCATATTTTTTGAATTTGTTGATTCATAAATGTTAAAATTGTTGGCTCTTGAAAGAATGATGGAAAAAGGAGAAATGTTATTTGATGATCTAAAAAATCATAAAATTGGTTCTTGAAGCAAGAAAAAGCAGTGAAAAGCTTGCAGAAAAAAATATATATATGCAAAAAAAAAAAAGAAAAAGCAAGCAGAAAAAGCCAATAACCCTTTAAACCAAAAGGCAAGGGTAAAATAAAAAGGATCCAAGGCTTTGAGCATCAGTGGATAGGAGGGCCCACAGGAATAAAATCCTGGCCTAAGCGGCTAAACCAAGCTGTCCCTAACCATGTGCTTGTGGCGTGAAGGCGTCAAGTGAAAACTTGAGACTGAGCGGTTAAAGTCGTAGTCCAAAAGCAAAAAGAGTGTGCTTAAGAGCTCTGGACACCTCTAATTGGGGACTCTAGCAAAGCTGAGTCACAATCTGAAAAGGTTCACCCAGTTATGTGTCTGTGGCATTTATGTATCCGGTGGTAATACTGAAAAACAAAATGCTTTGGGTCACGGCCAAGACTCATAAAGTAGCTTTGTTCAAGAATCAACATACTTAACTAGGAGAATCAATAACACTATCTGGATTCTAAGTTCCTATAGAAGCCAATCATTCTGAACTTCAAAAGATAAAGTGAGATGCCAAAACTGTTCAGAAGCAAAAAGCTAAAAGCCCCGCTCATCTAATTAATACCGATCTTCATAGATGTTTTTGAAATTCATTGTACATTCTATTCTTTTTATCCTATATGATTTTTAGTTGCTTGGGGACAAGCAACAATTTAAGTTTGGTGTTGTGATGAGCGGATAATTTATACGCTTTTTGCTATTGTTTTTAGTATGTTTTTAGTATATTTTAGTTAGTTTTTATTATGTTTTTATTAGTTTTTATTTAAAAATCACATTTATGGACTTTACTATGAGTTTGTGTATTTTTCTGTAATTTTAGGTATTTTCTATCTGAAATTGAGGGACCTGAGCAAAAATTTGATTCAGATGCTGAAAAAGGACTGCAGATGCTATTGGATTCTGACCTCCCTGCACTCGAAGGGGATTTTTTGGAGCTACAAAAGCCAAATTGGTGCGCTCTCAATTGCGTTGGAAAGTAGACATCCTGGGCTTTTCAGCAATATATAATAGTCCATACTTTGCTCGATATTTGATGGCCCAAACAGGCATTTCAAGTCAGCTTAAGAATTCTGGCGTCAAAACGCCAGAACTGGCACAAAAGCTGGAGTTAAACGCCCAAACTAGCACAAAAACTGGCGTTTAACTCCAAGAAAAGTCTCTACACATGGAAGCTTCAATGCTCGGCCCAAGCACACACCAAGTGGGCCCGGAAGAAGATTTCTACATTAATTACTTATTTCTGTAAACCCTAGGGTACGAGTTTTCTATAAATAGGACCTTTTGCTCTTGTATTTTCATACTTTTGATAGACCTTTTCACGCTTTTGGGAGGCTGGCCTCACGGCCATGCCTAGACCTTGTTCTTATGTATTTTCAATGGTGGAGTTTCTACATACCATAGATTAAGGTGTGGAGCTCTGCTGTTCTTCATGAATTAATGCAAAGTACTATTATTTTTCTATTCAATTCACGCCTACTTCTTCTCTAAGATATTCATTCGCACCCAAGAACATGATGAATGTGATGATTATGTGACACTCATCACCATTCTCACCTATGAATGCGTGCCTGACAACCACTTCCATTCTACATGCAAACAAGCTTGAATGTGTATCTCTTGGGTTTCTAATCTAAGATTAGAACCTTCGTGGTATAGGCTAGAATTATTGGCGGTCATTCCTGAGATCCGGAACGTCTAAACCTTGTCTGTGGTATTCTGAGTAGGATCTGGGAAGGGATGACTGTGACGAGCTTCAAACTCGCGAGTGTTGGGCGTGTGACAGACGCAAAAGGATCAATGGATCCTATTCCAACATGATCGAGAACCGACAGATGATTAGTCGTGCGGTGACAGCGTGCGTAGAATATTTTCACTGAGAGGACGGGAAATAGCCATTGACAACGATGATGCCCAACATAAAGCTTGCCATGGAAAGGAGTATGAATGACTGGAAGAAGGCAATAGGAAAGCAGAGGTTTAGGAGAAACAAAGCATCTTTATACGCTTATCTGAAATTCCTACCAATGAATTACATAAGTATCTCTATCTCTATCTTTATTTTATATTTTATTCATCTTTTAATTATCAATCCTCCATAACCATTTGAATCTGCCTGACTAAGATTTACAAGATGACCATAGCTTGCTTCAAGCCGACAGTCTCCGTGGGATCGACCCTTACTCACATAAGGTATTACTTGGACGACCCAGTGCATTTGCTGGTTAGTTGTGCGGAATTGTGACAAAGTGTGATTCACGTTTGAGAGCTCCAAGTCTTTGGCGCCATTGTTGATGATCACAATTTCGTGCACCAACAAGCAAAGACATGGTTCTATTCGCTACCGGATGAGATTGTGACTAATTGGGATTTCTTGAGAAGAGAGTTTTTAGATAAATTCTTCCCACCGGAGAAGACCGATTATGTCCGGAAAGAGATCTCGGGTATAATGCAAAGAGACCAACAGAGTTTGTATGAGTATTGGACTCGGTTCAAGAGGCTATTGGAATCTTGTCCACATTATGGATTGAACACTCACTTGCTCATTAGTTACTTTACCGGAGGTCTTTGTGTGGAAGATAGAAGATTGCTCACCGCTTCTAGTGGTGGTTCCCTTTCAAAAAATAAGACGGAGGGAGAAGCTTGGAAATTGATAAATGATGTTGTCGAGGCTACACAACATGTAAGGGTGAGAAGTAATCCTCTCAAGGCTGTGGTAGAACCGTCCCCTTCCGAAGCAAGCTTGACCAAAGCGCTTGGGGACATGACCACTATCCTCATGCAAATACAAAAATATCAAAAGAAATACTACTCCATCCAAGCCATCCAAGCCCCACCCCTAGTTGCTCAACTTGAAGGCCCTCCTAGAATTTGTGGTTTGTGCTCTAGCACCACACATTACACCGATCAATGCCATCAAATTCAAGAGGAGCATGCCCTTGTAGTGGCCAATATGAATTACAACAACCGTCCACCCCATCCTTCTCAAGGCCAAAACAACTACCCTCATGGTGGTAATCAACATCAAGGGTGGAGGGATAATGCACAAGGGAGCAATCAAAACCAAAGATGGAACAACTCTTCTTCTCATTACAACAACAACCAATCTTCATCTCAATACCACCATAACAACACCAACCACTAAGCCAACCAAAATCACCCCAACCAAAACCAAAATAACTACACCAAATACCAAGCACCACACCATAGACAACAATCCAACCAAACCTCTTCATCTTCCACCAATCAAGTTGATGAGCTTAGAGCCGCAATGGAGAAACGGGACGAGAGCAATAAGGCTCAATTTGATGCCTTGGACGCTCAATTGGCCAATCTCACCAACATGCTTTCAAAGATGACCATGCCCTCTCCCAACAACAACACCAAAAACCCTCAAGCTCTTCTAACCTTCCATCCCAACCCCAACCAAACCCCAAGGACGGTCTTAACTCCATCACTCTACGGTCAGGAACTACATTGGAGGAGATACCTCCAAGGGTCATGGAAGACATTCATGAGGAAGAAGTGGTTGTTGAAGCTCCGCATGAAGAAGAGGAGGTAGACAAAAGGCAAGAGGAAGAAGGAGTAAGCCTTAAGGAACCCAAGAGAAAAGCTATAGTGGATGAGTCCATTCCTATCCCATTCCCTTCCATGGTGAAGAAAGCAAAGAAGACTCCGGAATTCGATTTGAACATGCTTCAAGTGTTCAAGAAGGTTGAGGTAACCATACCACTTCTTGATGCTATCCAACAAATTTCGAAGTATGCAAAATTTTTGAAAGACATGTGTACACACAAGGATAGGATAGGAGAGTTGGAGACATTATCCTTGGGTAGTTCAATTTCTTCCTTGATGGAGCCTATTCCAAAGAAATGTGTTGACCCTGGACCTTGTTTGGTGTCTTGTTGTATTGGTGGGCGCACTTTTCATGGCTGTATATGTGACCTAGGAGCTTGCGTAAGCATCATGCCGCTTTCTATCTTTGTGTGGTTGAATTTAGCTCCATTAAAGAAGTCGACGGCGAAGTTTGCCTTAGCCGATAAAAGTATGATCACGGTGATGGAAATAGCAGAAGATGTACTTGTGGCGATCAAGGACTTGGTCTTTCTGGTTGACTTTTACATCCTTGAAATGCCTCCAATAGAAAATAGAAGCTCATCCTCCGTTCTACTTGGTAGACCCTTCCTTAAGACCTCTAAATTCAAGTTAGATGCCTTCACCGGCACATATTCTTTTGAGGTTGGAGACAAGACTATCAAGTTCAATTTGGAGGAAGCCATGAAGTACTCTCCCGAAGAGCATTCCGTTCTCCGATGTGATGTAATCGATGAAGTGGTAGCAGAAGTACGAAAAGAAGACTACAACAAGTTATGCTACCCTATTGTTGAAGAGACGGATGACCAAGAGGATGAACAAGAGCAAGTTGTTGAGAATGAACTCCGTGAGTTTGATGAAAAGGAACCTCAGCTTGAGGGGAAGAGTGAACTGAAGCCTCTTCCATCTCATTTGAAGTATGCTTTTTTAGAGGAAAACCAAAAGTTTCCGGTCATTATTGCTAGTGAGCTTTCTAGTGAAGAAGAAGGGAATCTCCTAGATGTTCTAAGAAAGCACAAGAAGGCAATTGGATGGAGTCTAGCCGATATTGTGGGGATTGATCCTCACAAGTGCATGCATCGTATATTTCTCCAAGAGGGAGCTAGGCTGGTTAAGCAACCGCAAAGGAGGCTCAAACCAACCATCTTCGATGTGGTAAAGAAGGAGGTCACTAGGCTACTCGATGCGGGTATCATATACCCACTTTCTGACAGTGAATGGGCGAGCCCGGTCCAGGTTATTCCCAAGAAATCGGGCATCACTGCGGTTAAAAAGCATGATGGTGGAGTGGTCACCAAGAGAGTACAAAATGCGTGGCGAGTGTGCATCGATTATAGAAGATTGAACGCCGCTACAAGGAAGGACCACTACCCTTTGCCCTTTATCGATCATATGTTGGACCGTTTGGCGGGTAAATCTCATTATTGCTTTCTTGATGGATTCACTGGTTACTTCCAGATTCACATTGCTCCTGAGGATCAGGAAAAGACCACATTCACTTGCCCTTTTGGCACCTTTGCCTACAAAAGGATGCCATTTGGACTATGTAATGCACCTGCTACTTTTCAGCGGTGTATGACGAGTGTCTTTTCTGATCTAATGGAGAATTGTCTGGAAGTCTTTATGGATGACTTCAGTGTTTATGGAACTTCATTTGATTGTTGCTTAGAGAACTTGGCCAAGGTCTTAGCTAGATGTGTTGACACTAACCTTGTCTTGAATTTTGAGAAATGTCACTTTATGGTAAGACAAGGTATAGTGTTAGGACATGTAGTATCTAGTGAAGGCATTTCTGTAGACCCGGCCAAGGTCAATGTTATCACCACTTTACCTCAACCCTCATCTGTGAGGGAGGTCCGCTCGTTTTTTGGGACATGCAGGATTCTATAGGCGCTTTATTAAAGATTTCAGCAAGATTGCTTTACCATTGTCATGCCTACTCCAAAAAGATGTGGACTTTGAGTTTGACAGTGCATGTGTAAAAGCATTTGAAGAGCTAAGGAGAGTTCTTACCACAGCACCGATTGTGCGAGGCCCCAACTGGACGCTACCGTTTGAGATAATGTGCGATGCGTTAAACCATGCTATAGGTGCCGCGCTTGCACGGCACGATGATAAACTCCCTTATGTCATTGCTTACTCTTCTAAAACATTGGATGCAGCACAATCCAACTATACCACTACGAAAAAAGAACTCCTAGCTATTGTTCATGCTTTAGATAAATTCAGATCTTATTTGCTAGGGTCCAAGATAGTGGTATACACGGATCATGCAGCTTTAAAGTACTTATTGACAAAGAATGAGTCAAAACCTAGACTCATACGTTGGATCTTCCTTTGCAAGAATTCGACATTGAGATTAGGGACCGGAGTGGGTCTCGAAACTTAGTTGTGGATCATTTAAGCCGCCTTGAGAATTTAAAATTTGACCCATTTCCGATCAATGATTCATTCCCATTGGATAGTTTGCATGCTGTGTCGGATAGCTTTCCTTAATTTGCACCAATGGCGAACTACTTGGTTGCAAAACTCTTCCCTCCCAACTTTTCTAAACACCAAAGAGACAAGTTAAGGAGTGATTCTAAATACTACATTTGGGATGACCATCACTTGTGAAAGAGGGGAGTGGACCAAGTAATTCGAAGATGTGTCCCAGAATCTGAAATCCAACCCATTCTTAAAGCTTGCCATTCATCTGAATGTGGTGGCCACTTTGGCCCACAATGGACGGCTAAAAAGGTGATGGATTGTGGATTCTGGTGGCCAACCTTATTCAAGGATACTAACCGGTTCTGTGTGTCTTGCCATCAGTGTCAGAAGTCGGGAAACACGTCCCAAAGGGATGAGATGCCTCAGCAACCTATGTTGTTTTGTGAGATATTTGATGTATGGGGCATTGACTTTATGGGACCGTTTCCCAACTCAAGTGGGTATCTATATATTCTGTTAGCGGTTGACTACGTGTCAAAGTGGGTAGAAGCAATACCTACCCGCCTTGATGACGCCAATACCGTCATTTCTTTTATTAGGAATAACATTGTATGCCGTTATGGGTCGCCACGAGCAATCGTGAGCCACCAAGGAACCCACTTTTGTAACAGAAAAGTAGAGGCACTGCTCAAGTGCTATGGAGTATTGCATAAGGTTGCCACTGCTTATCACCCACAGACCAACGGACAAGCGAAAGTGTCCAACTGGGAGATTAAGAGAATCTTGGAGAAAGTGGTCAATCCACAAAGAAAGGATTGGAGCCTCCGGTTAGGAGATGCACTATGGGCGTATAGGACGGCCTACAAGACTCCGTTGGGGATGAGTCCCTTCCGGATCGTCTATGGTAAGGCATGCCACTTTCCGGTGGAAATTGAGTATAGAGCCTATTGGGTGGTAAAGCAGTGCAACATGGATTTAACCAAGGCGGGAGTGGCCAGAAAATTACAGCTAGAGGAGCTCGAGTGTTTGAGGAACGAAGCATGTGAGAATGCTCGGATTTACAAGGAAAAGACTAAGGCATTTCATGACCATCACATCCGGAAGAAGGACTTTCATGAAGGCGATAATGTTCTCCTCTACAATTCAAGGCTTCGATTCATGCCTGGCAAGCTCCGTTCTAGATGGGAAGGACCCTTCAAGGTGAAGGAGATAAAGCCCTATGGAGTGGTGGAGTTGTTTGATCCTAAAAGTGAGGCAACTTTCAAGGTGAATGGACATAGAGTGAAGAAGTACCATGGCTACAAGCTCCCAAAAGAGCTAGAGGTGTTCCTAATAATGGATGCACCTAAAGGAGGAGAAGCTTGAGCGACTGACCGTCCAACTTAAGGACGTTAAAGAAAGTTCTTGGTAGGAGGCACCCCATCGTGGTAAGATCTTTCTTGTGTATACCTTCTTGCTTTTAGCTCTAGATTTTTTGTATATTTTGTGACTTCTTGATATTGTTGATTGCATAGGAATTCTAGCTTTGTTGATCTTGTTGGATAATTAGGATGTTCATATAGATTTCCTCATTTTGGTATGGATAAATTGTTGAAGTAGAGAGAATGCTATGTTTTGAATAGTGCATAAATTTGAGAGTGTTCTCTTGACTACTAGCTTAAACACCTGTCAAGAATGTGTTAGAATAGCCTTTTCTATGTTGTTTAAGAAAAAAAAAGAAGCAAGGAAAAAGAGCATTCGCGCGTGAGCGCACTGCGCGCGCACGCGCCGGTGGTGCATTTCTTACTCCTGGGCCAAAAACCCGAGTCATGCCCACTTTCTGCCCATTTCGTGCCAGACACCCACGCGCCAGCGTACATGCCACCTGCGCGCCCCTTGCAAATGGGCCATCGACGCGCAAGCGCACTGTGCTCGCGCGCGCCGATGGTGCAATATAAACTCCCTGGTACAAAAACCAGAGAGTTGTGCTATACTTGTGCCTAGTCTGTGCCCGCACCGACACGTCCGCGCCGGTCGCCAATTTGATCAAGCACGCGTCTGCGCACTGTGCGCGTCCGCACCGCCTGTGCTGCATGCCGCTCTGGTACAAATAACCCGAGACTTAGGCCTGCTTTATGCCAACTCTGTGCCAGGGGCCCAACTGTATTCACGCGGACGTGCCCTTGATGCGTACGCATCCCTCGCTCCACCTTCACCGACGCGCTAGCGCAGCGTGCGCGCGCGCCGCTCGCATGAACTAGTTTTAAAGCTGGGCGCCCTACTTCTATCCCCCTCCCACCTTCTTTCTTGTTTCTTTCTTCTTCTTCCACAATCCACCACCACCGTCTCCGGCTACTCACCGACGACCACCGCCACTTCCGGTGGCACTACATCTCTTCTATCTCTTTCTCATTTTCACGAGAAAAAATTCCATCTCAATTCTTTTACACTTCTTAAGGTTCTACTTCTTCTACATCTCATCTATTACTTTCTTTGCATAATTTCTTTCTCTAGTTAGATGTTTCTTGTTGATTCACTTATTTTCTCTTTTAATTGCATGACTGTACTACTTACTTTTCTTTGTTTACTTTTCCTTTTTCTTGCTTTTCCATGGATGTTGAAATTGAGTTTTGAATTGCTTTAATAGATCTTCTTGATTGTCTTTCTTTATCTTTGTCCAAAAGTGATGTTATGTGATGATTGATATTTCGTTTTGGGCTTCTAATTGCTTGAGTATCTCATAATTGCTCATTGCTTGATAATTGCACACCAAGTGTTCGAGGAAATGCACAAATGCCATTTTGGTTTACTTTAATCATGTATCTTCAATTTGGTGCTTCCTCCTCATTCACTTGCCCTCTTCTAAGTGCATTGAGTCCACTTTGCTTTATGCTTGCTAATTAGATACTCATTGAAATTGACTTGCTCTTTGTTATGGATGCTTGAGATTATTCTTCTCATGCCTTATTGCATGCTTTACTTCCTCTTGCATCCCATGCCAAGTGTTGTGACCCATGCCTCTATGATCATTTTGTGACACATTTCTTTTGGGCACTACTTCTCACTTGTATACTTTTGTTGAGATGATTCTTTGGGTTTAATGCTTTCCTTTTTCCCTTTCCTTTTTCAGGATGGCCACCAAAAAAGGCAAGTAGAAAGCTTCAAGGAAACCGGCCGCAAAGAGGGCACCCCAAAAGTCAAACTCTAAGGCACACTCTTCATTGGGAGCCAAACCCTTACCTAAGAAGGCGAAAGCACTCGCTCCTATTGATGAAAACGAGAAGAGCAAACCGGCAAAGAATTCTTCAAGATTCCCCAACCGCTTTTGTGAACATGTGTTCCCCGCCATGGTTGAGAGGAACTATCATGCTGAACATCTACTCGCTCCACCGGACAAGGTTACTCCTTGTATTCTACCCCGCATTGAATGGCAAGGATGGGAGTTTCTTCTAAGAAAACCACAAGAGGTCAACCTCTCATGGGTGGTAGAATTCTACACTAACTACCATCTTCCCTCTCTTCAATCGGTATACGTGCATCGGAAGCAAGTCTCAGTTTCAGAAGAGGCTATTCAGCAAGAGCTTAATGTCTTACCAGTACCAAGTGACATGGATGGCTACCAAGAGGTCTTACGTCAGCGAGAAGCGTTTGGGTTTGATTGGGACTTGATCCTCCGAGTCATTGCTGAACCAGACACATTTTGGACCCATGGTCGACTCCGGATGAGGCCCAAGTGCATTGACGCACGTTTCCTCACTGTAGAAGCTAGAACTTGGGCCCAGATCCTATCCCACTATGTGCTACCTAGCACTCATAAGTCATCCTTCACGGTGGATCTCGCCTTGCTTGTTTGGTGTGTTCTCACGGAGAGACCGGTGAACATTCCGCTTTTTGTCAAGCAAGCGATGGGTCAAGTCCACGCCCCGGGTAATTTGCCATTTCCAACATTGGTATCTAATTTAGTTGCTGCTACGGATGTTCCTTGGAAAGCCATGGACACGAACGCTATAATTCCGGCTAAGGGCGATGTGGTCCCAAGCGGAAAATACTTACAGCTTCCTATGAACAACCCAAGCCTTGACATAGCCCTTCCACCTACTATTCCTTCCACCTCATTGCCACCACCACGGCAAAGATCCACCTATCAAAGGATAGAAGATCTACACCGGAAGATTGATAAATATGAGCGGTGCAATCAATGCCGCTACACTTACATCAAGAAGCTTCTGCGTTGTGTTACCCCTAGCATGGAAGAACCCGAAATATTCACATCCACCTCAAACCCAAGTGATGGGAGCTCTGATGGAGGGGATAGTGAAGGTTCCGGTCCCGACTGTCCTTTGCGCATTGTTGGTAGCACGGAGGACCGTGCTAAATTCTAAGTGTGGGGAGGTCGTTCGACCGATCTCCATGGGTAACAATCTCTTCCTTTCAACACCCATGGATTTATCTTTTGCTTAGTAGTCAGTACATTGCATGTGTAGTTAGTTTTTCTTGTAAATATTTCTTGCATGATAGTTAGTCTCTATAGAGTTGCTTGGTCAAAATAATGACTTCTTCCCCAAGAAATTGTGTTTTGGGGTACCCTACCAATTTTTGAAAAAAAAAATTTTGCGAAAAACTTGCTTCAAGAATGTATTTTGGAACATAGTGATTGAGCTAAGAACACAAGCATGTAAGCTTTGAGCCTATTGTATAGTTATATCTTCTAACCACTATTCCCCATTCTTGTGTGCATTATTCTCTCTCTATGATTGTAATCCTTGCTTTGTCTGATTCTATATGTCCATTACTTTGTGTATGAATGCATTTACATGATTGAGGCCATCCTTTCAATAGTCACTTTTCCCAAACGGCTTTAACCCTTTTATCTACCATTGCTAACCAATTTTGAGTCCATGTTAAACCCTTTTTGTTCTTAAATAGAGCACATCAACAACCCTAAGCGAAAAACAATGAATGTCCCTGGATTTGGATCCTTGATTAGCTTAGGTAAGTGGAGGTGTGTATCATTCAAAAGGGAGAGTGTATTTGGGAACTTGGGTAGATGTAAAGAGGTGTATTGTAATTGTAATTAGAAATTTTGAGAAGTGGAAACATACTCATGTATTGAATGATTGAGCCATATGCATTGAAACTTTTATACATGAAACTCCATGAAAAAAAAAAGGGGACCAAAAAGAAAAAAAAAGGGGACAAAAAAGAAAAAAAAATTTGTATGTGTATATATGAGAATGTAAAAAAAAAAGAAATAGAAAAAAATATAAAAAAAACAAAAATATGAAAAAAAAAGAGAAAGCAATGAAAGGGGACAAAAATGCCCTAAGACAAAGTAATAATAACAATGCATATAGGATGTGAATTGAAAAGAATGCATGAGTATGCAAAAAGTGAAACCCATGGGTAGTTAGGTATTGTATTATAGTTGTATAGGTTGTTCTATATGTCTAGTGGGATCTTAAGTTAATCAAGGATTCAAATTTTAAGCTCACTTGACCATATACATCCTTACCTACAACCCATGAATAAGACCTCATGATACTTGTAAGCATGCATTAAGTAATTGTTGATTGTTAGATGAAAGACAAATCTTGGAAAGCATGATTAGAAGAGTTTGAGTGACGAACCCTATACACTCAAGCGAATAGAGCGGATACACTCCCGGTGAGGGTTCGATGCTCAACTCCTTGTTCCCGGATTTCACAAGCGTTCATCTAGCAAGTTATATGCACTTCATAGTAATGTTCAATTTGGTAGGATTTATGAACTACATATCATTTTCACCCCGTATGCTCATATGTGTTCTTGGAGGATAGATTTACCCTTGACCAAGTAGATAGATGATTTTACATTAGTTGCATGCATTCACTTAGGAAATTTGCATTTCATAAACCCTTTCTTACCATGATCTTTGGTCTTTTTACTTTAAGCATGAGGACATGCTTGGTTTAAGTGTAGGGAGATTTGATAAACCCTAATTTTGTGGTTTATATTGTGTAGAATTTGGGGAGTTTTGTCAATATTTCTCACACTTATTCACAAAAATTGCATGGTTTTGTGTTCTCTTCCTAATATTGCTTCTTGATGAAAAACATGCTTCTTTTGCCTTAAAATTGCTATATTTTAATCCTCTTCTATTACCATTCGATGCCTTGACGTACCTGTTGAGTGATTTCAGAATTTATAGGGCAAGGATGGCCTAGAAGAGAGAAAGAAAGCATGCGCAAGAGGAAGGAACATGAAGATTTGGATTTTGGAAATTCTAGAATGGCGCGCACCTGCACCTCGCGTGCACGCCTGGATATGGACAGCTGGAAGCGGTGCGCAAGGATGGACGCATCTGCGCAGATTAGGAAATCTACACCGACGCGCATGCGTACATGGCGCGCATGCGTGGATCACAAAAGCAATCGGCGCGCACGCACGCATGGCGCGTACGCGCGACAAGCTGCACGTGACCTCATTAAAGGAAATCGTGCCTGGTGATTTCCGAGGCTCAAGAGGCCCAAATTCAAGCTGGTTCTGCATGGAAAAGATCCAAGGATGCTAGGGAAAAAGGGGGATCATTCATTTGACACTTAGACACAATTTTTAGCTAGTTTTTGGTTCTTGTTCTTCTAGAGAGAGAAACCTTTGTTTTTCTCTAGATCTAGCTTTAATTTGATCTTCCCTTGTTAAATTCTGAATTGGATCTTGTTAATTACTAGTTTTAATTGCTTAATTTGAATTTCCTAGTATAATTTTGTTTAGATCTTGTGTTAGTTTATGATTTCTTGTCAATTGCCATTTTATACCCATTTTATGAATCTTGTGAATCTTGAATTGCTAATGTTACATTGATGAATTCCATGATTAATTGTGTTGTGTGAGTGATTGTATGTTGATAATTGTTAGTGGGCACTTGTTAATTTCAATTTAATTGCACTTTGAATATGTCTTTTATTAATGCTTACCATGTGTTTGATGAAATTTTTTCTTTGATTATGGAGTAGTTCTCTTTACTCTTGGCCTAGGCTAAGGGAATTGGGTAAACTTGAGTCATTGGGTCTAATGGATTTGATGATTTTGGAGCCCTTAGTGGTCAATTTGATAGCCATTGACACTAGCCTACTACTAAGTCGATTAGTAGTTAGGTTGGACCTTATGGGTTGATGTTGACTAACCATTTAACATACTTCAAGTATAGAAGTAGACTTAATGAGTTTGGTTCCTCATAATTGTCAAGATATGGTTATTAGACAAGGATAGTGACCCCAATTTCCATGTCTAGCCAAGAGTTACTTTTATTATTCATATTTGAAAATCCAAAATTCCTAATTGCTTGTCTTAGTCATAGTTATTTGGTTAGTCTTAGAGTAGAATTATATTGGATGTTATCTTTTTAGTTTGGAATTGCTCACATCTTGCTTTAGTTGTTTGAACTAGTTTCTTGCACTCCAAGATTACTTGCTTGTTAGGATTCTTAGTTTAATTTCTTGCCCATGACTTGCAACCCCGGAATTCTAACCAATGTTGATGCACATGTTTGCCCATTCCTTGTGAGACGACCCGAGGTTTGAATACTTCGGTTATTTTTATTGGAGTTGAACTTGTGACAACCAATTTCCTTCTAAATTTGACTCGCGGATTGTTGTTGGTTGGAACTATACTTACGACGAGATTTTACTGAGAGATTCTATACCGGCATAGTCCGCGAGCATCATGATGCGATTGCCTCAACCAATTTAGACACATAATCAACTGCTACAAGGATATAGGTGTTTGAGTGTGAAGGTGGAAAAGGACCTATGAAGTCTATACCCCATACATCAAATAGCTCAATCTTTAGGATTCCTTGCTGAGGTATGTCGTGACCATGAGGGAGATTGCCAGCCCTTTGGCAACTGTCACAGTGACGGACAAACTCTTGGAAATCCTTAAAGAGTGTGGGCCAGTAGAAACCACTTTGGAGAACCTTTGTGGCTGTTCACTCACCTCCAAAGTGTCCTCCGTAATCGGAGCCATGACAATGCCATAGGATTTTATGTACTTCTTCTTCAGACACACAGCGGCAGATTATCCCATCCGAGCATCTCTTATCTAGCATCATGAATGAGTCTTCGGGCTTGCTGTCTACTGTATTCCTTGGGGATGAATCTTATTGCCTTGTAATTTGCAATGTCTGCAAACCAAGGTGTCGTCTGGATAGCAAAGAGTTGCTCATCCAGAAAGGTTTCAGACACCTCAGTAGAGGGGAGAGATGTCCCATCTACTGGTTCAATCCGAGACAAGTGGTCAGCCACTTAATTTTCTGACCATTTTCTGTCTCTGATTTCTATATCAAACTCTTGCAGGAGTAATACACATCTTATCAGCCTGGGTTTAGAATCCTGCTTGGTGAGTAGATATTTAAGAGCAGCATTGTCAGTGTAGATAATGGCCTTGGATCCTATTAGATAGGATCTGAACTTGTCAATGGCATAAACCACTGCAAGTAATTCTTTCTCTGTGGTAGTGTAGTTCTTCTACGCGTCATTTAGAACACGGCCGGCATAATAAATGACATGCAAAAGCTTGTCATGCCTCTACCCCCAGAACTGTGCCAATGGCATGGTCACTGGCGTCACACATCAGTTCGACTGGTAAGTCCCAGTTGGGTACAGAGATGATAGGCGCAGTGATAAGCTTAGCCTTTAGAGTCTCAAAGGCCTGTGACACTCTTGGTCAAAGACAAATGGAGTGTCGGTAGTTAGTAAGTTGCACAGGAGTTTTACAATTTTAGAAAAATCCTTTATAAACCTCCTGTAGAATCATGCACGTCCCAGGAAACTTCTAATTCCTTTGAAATTAGTGGTGGAGGTAATTGCTCAATTACCTCCACCTTAGCTTGATCCACTTCTATTCCCTTGTTCGAAATCCAATGCCCAAGAACAATCCCTTCAGTCACCATGAAGTGGCATTTCTCCCAGTTTAAAACCAGGTTTGTCTCTTAGCATCGTTTGAGAACTAGGACCAGATGGTCAAGGCAGGAGTCAAATGAGTCTCCAAAGATGGAGAAGTCATCAATGAACACTTCAAGGAACTTCTCCACCATATCAGAGAAGATGGAGAGCATACACCTCTGAAAGGTGGCAGGTGCATTGCACAGGCCAAATGGCATCCGCCTATAAGCAAACACGCCATATGGGCATGTAAATGCTATCTTTTCTTGGTCTTGAGGATCTACTACAATTTGATTGTACACTGAATAGCCATCCAAAAAGCAGTAGAATGTATGACCTGCTAGTCTCTCCAGCATTTGGTCTATAAAAGGTAAAGGAAAATGATCCTTTCTGGTGGCGTTATTGAGCCTCCTGTAGTCAATGCACATACGCCACCCTGTAACTGTTCTTGTGAGAATCAGTTCATTCTTTTCATTATGAACCACTGTCATGCCTCCTTTCTTGGGAACAACTTAGACAGGGCTCACCCACGGGCTGTCAGAAATGGGATAAATAATCCCAGCCTCCCATAATTTTGTGACTTCCTTCTGCACCACTTTCTTCATGGCTGGATTTAGTCGCTTTTGTGGTTGGACCACTGGTTTGGCGTCATCTTCCAGCAGGATCTTGTGCATGCATCGGGTTGAGCTAATGCCCATAAGGCCACTTATTGTCCACCCAAGAACTGTCTTATGTGTTTTTAGCACTTGGATTAGTGCTTTTTCTTCCTGTGGTTCTAAGGCAGAGCTTATAATCACAGGATAAGTATCCCCATCTCCAAGAAATGCATATTTCAAGGAGGATGGTAATGGCTTGAGCTCGAGTTTATGAGGCTTATCCTCTTCCTTAGAAGTTTTCAAAGGCTATGATAAACCACTATTTTATGATTTATCTTGTGCTCAATTGAGTGTTTTTATCAACTCTTCACCCACTTATTCATAAGAATTGCATGGTTTTACAATTCCTTCCTTATCTATGATATATGTGAAAACATGTTTCCTATGTCTTAAAAATATTAATTTTAATTATCCTTTATCACCATTCGATGCCGTGATCTGTGTGTTAAGTAATTTCAGGCTTTATAGGGCAGAAATGGCTTAGAAGACAGAAAGAAAACACGCAAAAATAGAAGGAATGCACAAAATGGAGTTTTGAAGAAAACGGAAGCAACATGCACGCATGGACGACGCGGACGTGTGCCTAACATAAAACACGAGCGACGCGTACGCGTGGCAAGGAAAATCTACAAATGACGCGTACGCGTGACCCATGCGCACGCGTGACGGACGCCACGTGCAAAAAATTGCAGAAGTTGCCCCAGCAATTTCTGGGCCCTTTTTCGGCCCAAATCCAAGCCCAGAAACACAGAATAGAGGCTGGAGAATGAAGAAATCAAAGAGAAAAATTGATTATTCACAATTTGGAGGTTTTAGATGTAGTTTTCTAGAGAGAGAGAGAGGTTCTCTCCTCTCTCTTAGGTTTTAGAATTAGGATTTCTCTTAGTTTATGGTTATTTCTTCATACCAGGTTCAATGTTCCTTTAATTTAATTTCTCTTCTACTTTCATTTACTTTATCACTTAGTTTATTTACTTTCCCAATTTGATTTATGAACTTTCCCATGTTAGAATTGATATCTTTATTTAATATAATTTGAGGTATTTCAGATTTATGATTGCTTTCTTTAATTTATGTTATTGATGCTTCCAATTAATCCTCTCCTGGTCAAGGCATTTTTATTCGAGTAGATTTTCTTTCCTTTTGGCTTTGGATAAGTAATTGGTGACACTTAAGTTGTCAAACTCAGCTGTTGATTGAAAATTGGAAATTGCTGATTGATTTGGATCCCTCTAAAGCTAGTCTTTCCAAAGGAGTTGACTAGGACTTGAGGAATCAAGTTGATTAGTCCACTTGACTTTTCTTTATTTAGTAAGGGTTAACTAAGTGGGAGCAATAAATAATTCTCATCATACCTGATAAGGATAACTATGATGGGATTTCAAGTTCTTATATCTTGCCAAGAGCTTTTCTAGTTATTAATTTACTTTCCTGCTATTTAATTTCCCTGTTCAACCTTTCAAAAACCCATAAATATACCTTTCTCCATAACCAATAATAAATCATACTTCCCTGCAATTTCTTGAGAGACGACCCGAGGTTTAAATACTTCGGTTATTAATTTTATTAGGGGTTTGTTATTATGACAACCAAAGTTTTTGTACGAAAGGATTCTCTGTTGGTTTAGAAACTATACTTACAACGCGATTATTTTTATAAAATTTTTTACTAGCAAGAACCTAATCGTCAAAATGGCGCCGTTGCCGGGGAACTGTAATTGTGTGCCTTATTATTGGTTATTGTAAATATTTTATTTTGCTTGTTTATTTATTTTTATTTTTGTTTTTAATTTTTATTAGCTACTATGAGCTCTCACCCCCGTCGCTTTGAGTTTGGTTCTAATTTTGTTGAAAGGAATGGATGCTATAACAGGAACATGCGTCAAGTTTGAAACAATCGCAGATGGAAGGAGCCACGAAGATCTGATAAACCCTTTCGGTAATAACACTTTCCAAAGTACCAGGGACAACGACCATTCTATGATGCATACCCAGACAATAGTTATGGTGGACCCTCTCGTGACAAACCACCTCCACCTAATTACTATGGTCGAGAGTCATTCCGAGGTGCATACCAAGATGATAGATATGGTGGACCCCCTTGTAGTTACCAACAAGCCCCATCATATGCCTATAAACCACCTCCTCAACATAGCTTTGAACCACCATGCTCACAAGCCAACCACAACCGTTCACCTCCATATGACCCTAATCCTTATCCACCCCAATCCAATCCAATTACTTCCAAGAACCACCACTTCCATATGCACCATATCCATGTCTATTGAACCAAGAATCACAGGATCGTCTCAAGGACACAGTGAACCAATTTCATGCAACCCTTCGTCAATTGGAGCAACCGCTAAATCGATTAGCCCCCAGTACGAAGGAGATACTAGAAGCTCCGGTTAGCAGTACAGAGCATGACTTTATACTGGAAAAAGTAGAGGAAGCTGCAATTATCAAAGAAGAAGAATTAGTTGAAGACTTAGGAGACGCCGAACTTCTATGGGAATTGAAAATTGTAGAGAATCCCGCCAAGAAATTTGCAACTGATGCTAAGGAGGATAGTGCACAACCCCCAAAGCATGTATCTTATGAAGAACTGGACGGAACAGATCAAGAAGCAATTTTCCTTGGTAATGATGATCATAAATTAAGATCTCCTAATGATGACCTCGCAGTCACAATTGAACTCTTTGAGTTAGAAGAATCTTCCCCGAGTGAATATGAGGATGATGTGGAGGTAGACTTTTCTCAACCTCCAACTTATGACTTGAGTGATAAGGAAGAAATTGAAGACTTTGATCAAGGCAAGGTTACAATTGAAGAGGTTTGTCAAGAAATGGAAGAATTCACAGAGGAGTACAAGGAAGTGGAGCTTGAAGAACCACTGGAAACGCCTCTCCCACGGCCATTATCACCTAATACAAACTTCAAGTGGGTAAAATCCTTAGCCTTCATCTTTACTTTCCCACTTGAATATGGTCTGCTTGAAATAGATGGCCAGCTTAGAGCTCTTTGCGGCTTTAAGAGTAAGAGGGAGATGGTTAGTAATAGAAGTTGGCAGGTAAGGTTCAATAAGGTCCCACGCTCCAAATGGAAGTGCAAGGATTGGTATAGAGCTCAATTGAATGAATCTCGGAAGAAGTTTGGGTATCTCAGTGGAAATTCAGGTTGTGTACCGCCCGGTTGGAATAATGAAGATAGAAGTAAAGACGGGTACAAAAGCAAGGTTTGGGATCCTGAAATTTATCCTGACAATCAATACTCCTGGAGCTTGAAAACCTGCTTTAACTTGCTCAAAGGCTTTACGTGCCTAGTATGGACCCCGGAGGCTATTGGAATTGCAAATGTTGGTGGAGATTTCTGGATGAGTTCAAGCACAAGCCACTATAACAAGGAGTTCAACAAATGTCCAACTTAAGGACTTTAACTAAAAGTGCTAGGTGGGAGAACACCCACCACGGTATGATCATTCTTTTTTCAATTTTAATTTTATTTCGTGTTGTTTGTTTTTAGTTTTATTTTATTTTATTTTATTTTCTCTGGAATCATTCATAACATTCGCATTAGCATCTGTATTCTGCATATTCTCTAAAAAAAAATCACACCACGCGTGCGCATGGACCACGCGTGGGCGTCGATTTCAAATCGACGTCGCCATCCAACGCCTAGAAAGTTGGGCTGGAATCGTGCAGCTGGTATGCATTAGGCATAATTTGGGCCACGCGTACGTGTCAACGAGCGTACGCGTCATTTTCATTTACACACACCACGCGTAAGCGTGGGCGACGCATACGCGTCGCGTGAAAATTTTGCCCCCTAATTGAAACAGAGAGTTGCGCCAAAACGACGCTGGAATTGTGCGTTTAGCACAATTCTAGTCGACGTGTACGTGTGTTTCACGTGTACGCGTCATTTTCATTATCCCCTATTCACGCGTTCACGTCAATGACGCCTTCGCGTCGTTGCACTTTTGCCTTATCCAAGCTGTCTCGTGAACCACGCGTTCGCATGGATTTGAAATCACTTAACCCCCCAACGCGGAAACCCTAACCCCAGCGTCACCTTTTTCCCCCCTTCCCAACGTTCCACCTCTATCTCTCTCTTCTCCCTCCCACCTCCCACTGCCACTGCCGCCCAGCCCGCCGCAGTGCCGCCGTCGCCACCCCTCGCCGCACCGCCCTTACCCCCCCCCCCTCTTTCCCCTTCTTTTCCTCTCTTCTCCCCCTCCTTCTCCCTCTCGCACCACCACTGCCACCATCGATGAGCCCTGCCGCTGTACCACCCCCCCTTCCCCTCCTTCCTTTCCTCCCTTCTCTTCCCCTCCCTCTTACACCCCCTACCACCAGAACCGGCCCCACCTCCTTGTGCCACCGCAGAGCCACCGTGCCCCCCCAACAGCACTACCACACCACCACCCTATCTCTTCGTTCAATTTCTGTCACTACGCACACCAGGTTCCACTGCACTCCGATTCCTTTCCCGTTCCAATTAGTTAGTTTACATATTTTTTGATTCTGTTCAAATTAGGATAGTTAGAGATGCATGTTCGTAGTGGATTTTAGATAGTTAGGTAGCTAAGATGTGGTTAGTGGATTTAGGTCTGATAATTGTGCCGTTCTTGCTATGTGCTTTATCTATTTCGCAATTTTGAAATTGTTGTGCTGTTGATGGCGCTCATATGCTGTTCATTACTGTTTAATGTTGTTTTGATATTATTCCATTTAAATTGCAATTCTTGCTGCAGATTGAATTCTTTTTTTCTAAATTCATGTGACTTGCTATTTGCTACTCTTTTATACACTACTTTAATGTCATATGAACTGAATTTCTGCTACTGTTTATTACCCGGGAACGTCCAATTTTCAGCCGAAATGCTGTCCGATTTTTCTGCAAATTGTTTCACCCAACTCCCATTTATAAATTGGCTTTAGTACTTTTGAATTCTGCACTAATTGGTTTCAACCAAGCCAATTCATGGACGAATGGGCTAGCATTCCTACTCATTCTAGTTCCCTTCTTAGTTAAATCGCATTATTGATGATTTTATTCATTTTGCACTTCTTTTTATCATCATTAATCTGCATTCTCTGCTTGAATGTAATTTGCTGGTTCTTCAAATTTGTGCAATTTTTGTTAATCAGGAACTACAATACCATGCCACTCACTTTAACTTCACTTTTTAACTCTTAACTGCATTAACCTTCTAACTTCTCTCTTAGTTTTCAACTAACTACTTTCAACCCATTTCAAGGCATGATTATTGTTGCTCCTAATAAACAAGCATTTCGCACATCATAGATCTTGGATTGTGATTTTTATTTCAATTCTTTGACTTTTAGCTTGCCTACAGTCCAAAATTCTACATCTATCTAACTCACTTCATGCTTATATTGCTATTTTATTCCTCTTTTGCCCATTTATGCTTATATTGCAAAAATACTATTTGCTTACCTGTTTTCCTGCTTTAGTTTATTAAACTGTATCCTGGACCCTCTGTCTTTTTAGAATGTCTGACCAAAAGGCAAAGGAAAAGCTAAAGCAAGCACTGGCAAAAGGAAAAGAGGAAAGTCCTCTATGGCTATCCTGGATATACTGCATGATGATTCCTGGCGGGAGAAGAATTTTACTTCGCAGGAAAAAGCTGATCAGTTAGTGCCTGCAACCGACCCAGTTAAGTTTACAAACCGATATTGTGAACTGAAGTATCCAGTCTTTGCAACTTCAAGGAACCTATATCTAGAAAAGACCCTCCAAATCCCAGCCGAATTACTACAGTACACCACAGACCAAATCAAACAGAGAGGTTGATTCTTTCTGGAAAGGAACTTGAGTGAGGTAAATTCATCCTGGGTCAGGAAATTTTATTGCAACTATTTTAAAATGACCCTGGATGCAGTGTAGCTCAAAGGCAAACAGATTCTAGTTACTGAGGAGGCAATTGAAGATATCCTCTAACTCCATCCTGAGTCAGATGAACCAGATGGTTACCAAAAGGCTGAAGAGGATATGAGGTTTATACGTTTTGATTGGGAAGCAATGAAGCGCACTATAGCTCTTGATCCTGCTGTCCCATGGGTTATGGAAAAGTCAATAGTGCACCCTAAAGGCATCAAGATCAATTACTTGAACTATGAAGCTCGGCTATGGCAACAAATCCTAAGCAATTATGTGATGCCAAGCACTCACGAGACTGAGGTGCCAGCTGCCATGATTACTCTTATCTGGTGCGTGATGGAGGGCAAAGACCTGTACCTTCCCAGATTTATCCGGTATTCCATGTCCAGGATCCACGTCTGAGGCACTCTGCCCTTCCCCTATTTGATTACTCAGCTGGGCCACCGAGCTGAGGTATCCTGGGAGCTTGCGGATGAGAAGCCACCAGCCGCCGGTTGCAAGAAGATCATCCCACATGGCAGAAAGTTCATAGCTCAGAGCTACAGACCACCCTTTCTCACTGCCTCCGCTGATGCAGCCACATTCTCTAATGCTCCTTCAGCACCTACTGCACCACCTACACCCACAGCACCCCCACCTGCCTCCCAGCCTATTTACCACTTAGTGCACTGCCTCTTTGAGCGGCTAGACCAGATGGAGCGCCGCAACCAGCGGCGATATGAGCAGTTAGAGAGTCACAGCAAGCGACGCTATGAGCATTGAAGTTGATGATCCGATCAGGCTACGATGACATCCCCTCCGAGCCTAACATACCATCAGAGCCATCTAAGGAGGAGGCGGATGACCAGAAGGAGGATGCACGAGCAGAGGCTGAGCAGGCAGGACCCGAGCAGGCTGCACCACACCATGAGGAGCCCCAGCAGATACAGCCAGCCGATCCACATGTCCTTTTTACAGACAGAGCCCCTGCTTCGGCAGGCAGATCCCCAGACACTCACACATACTACAGCACCTCAGGCCACCATAGAGACACCAGCAGAGCATCCTTCCGGAGATGCCACTTCTTCACACCCAGCCTGATTGAGCATCGAGGACGATGCTATTATATAAGTTTGGGGAGGTCGCCATCTCCGGCGAACTTTATTTTGGTGAACAACTTTCAGACTCTTTATCCTGTTTTATTTCCTTTTCTGTATTTTATTTTATTTTATCTTATTGTCCTTTCAGTACTTGCACATTTTCTTTTGCTATATTTCTGTTTATTTCGACTTTATTATATTTTGCATTTTGGGCTGTGTATATATATATATCTTAGATATTTAGCTTAATTTGCACTCTTAAGCTTATTTAGTTGTGATATAGAAACATATGGATTATTTTGTTTAGTTTACCCTTTTAGCATGTGAGAATTTGGTTTAATTGAAAATAAAAGAGTAAACTAAAAATTTTAGTTTTTCAGAATCACAATAATCCACCCACTATATATATATAGCAATAAATATTGGTAAATTGACAACATTTTTCAAAGAATACACTTATTTTTATATGAGCCACTCAAAGATTCACATTGAGTTGAATGGAAACTCTTAATTCCTACTTGCATGATATACATAACTGATATATGGTTTTTGAGCTAAAGAACACACAACCCGTGAGTTTTTGAGCTTAATTGCATGGTTACATTATTTAACCATAGTTTTCCTTCCTGTGTGTTTCTCCCTTCTTCACTATAATTGCAGACTTTACTTTGTTTCATTCTATATGTCCAATATTCAATGTATTTACATTCTTGCACATGATTGAGGCCATTACTTGTTCTTTGCTCACTTATCCCCAAATAAACCTACCCTTTTATGTCACCCTTGTTAGCCCCCTTGAACTTTTTAAACCCCCTTCTGTTCTATAACCACATCACTAGCCTTAAGTAGAAAAACAAATCAAATATCCCAAATTGAATCTTTGGTTAGCTTAAGATAGAGATTGTGTAACAATTAAGTATAGGAATTGTGGGAATATGGGTTGATAGGAATGGATTAAATGGATAAAATAATCAGAATTTGGGAGCATGCTCATGTGAAACTTAAATAATTAAAAGAATCCATGTGCATTGATAATGTTATGTTTGCTTTAAAAAACAAAAAAAAAACTTTTTAAGTAAATAAATAAATAAGGGGACAAAATTACCCTACTAATAAGTTTAGTAAAAAGACCAATGCACATATGATAAAATTAAAAATAATTTGATGCATGAGTATGTGACAAGAAAGTGGGAAAATCATAGGAAGCTAGGCATAATATTAAAATTTTATAGAGTATGTATATGCTAGGTGAGATTTTAGACTAATCAATGATTCAATTTATAGCTCACTTAGCCATATATATATATATATCCTCACCTTTGCCTTAGCCCCATTACAACCTTGAAAAGACCTCATGATGTTTGCATGTATACATTGAATATTTGTTGATTGGTTAGATGAAGAACAAAGTTTTAGATAACATGACTAGAGAAGAATAGAGTGATTAACCCCAAACACCGAGTGACTATAGTGTATACACAAATCCAATGAGGGTTCAATAGCTCATTTCCATATATCCATATTTAATTATTGATTGTCTTGCAAGTTTGTGAAACCTTTTGATTAACTCAACTCAATTGTGAATGTGTTTTAACATAATTTAGCCTTGGCTGTGCATATATGTTTCCTTGAAGAATTTAACTCAATTTAACCATATGTAAGCTTTATATATATATAAGTGGATAGTATTAGAATTTCATGATTCATTTAGGTAGCTTGCATTTAGAATATATTGCATTGCATAAGATTCCATCATTCTACCTTCACTCTTTTCTCTTGAAATTAGCATGAGGACATGTTATTGTTTAACTATGGGGAGGTTGATAAACCATTATTTTATGATTTATCTTGTGCTCAATTGAGTGTTTTTATCAATTCTTCACCCACTTATTCATAAGAATTACATGGTTTTACAATTCCTTCCTTATTCTATGATATATGTGAAAACATGTTTCCTATGCCTTAAAAATATTAATTTTAATTATCCTTTATCACCATTCGATGCCGTGATCTATGTGTTAAGTAATTTCAGGTTTCATAGGGCAGAAATGGCTTATAGAACAGAAAGGAAACATGCAAAAATGGAAGAAACGCACAAAATGGAGTTTTGAAGAAAATGGCAGCGACGCGCATGCATGGACAACGTGGACGCGTGCCTAGCGTAAAACACGAGCGACGCGTACGCGTGACTAACGCGTACGCATGACAAGGAAAATCTCCAAATGACGCGCACGCGTGACGGACGCCACGTGCAAAAAATTGCAGAAGTCGCCCCCAGCGATTTCTGGGCCTTTTTTTGCCCAAATCCAAGCCCAGAAACACAGAACAGAGGCTGGAGAATGAAGAAATCAAAGAGAACAATTGATTATTCACAATTTGGAGGTTTTAGATGCAATTTTCTAGAGAGAGAGGTTCTCTCCTCTCTCTTAAGTTTTAGAATTAGGATTTCTCTTAGTTTATGGTTATTTCTTCATACCAGGTTCAATGTTCCTTTAATTTAATTTCTCTTCTACTTTTATTTACTTTATCACTTAGTTTATTTACTTTCCCAATTTGATTTATGAACTTTCCTATGTTAGAATTGATATCTTTATTTAATATAATTTGAGGTATTTCAGATTTATGATTGCTTTCTTTAATTTATGTTATTGATGCTTCCAATTAATCCTTTCCAGGTCAAGGTATTTTTATTCAAGTAGATTTTCTTCCCTTTTGGCTTTGGATAAGTAATTGGTGACACTTGAGTTGTCAAACTCAGTTGTTGATTGAAAATTGGAAATTGCTGATTGATTTGGATCCCTCTAAAGCTAGTCTTTCCAAAGGAGTTGACTAGGACTTGAGGAATCAAGTTGATTAGTCTACTTGACTTTCCTTTATTTAGTAAGGGTTAACTAAGTGGGAGCAATAAACAATTCTCATCACACCTGATAAGGATAACTAGGATGGGATTTCCAGTTCTTATATCTTGCCAAGAGCTTTTCAAGTTATTAATGTACTTTCCTGCTATTTAATTTCCCTGTTCAACCTTTCAAAAACCCATAAATATACCTTTCTCCATAACCAATAATAAATCATACTTCCCTGCAATTTCTTGAGAGATGATCCGAGGTTTAAATACTTCGGTTATTAATTTTATTAGGGGTTTGTTATTGTGACAATGGTGCGCAGAAATTGTGATTACACTTTGATTATGTAAAATTCATCACTCTTTCTTTCCCTGGTAATGGCGCCAAAAACATGATGCCAATACCATGGTTCACAACTTCGCACAACTAACCAGAAAGTGCACTGGGTCGTCCAAGTAATACCTTACGTGAGTAAGGGTCGAATCCCACAGAGATTGTTGGTATGAAGCAAGCTATGGTCACCTTGCAAATCTCAGTCAGGTAGGGTTAAATGTGATTGGATTAGATAATTAAAAGATAAATAATAAAGGATAGAAATACTTATGTAATTCATTGGTGAGAATTTCAGATAAGCGAATAGAGATGCTTTCGTTCCTCTGAACCTCTGCTTTCCTGCTATCTTCATCCAATCAGTCTTACTCCTTTCCATGGCTGGCTTTATGTGATACATCACCACTGTCAATGGCTACTTTCGGTCTTCTCTCGGGAAAATGATCCAAATGCCCTGTCACGGCACGGCTAATCGTCTGAAGGCATCACCCTTGTCAATGGTTTCATCCTATCCTCTCAGTGAAAATGGTCAACGCACCCTGTCATGGCACGGCTATTCATCTGTCGATTCTCGATCATGCTGGAATAGGATTTACTATCCTTTTGCGTCTGTCACTACGCCCAGCAATCGCGAGTTTGAAGCTCGTCACAGTCATTCAATCATTGAATCCTACTCGGAATACCACAGACAAGGTTTAGACCTTCCGGATTCTCTTGAATGCCGCCATCATTCTAGCTTACACCACGAAGATTCCGATTAAGAGATCTAAGAGATACTCATTCAATCTAATGTAGAACGAAGGTGGTTGTCAGGCACGCGTTCATAGGGAATGATGATGATTGTCACGTTCATCACATTCAGGTTGAAGTGTGAATGAATATCTTAGAAGCGAAATAAGATGAGTTGAATAGAAAGTAGTAGTACTTTGCATTAATCTTTGAGGAACAGCAGAGCTCTACACCTTAATCTCTGGAGTGTAGAAACTCTACCGTTAAAAATACATAAGTGAAAGGTCCAGGCATGGCCGAATGGCCAGCCCCCAAAACGAGATCACAGGATCAAAATACAATCCCGGATGTCTAATACAATAGTAAAAGGTCCTATTTATAATAAACTAGTCACTAGGGTTTACAGAAATAAGTAATTGATGCATAAATCCACTTCCGGGGCCCACTTGGTGTGTGCTTGGGCAGAGCTTGAGTGTTACACGTGTAAAGGTCATTCCTGGAGTTGAACGCCAGTTTTGGTGCCAGTTTGGGCGTTCAACTCTGGTTTTGGATCCTTTTCTGGCGCTGGACGTCAGAATTGGGCAGAGAGCTGGCGTTAAACGCCAGTTTGCGTCGTCTATTCTTGACCAAAGTATGGACTATTATATATTGCTAGAAAGACCTGGATGTCTACTTTCCAACGCAATTGGAAGCGCACCATTTCAAGTTCTGTAGCTCCAGAAAATCTACTTTGAGTGCAGGGAGGTCAGAATCCAACAGCATCAGCAGTCCTTCTTCAACCTTTGAATCTGATTTTTGCTCAAGTCCCTCAATTTCAGCCAGAAAATACCTGAAATCACAGAAAAACACACAAACTCATAGTAAAGTCCAGAAATGTGAATTTAACATAAAAGCTAATGAAAACATCCCTAAAAGTAACTAGATCCTACTAAAAACATACTAAACATAATGCCAAAAAACGTATAAATTATTCGCTCATCACAACACCAAACTTAAATTGTTGCTTGTCCTCAAGCAACTGAAAATCAAATAGGATAAAAAGAAGAGAATATACTATAAATTCCAAACTATCAATGAAACATAGCTTCAATCATATGAGCGGGACTTATAGCTTTTTGCCTCTTGAATAGTTTTGGCATCTCACTTTATCCATTGAGGTTCAGAATGATTGGCATCTATAGGAACTCAGAGATAATGTTATTGACTCTCCTAGTTCAGTATGATGATTCTTGAACACAGCTATTTTATGAGTCTTGGCCGTGGCCCTAAGCACTTTGTTTTCCAGTATTACCACTGGATACATAAATGCCACAGACACATAATTGGGTGAACCTTTTCAGATTGTGACTCAGCTTTGCTAAAGTCCCCAATTAGAGGTGTCCAGGGTTCTTAAGCACACTCTTTTTTTTGCTTTGGACCTTGACTTTAACCGCTCAGTCTCAAGTTTTCACTTGACACCTACATGCCACAAGCACATGGTTAGGGACAGCTTGGTTTAGCCGCTTAGGCCAGGATTTTATTCCTTTAGGCCCTCCTATCCACTGATGCTCAAAGCCTTGGGATCCTTTTTATTTGCACTTGCCTTTTGGTTTTAAGGGTTATTGGCTTTTTGCTCTTGCCTCTTGGTTTTAAGAGCTTTTGGCTTTTTCTGCTTGCTTTTTCTTTTTCTTTCTATATTTTTTTTTTGCTATTTTTTTTTCTGCAAGCTTTGTTCTTTGCTGCTTTTTCTTGCTTCAAGAATCATTTTTATGATTTTTCAGATTATCAAATAACATGTCTCCTAGTCATCATTCTTTCAAGAGCCAACATATTTAACATTCTTAAACAACAACTTCAAAAGACATATGCACTGTTCAAGCATACATTCAGAAAACAAGAAGCATTGTCACCACATCAATATAATTAAACTAAGTTCAAGGATAAATTCGAAACTCATGTACTTCTTGTTCTTTTGAATTAAAATATTTTTCATTTAAGAGAGGTGATGGATTCATAAGACATTCATAACTTTAAGACAAAGTTACTAACTACTAATGATCATGTAATGAAGACACAAACATAGATAAGCACATAA